>NC_136433.1:66764561-67149561 GCF_052849685.1 Lactuca virosa
AACTTTCGTTTAGACTTCGTTGGCTAATTTTGAATTTAATTTTTATATTATTATTTTTAACAGACCGGGACAGGAAATCCGTTAAAAATTCATAACTTCTTCATCCGACGTCCGTTTTCATCTGTCTTTTTACCGTTGTGCTACTATTGACGGGACCTTCGATTCTCGTTTAGGTCGTGTTGGCTAAAAATCACTCGATCTAAAATTCGAGTTTTTAGCTGTCTACTGCTATGCTGAAACTTCGAAAAATCATAACTTCCTCATACGAAGTCAGATTTGGGCGTTCTTTTTATACATACTCTCGGTTTAACGAGCACTACGACTTTCGTTTAGATCAATAAGGCTAAAAAATAGTTATAACTTCGTCGTTATAACTCGAATTTTGTCGTGAAACTTCGACAGGTCATAACTTCGTCGTTATAACTCGAATTTTGGTATTCTTTATATATCCGTAATCCTTGTCACGACCACTACAATTTTCTTAATAGATATCGGCTTTATCTAATATTTATTTTCGACGCTCATTTTTATTCTTAATTAATTAACTCCTAGTAATTAAGCATAAAACACATAATATTCACATAATTCCTTTTTATTTATTCAAAATGAGTTACAAAGGTTAGCCTAGACTATCACATCAATATTAATGCCTAGCCTAGAAACACGGGCATTACATTAATGGGGGTAACTGCTTTACTATCGACATCATTTGTGGTCAAATGAAGACTTCCGGGTGATCAAAAAAGAACACCCATATTCTACTGATGGATTGCAGGTGGTTTCCACCATCCATCGACATCACATTTTTTCTTGGTTTGCATTATCTATTGCATGTTTTTATCGTGCATATGGATCTACACTACAGAAGTGTCGAAGCCTAGATCTTAAAAACGGTAAAAACCTTTTTTTTTATATTCTGATATGTGTGTCAATCGGAATTCCTTTGTCCTGATTTGTGTTAATATATTGTAGTTTCTCTTGGGTCATATACCACCTCTTCTTAAGTTTTTTTTTCTTGCTTTCCATCCAATACAGGGGTGATAGTGGTTTTGGTCATTCAAGAAGACGAATCAACAAATTTTGTTTCATGTTTTTAAAATTTTCTGGATTTTGATAACAAATCTTAAGGTATTTAGTTGTTTTTTCTTGGGTTTGAAACCCATATTTTGTTTGATTCTTTCATTTTGTTTTTAAAACCCTGATTAAAGAATTCATATTGTTATACTCATCTTAGTTTCAACATTTTTTGGCATGATTCGATTGGATCATGTATCAATGGAGATATTAGTGCTTTGGATTTGATTGAAAATAGTTTAATGAAATAGAGGTATCAAAAAAAATGACATACTATTACTTTTACACCTCTCTTAAGTACTACTACAATGTGTGAGTATCTGTGTATGTCTTTGCATCTCTACTTTTATGTGTGTGTATAAATTTGTAGGGCTGCATGTGTGTGTATTACTTATCTGTATGAAAGGATTACGATGGGACTAAACGGTCTTTATTTACTGCATGTGGTGCCATTTATTTTAAGCATAGTTTTTGGTTTTTGGTTTTTTTTTTGCAGTGTAACATCCCGACTCCCAGGTATAATATTTAATTAATTTATATTCATGTTGTCAAAGAAACTCGACGGGTTGGAGGCCCCAACTCGCCGAGTAGAGAATTAAATGGCCGCGTGATTTTTAGAGTCTACTCGACGAGTTAGAGGACCCCAACTCGACGAGTAGGAGCTGAGTGTGAAAACCCTTATTTTTAGGGTTTGTACCCTATTTAAAGGACCTTAAGCCTTCATTTCTGCCTCCCTTATCACTTTAACACCCTGAGAGAAACCCTAACCAAGCTGGTATCATCAGTGAGAGAGAGAGAGAGAGAGAGAGAGAGAGAGAGAGAGAGAGAGAGAGAGAGAGAGAGGCTAAAAGTGTGTGATTTGGTGCATTCTTGGAAGGAGATAGAAGAGCAAAAGGCTTGGAACGAGAAGAAGGCCTTGGATCCAGTGTTCCTTCAGTACTAGTTGCTAACTGGAGGTAAAAAGCTATCACCTTGATCATTGTTTGGTTAGATCTCTTCTTTAGGAAGTTTGTGGCCATTTCCATCTTCCTTTTGAGCCCTTGAGTCATTTGAGCATGACATGAAGTTGAAACTTCAGATCTGGTGTGTATGAGGTCCCTTGATCATAAAGATCCAAGCTTTATCAAGCTATTGGCCAAGTTCCAAACATTAAACCTTCTATAGGGCTTTGTTTTGGCATTTTGAGCCCTAGGTGCCATGCATGGACGTAAAGCTTGCATCTTTACGTGATATTTCTGTTGGATTAATGTCTAAGTCCATAACTATATTTGGTATGTACTTGACCCGATCCGGCATGGTCCATTTGGGTTGCACTTCACCGGCACAATTTATATGGATAGTCTTTTGAGAATAGTATTTTTATGATTTATATTAATATATTATAAATTCTAATATATTAATATGGAATCATATTATTTAATTAGTATTGATCAAGAATTAATTTAGAATTAATTAAGTGATCAAAAAGAACTAATTAAATATGGACTCTTATATATATGGAATGGGCCAAGTTCATTTAGGTTGGGCTAAGCTTTCATAGATGGTCCATGGAGCTCTTAACCCATGGATCCTATGTAAATGAAAGGTCATGGGTATTAGGGTTTAAATGGATGTAACCCTAATCCTCCATAATATATAAAGGGGTCCTTGGCTCACAAAATTGGCACAAGTGTGTGAAAATAAGAGTGGGCCGATTTTAGTGTGCATACATATTCTCTCAAGTTCTTCCAAGGTGTTTTGGTGATTTGTGATTCCATTTGAGGCTTCCACACTATGGGGGCTAAGCTCTTAAAGCTTGAAGACATCAAGCTACATCAAAAGGTATGTCATTTAACTAGAACTTTGTAGTATAGGTGCTTCATAATATGCTAGTTAGGATGAAACCTTGGAATAGTTAATATTTGCATGTATAATAGAGAAAACATAGATCCAAGGTTTATAGGGTTGCATGTACACCATAGGAGTGTTAGAATGCTCAAAACCCAACAGTGGTATCAGAGCCATGGGTTGTTTTCTGTTATATTGATGCAAATGTTTTATTTTTAAGTTGAAAAAAAAAGGAAAAAAAAACATGACGTTTGTCAAATTTTAAGATAATTACTTGTTTTGTGAAAAACGAATTATTTGTAAAATTTGAATCATTTGTTATATGAGTTGAATTAGGTCAAATTTAGTAAAAGATAAAATGATATGATTATTTTATTAGTTTTAAAAGTTTGATCTAAATGTTTTAAGGAGTTACATATTTTGTCATAAAATTTTGGAGCTCAAAAGTTTTTTTTAAAGTTGTGATCTTAAGGGTTTTTGAAACTTCCATAAATTATGGATATGAAAGTTTTTTTTAAAAAAAAAAAATTGATTCAAAGTTTTTATGGAGTTACAAAATTTGGTGTTAATGTTTTAAAGAATTCCATAACTTGTTCTTAAGTTATGGAACATGGAAAGTTTCATCATAAAACACCATTAATTCCATAAGTTATGGAATCCAAAGGTTTTCAAGAATTACAAAACTTGCCCTCAAGTTTTGGAATTTGAGAAAAGTTTTTTATGAAAAAAAAGAATTGAATTCTAAAACTCTTGGGTTCATAACTTAAACAATTAATTAAATGGTTTTTATTTTTGAGTTTAATAATTGGAATTATGATGTTTTGTTGAATAGTTCAAATTAACTCTTATGGACTTTATTAATAGTTAATTAAAGCGTTTAATTAAAAGAGTATTATTAATCCATAAATATATGGTTTGAGTTTAATTAAATTAAAAGTCTAGTTTAATTAATAGATTAAACCACCAAGTATTTTAAATATCTAAGATACACCCTTATACTATTATAATATTAAAAGTTTAATATATTATATGTATAAGAGCAAGTCGTCTTACCATTAGTAGGCCTCATTCACGAAGCCGGTCTATAAGGGGGGTATAAGGTTACTGCCTATAAAATGGGAGTTTAATGGGTGTCCACTCTCACTCACCGCTTCCTTGACCGGTGGAGGGTCGTTAGCCGAACAAGTAGGACAAGGACTATAGTTCTCCCTTCATTATAAGTATAATGATAAATACTAAGTAACTAAACACTTATAAATTCCCAATCTTAGTTACTTAGGAAAATGTGAATAAGGTGCTAATCCATGAAATTACACTTTACACTTTGTTTAAGCTGTTAGTGGAGCGTGTGTGGTTAACCGGCATACTAACTTGGACTTAACAAGGTAGGCAAAGGGTAACTTAATGTTTATCATAGTATCGTTGGAGCGTGTGTAGTTAACCGACACATCGATTGAGGGGTAAATATTAAGGGTACCAAGTATATTTGCATGGTTACTTCACACCTTGTTTTGTGATCCTCGGCATCCCAGTCACAAAACCTGAAGGGCACACTCGAGATTGAAACATGCCATTGAAAACTTCAATGAATCTCAAAAGAATCTAGGAGTTTCAAAACCAATTAAAACCTAATAATACATTTCGTTTATCTTGGTGGAAATGGGTGAATCGTCATTCACCTACCTTCAAATATTTTATAGCTTGGATTACGGCATCCCTCTTCCAAGTTATAAAATAGTTTGTTGGGTCCTAGCCTTAATATATCATATTGGGTGTTATATTAAGGACTTAAATCAACTTTACGTGAATTTCTCCCATTGTTGATGTCTGGTTTAGACAAAAATGATCTTCCCAAACCAAGCTTTCCTAATGAATATGACTTCCCGAGTTTGGCTCATGGAAGTCATACTTCTCTTCCTCCACTTCCTCCAATTATTCTCCAAGTTCAAGGTCACTCAAGCCCTAATGACAAGCAAGGTCTATGTGTGATCACATCTTAGAGATGAAGTCACATATTGACAAGCCGGGAGAGTTGGGTGTCAAAGTCTTGAGAAAGTTAGATGTTCAATCACTTTCTAAGTCACATAGTGAGTTCCTTTGGGACTACTATGAAACAGAGTGTGACATGAACCTTAATGATCATATCTATTTGCTTGGTGCTGCTGAATCAACAATGATTTCGAACGATAGTAAAGCAAATTTGATTAGAAGATCAACTTCCCAAAAACTTTATGGACAGTGACAATGGTGACACTGGAAATCCAGAAAAAGCATTCTCTTCCCAATGGAAAGGGATTGGCCATAGTCAACCCGGCTGACCAAATGGTAAAGAGAAAGGCTAAGTCTGAGATAGTCCCACTACCAAAGGGTCCATATGTTTATTTTGCTAAAGGAAGGGGCGTTGATTGCAAAGCTGCCAAATTTACCTAAGGATGTTAAAGTCAATAAGTTTGACTCTACATCAGGTATAGCCCATTATCTAACTCTGTTAAGTTCTATTATGAGATCCTCATTACATGATGTGACTGGGTCACATGTTGATGTTTTAAGAATCAAAGAATAGAGAGAAATCTTAAAGGAAGTATATGCTGATTCTGATCGCGAAGGTGGATTTCGATCGCATCAGAATTTTGAGCAGTTGCTTAAGAAGTTATGATATATTGCTAAGGAATAGATAACAACAATTTTCCATGTGGATTGTAAGGATAAGTTTTTCCGCAAAGTTTTAAAATAAAAGAAAATTGTTTAATTTTATTTATTTGAAGTATCCTTACAATGGCATTTGTGGAAAATTGTTGCTTATATGATTCCACTAACAACAATATTGGAAAATGGATTTCATTCTTTCATTTGTGGTAGTGTCTAAATTTACCAAATCAGGAAAGTTCCTCATCGCCCAAGTTTTAATTGGACCGAAACTTGGAATCATGCAAGTTGAATAGTATGATGAATGAGAACTTTCAAGCATTGGAAAATCAAGACTAATTACTTGTTCACATGGATGTGTGAGTCAAGTGAAGGACTAAAGGGATCGAGTACACATTCTTGTGCACTGGTCATGTACACCACAAAGCTCGTTAAGACTATTTGATTTTCTAAAGTTTAGTAAATATGGTTATACTTACAAGTTTAAGTATAATTCTGAAACATTGGAAAAGTCTCAATGTATAGCAGAACGAATGGGAAGAATCAAATTAGGTAGAAAGATAAAAGTTTCTCAAATCTGAAAAGATGGGAGAGTACTTTAGTATCATGTTTGTGATCATCTTAATGATTTAGAAATCATATCACAATTAGTCCTCTAAAGGTCATCTTAGTGCATTATTATGACTAAGAAGAGGAGTCATGAATTGTTGAAATGGTTAGATCAGGAAGATGAGTCATACTTCGTTCCAAAACGATTCTTAGAGTCATACTCCAAGATTGTAACTTGAGTGACATATCTTAAAGAAAGGTTTAAAACACTTGTCAAATGTAAGAGTAAAAGTGTCCTACTCTTGTACATTTGAAATTGGTAAGTTGTGATGTTTTGGATAAAACAAAGACCAACTAAGGCCAATTGTGTGAAGTGTTTGTCTTGATAAAGAATCCGCACTATCTCTTGAATATTTGGCAAGATAGTCTTATATGTCAAGAGGATAGTGGGAGTCTTAAAGATCCTAAAAAGAAGTTCAAGAACTAATCAAGAATAAAACCTGAGGTTCTTCACTAGCATACGACTTGAGGTTTATAACCTATCGTGTTGACATATTCTGTGCCCATTCCAGTTAAAGTTGGCTTTGCATAGGAGTTCCGAAAGTTCTCAATTGGTTGCATAACAACTTGGAAGCAATGGCAGGCCCTGTACTGCAAGGTGGCAAGAAGTTAAGATTGCATAAGTTCAGTCCATATGAGTTTGGATTTGTCATTATCCTTGTCTTGTGACTATGGTTTTGACGATTCACATGGATAAGAACACATACACCATAAAATCTAAGGGTCATAAGGTTTCTCTCCAATTCATGAAAATGATGGTGAGGAAACACTTCCACCAAGTAGATTTGAAGCAGATGGCAAACGGTCTAAACAATTGAGACTATGATTACGGCATCCCTTTTCATAGTTCTGAAATTGTTTAGACACACATGCATGCTATCTAAGGAAAGGTGTATGATTTTGATAAAGTTTTATCAAAGCATCTCATATCAGAAATCTGAACTTTGGTAAGAAAGTCAATAAAGTATTGATTTCTAGAAGTCCAGCTGATTTCTGAGTACATGTCAAAGCTAGTGGGAGCATAAGTGTTATGCTAATAATCATCATGTTAGTGGGAGCATGATAATTATTGTTAGTGTTGCAAGTTAGCAATGTTAATTATAGAAAACAAAAGTTTCAATTCGTGAGGCTGCAAGGATTGAAAAAGTTGTTTTGCTATAATTAAGGGAGAGGATATACTTCATTTCAGTTCTAAAGGCTTAGATTGAGACCTTAATCATCTTTAGTCAAGAATATATATATATGAATTTCATGTTGGATTGGTTCAACTTAAGGAAATTCTATATATTGCGTTCTCAAAATTCGATTATGATTACGGCATCCCTCTTCATAGTCAAATTTTGAAAACATGGCAAATAAAAATATTGTAGCAAAAGACTGGTCTAGAATCATGTCTTTATGTGAGACATCATGAATCGTGTACCATTTGCTTTGGGTACAGGATCGATTGCATGTGCTATAATATTTGTCATTTCTAAATTTTTCCAAATGCCCAGAGGCATTAAGAAGGGAAAAGGTCTAGAATTGGATATGACTAAAATGATTAAGCAATTGTCGAGGACAATCTGAGGTTTACCAAAGATTGGTTGCTCAGGGACAGTTGGAAGTATAGTGCTAATTT
This sequence comes from Lactuca virosa, assembly GCF_052849685.1. Classification (NCBI taxonomy): domain Eukaryota; kingdom Viridiplantae; phylum Streptophyta; class Magnoliopsida; order Asterales; family Asteraceae; genus Lactuca; species Lactuca virosa. The sequence continues at coordinate 66,772,339 of NC_136433.1, forward strand.
TGGAAGGACCATATTGACATATTCTGAAAAGAGGCATCTCTAACTCAGAAGTGATAGTCAAAATGAGAATATGGAGTTGTCTCCATAGGTGGAAGTTATCTGTGTAAGATTAGAAAACTTAATGCAAGAAGCATGTCCAAAGCAATGTACTTTGAATATGAGACTTAGTTTCCATGGAGTTGATCTCCATTGGAATACCTTATAATGACTGTTGACAAGTATTTGTGACTTTGTGCATATTCATTACAGGAGGGTCAGTGCATATAAGTTTAAAATCTAAACAGATTTCAATAAATGATAGGAATTTGAAATTCTCACATTTTTCGATAAGGATTTGGGAGTGTGAAATTAGAATCATTGAAATTATGTTCAGTTGGTTTATTTCACAAAGTAAGGATCATAGACAAACATAGAGTGCATACTTGGTGTATGGCAAAACTATTGTTTAAGAAAAACATAGTGTACATGCTTGGAGCATGGGACAACTAGTGTTTTTAATTCAAGTATAAAGTTGATAAAACCGAAACAATGAATAATGAGTAATCAGTATGGTGATAAATAAAAGTGTTTATTTATATTCATAGGGTTTGATACCATATTTGATTCATTTATTCTTGTGTTTCACTATGCATGTTTTGACTTCCAGAATAACTAAGTCGCTCTTCCTGAATGATTAAGTTATTCAAACCATCCACAGTCGGTCATATGTTGGAAGTAGATATGAATCAAGACTGTCATGGGTTGGTTTGTAGAGGTCCAAGTTGGTGGACAAAGTGGTGCTACAAAACTCATGAGTGCTCATAAGTTCTGAGTATTGGATTCAACCCGCGCTCATTTGAATCACTTCATGGATTTTAACACGAGTGATCATGAGACGATAATATCTTATATTCTTCAAACCTAGAGATATGAGTTGGTACTATGAGTTGGTTATACATTGATTGCACGAAAACGCATTTGGTAACTCGATGTTATAAAACGTGCCTTTGTGTATGATTCAACAAGTAGTAGAACAAGCCATATGAGTCGAAGTTTATCCATTCCTTTTACCTTCGGGATAAAGCGATATCTGTGGGCCCCTCGATGATTTAGCGATGACACATGTGAGTGCTTGGCCAAGCCAGGACTGATTTGATTTGTTCAATCAGTCAGTCATCATAAATCGAAAATCGGGAAACAACAAATGGACAGAGAGAATGATTATAATCCATGTCTCAGTCCATATGATATCTAGAATGGAGGAATATATGATCCCTTATCTAATGGACAAGTCATTGACAAGGTCAGAGTTCGACATCGGCTTTAAGAGCTACGATTGCCAGTTAGGTTTTGAAGTCATAATCAATAATAGTTTTAGACTTATCCAAGTGGGAGACTGTTGGATTAATGTCTAAGTCCATAACTATATTTGGTATGTACTTGACCCGATCCGGTATGGTCCATTTGGGTTGCACTTCACCGGCACAATTTATATGGATAGTCTTTTGAGAATAGTATATTTATGATTTATATTAATATATTATAAATTATAATATATTAATATGGAATCATATTATTTAATTAGTATTGATCAAGAATTAATTTAGAATTAATTAAGTGATAAAAAAGAACTAATTAAATATGGACTCTTATATATATGGAATGGGCCAAGTTCATTTAGGTTGGGCTAAGCTTTCATGGATGGTCCATGGAGCTCTTAACCCATGGATCCTATGTAAATGAAAGGTCATGGGTATTAGGGTTTACATGGATGTAACCCTAATCCTCCATAATATATAAAGGGGTCCTTGGCTCACAAAATTGGCACAAGTGTGTGAAAATAAGAGTGGGTCGATTTTAGTGTGCATACATATTCTCTCAAGTTCTTCCAAGGTGTTTTGGTGATTTGTGATTCCATTTGAGGCTTCCACACTATTGGGGCTAAGCTCTTAAAGCTTGAAGACATCAAGCTACATCAAAAGGTATGTCATTTAACTAGAACTTTGTAGTATAGGTGCTTCATAATATGCTAGTTAGGATGAAACCTTGGAATAGTTAATATTTGCATGTATAATAGAGAAAACATAGATCCAAGGTTTATAGGGTTGCATGTACACCATAGGAGTGTTAGAATGCTCAAAACCCAACAATTTCCACCTTGGGAGGCTAGATCTAGAGTTTGGGACTTCAGTTCTGCTTAGAATCGTCTGAATGAGAAATAGACTAGAGGGACTCGATGAGTCCATGAGCCAACTCGACGAGCCGGTTAGGGTTTTCCCCTATAGTCTGGATGCGTGCAAACTCAATGAGTTGATGAAACAACTCGGCGGGTTGAGTTGGAGTTTTTCTCGATTTTCTAAGAACAGGAGGGACTCAACGAGTCACATAGATGCACTCGCCGAGTTGGGTCAACATGGACTGTTGAATCGAGTGTTGACTTTCGTTGACTTTTAGGGTTTGGTCAAGACATGAGTTATGGAGACCATGGAGGGGTAAAATGGTCTTTCACCCTTTCCGAGAGTTAGAAAAGGGGTAGCCTAAAATTTGAGGGTTGTTATTATTAAGTGTTAATTAGAGATGATTATGATATGTAGGCGAAGTCTAGACCGATCATCGAGTACGAGACCTACTTGCTTACTTACGAGGTGAGTCTTCTCACTATACTTACCTGAGTGGTGATATTGTGTGACCGGAGGGTCTTATATGCTTATACTGAGTTATTTGATATTATGAATTTGTCTTTGTGATATGTGCTTTATATTATTGTTGTGCCTTGATGAGTTAGGACCGGAGGGTCCAAACAGAGTTGTGAGACCGAAGGGTCTTCACTGAGACACATTGACCCGAGGGTCCTTATCAAGATATAGCCATGAGAGGCTAATTATTTGCGTGTGGTATTTTGGGGAACTCACTAAGCTTCGTGCTTACAGTGTTGTGTGATATGTGTTTCAGGTACTTCTCAAGATCGCGGGAAGGCGCCGACTTGATTGTACACACCAGTTAGAGTTTATGTTTTTGAGGATTCTGGGATATTATCAAAAAATTGTTGACTTGTGTTTTGACAACTTATATATTTGTGGTTTTTGAGAAATGTGATATTGGGTTTTATGTGATTTTAAAAATGAAAAATTTGCTTGAAAATTTAGAGTGTTACAAGTTGGTATCATTGCCTTGGTTTGAGGGATGCGGATGTACTCTCGGGTATATCTGGACTCAAACTGAGGATTTGAGAAAATTTTCTAAAAAGAAATGATTTTTCTAAAACGAGCAAGAGTTTTAAAGAGAAAACGAGACGAAGCAGTGTGTACAATCAGCCAGAGCCCGAACGGTGATTTCCCAAAATACCATTACTTGTTTATATTATGGGATACTTATGAGATATTAGAGTTACATGCTAGAGGATAGGCTAGGTATTTCAGGGATTTAGATCTAGAGTGCCTGATTCATGATGCCTTAGCCTAGGAAACGCTATTGATTGATATTATCTGCTATGTGCTCTGTGTGTCTGCTGAGTAGGGATACATAGCAGGAATCTTTTAGAGAGATTTTGAGTAATCTAGGAGAGATACCTAGATGAGCATTGAGGAATCTATTGAGAGAGTAGTTTGATATCCGTGAGAGATAGAGTACTTGTGCATTAGGATCCTAGGAGGAGGACTTGGGATGACTACATGTTGGTGTGGAAGGTAGTATTGGGCCGGTACTACTGAAAGCACCGGATCTGTATGCGACCCAAGTAAGAACCTTAGGGTACTAAGGAGCATGTAGGAAGGGTAATAACATGTGTGCTTGAGCTAGTCCCTGATGATTTATGTGTTTGTGTTTCAGAGAGACTATGGTGATTACCCGCAACAACCCCGGGGGCAGTTGTACTAGTGACGAGGAGATCCGCATGATCATTCATGAGGAGGTGGCCGCAGCTATCAGAGAGGCCATACCAGAGATGTTCGGGTCTATTAAGACCACACTGATTGAGACATTTGATGAGCGATGCGTTGCTGCCATAGAGGTTGCTGCTGCCGTAGCCACCACAACCCTAGCTACTGCGAGGTCATAGGGGGGGTGACTCGTTGCTGTTTCAGGAGTTCAGCAAAACGAAGCCACCAGAGTTTGATGGGACCCAGGAACTGATTACTACCATGAGATGGATCTCCGACATTGAGGGGTGTTTCTATACGTGTTCATGCCCGGAGCACTTGAGAGTTCGGTTTGCACTGAACCAGCTTCGCTTGGGAGCGAAGGTCTGGTGGAAGTTTGTGACGACAAATTTCACTCCTTCAGATCATGCTGCAATTAATTGGGAGAGGTTTACCCAGTTGTTCAGAGATTAGTATGTTCCCCACGTGGAGAGGGAACGTTTGGCCCAGGAGTTTCTGTCTCTCAAGCAAAAGACAGAATCAGTGACAAAGATTACGAGGATGTTGTTGGATAAGGTGTCTAAGTCCATAACTATTTATGGTATGTACTTGACCCGACCCGGCATGGTCCATTTGGGTTGCATGGCACCATGCAATTGGATAAACTAAAATGAGAGAAATAACACTTATGGTTTATTAATATATTATAAGTTCTAATATATTAATAATATTATTTAATTAGTTTGATCAAGAATTAATTAAGTGATCAAAAGATAACTAATTAAATATATGGGTAGATTATGTAAATCTTCCATATCTTATATAGTGGGCTAAGAGGCTCCATGGATTATCAAGTTGGGTTCCACCCATAGGATGCTCCATGGATGCTCCATGGGAGTTACAAACCCATGGGTCATGGAAATGAAGAGTCATGACACATTAGGGTTTACATGGTGTAACCCTAGATGTGTCAACACTATATAAGAAACCCATTCTCCACCAAAATATGCTACACGAAGAAACAAGAGGGCTAGAGCCGATTTTGCAAGTGTAAGATTCTCTCAAAGTTTACTCCTTTGCATTTGGTGTTGTGTGAAGCATTTGAGGCATCACACTTGGGTGCTAGGCTCACAAGGTTTCAAGGATCATAATCAACAACAAGGTAAGTTATTCTATCTTTCATTCAAGTTAAAAATGTTCCCCATGTATGCTAGATAGGAATATAACCTTGGAATTCAACTTTGCATGATTATTAGACAAACATAGATCCAAGGTTATTAGGGTTGAATGTACACTTAGGAAGTGTTAGAATGCTCAAAACCCATCAGTGGTATCAGAACCAAGGTTTGTTTGTTGTTGTTTTTTTGTGTGCAAACAGCTTGAAAAAAAAATCGTTTTCCTGTTTTCTGCTCGTATGAAAGTTTGCACATTTGTTGCTGGAAATGGACTAGAAACATTACCCTAAACTGTTTTGATGTTTTAAAGCTTGTTTTAGATGGTGTAATGTTTATGCTAATCCATTTACAATGGCAATTATTAAAATTACAAGTTTTTTTTAAGTGTAATTTTTGATTCTTGAAAGTGTTCATATTCATGTTCTTGAACTTATGAAGATTAGATGTGATGGGTTTTTGAGCATTCTAACACTTCCTAAGTGTACATGCAACCCTAATAACCTTGAATCTATGTTTTCTCTATATACATGCAAAAATCTTTTCAAGGTTATTTCCTAACTAGCATGGCATGGGGATTACATAGAACATAAAACTAGTAGAAATACATACCTTGTTGTTGCTTGGATTCCTTCAAGACTTTGTGAGCCTAGCACCCCAAAGGTTGTGCCTCAAATGCTTCACACAACACCACAAGACTTGGAATAACTTGAGAGAGTGTCACTTAGCCTCAAAATCGGTTATGCCCTCTCTAGAAAACCTTAGTGCACATTTTGCATGCTATAAGGTTCCTTTTATAGTGTGTCATAATTAGGGTTTACACATGAATGCCCTTAATTGTCATGACTCTTGATTTCTCATGACCCATGGGTTTGTAACTCCCATGCACTATCCATGGAGCTCCATATGGTTATAACCAAACCCATAAACCATGGATCATTAATCCACCATAAAAGAATTGATGATTGTCATAATCAACCCTATATATTTAATTAGTCTCACTTTGATCACTAAATTAATACTAGATTAATACTTGATCAATACTAATTAAATAATACTATTATCAATATATTAGAACTTATAATATATTAATAATCATAAGTGCCTTATTCTCTCATTTAGTCTATCCAAGTATTGCAATGCCATGCAACCCAAATGGACCATGCCGGGTCGGGTCAAGTACGTACCAAATAAAGTTATGGACTTAGACACTATATCCAACAGTCTCCCACTTGGATAAGTCTAATAACTATATTTGCAAATATGACTTCAAAATCCGACTAGCAATCGTAGCTCTTTCATAGTCTCTCGGAACTGAGATGATGATGATACGCCATTTAAGATAAGTGATCATATACTCCTCTGTTCTCATGATATCAGCCGGACAAACACATGAAACATGGTCTTACTTATTGTCCAGCATTTGTTTCTCGATCTCTGATTTGTTTCGACATAGAACTAAATTGAACACATCAATTAGGTTCTGACCGGGCTCGGTACATAGGTCAAAACCAAATCATCGAGGGGCCCAGATATCGCTTCTATTTCTAGAAGGAACAGATAAACTTCGACTGATATGCTTGTACTAACTACTTGTTGAATTATTCACAAAGGCACGTTTTATAACATCGAGTTACCAATGCGTTTTCGTACAATCAATGAATAACCAACTCATACTCAACAACTCATATCTCTAGGTTTGAAGATTTATATGATATTACCGTCTCACGATCACTCGAGATAAATTACATGAAGTGATGCAAGTGAGCGTGGGTTGGATCCAATACTCAGCCCTTGTGAGTACTCATGAATGTTGTAGCAACCATTGCATTGTCCAAAGCACTTTTAGACAAATCATACAAGCCAAATTCATGACAGTCTTAAATCAATACTTACTTCCAAAGTTTGACTGACTGTGGATGGTTTGAATAATAACATAATTATTCTGGAAGTAAAAACATGCAAAATTGAAACATAGTAAACAATCAACACAAGATAGTAACACCTTACTCATAAATAAATAACAACTTTTATTTATGATCAAATGTCAATTACATTTTATAAGTTTCAGGAATCTAATTATTGAAACTAATATCATCCTTCAGCCCAATGCGCCTCGCATGCTGTAAATGCTTAACCCTGCTCAGTCCCTTCGTGAGGGGATCTGCCGGGTTCTCATCTGATGATACCCTCTTAGCCACGAGGAGTCCTTCTTCTATTCGATGTCTGATGAAATGGTATTTTCTGTCAATGTGCCTAGATCTCCCGTGATCTCTCGGTTCCTTAGCCAAAGCAACCGCACTTTCGCTGTCACAGAAAATTTCCATTGGCTCTTTTATAGCTGGTACAACTCCAAGGTCTCCGATGAAGTTCTTTAGCCATATCGCCTCCTTAGCTGCTTCACTTGTTGCTATGTACTCTGATTCACAAGTAGAATCAGCTACTGTCTCCTGCTTGGAACTTTTCCAAGTAATTGCCCCTCCATTTAGGATAAAGACCCAGCCTGACTGAGAGCGGAAATTATCCCTATCAGTCTGGAAGCTAGCATCGCTATAACCTTCCACTCTCAAGTCATCACTGCCTCCGAGGGTAAGGACCCAATCCTTAGTCCTCCGCAGATACTTGAGAATGTTCTTTACCGCTGTCCAGTGAGCCTTGCCAGGGTTCCCTTGATATCTACTGACCATGCTCAAAGCAAAGGCCACATCAGGGCGAGTACAAGTCATAGCATACATGATCGAGCCCACAACGGAAGCATATGGTATATGACTCATCTCAGCTATCTCAGCCTCTGTACTCGGACTCTGAGTCTTACTCAGCTTGGCATTACTCTGGACGGGTAATTCCCCTTTCTTGGATTCTTGCATGCTGAACCTCTTCAGCACCTTATCCACATAAGTACTCTGACTAAGTCCAATTAGTCTCTTACTCCTGTCTCTTAATATCCTTATCCCTAGGATATAGGCAGCTTCCCCAAGGTCCTTCATAGCGAAACACTTCCCAAGCCAGGACTTAACCTCCTGCAAAGTTGGGACGTCGTTTCCTATGAGAAGTATGTCATCCACATACAACACCAAGAAGCTAACTATGCTCCCACTAGCCCTGACATACACACACGACTCATCCTCACTCCTAGAAAAGCCAAACTCTTTGACTTTCTCATCAAAGCAAAGATTCCATCTGCGAGATGCTTGTTTCAATCCATAAATGGATTTATCAAGCTTACACACTCTATTAGGGTATCTTGTGTCGACAAAACCCTCTGGTTGAGCCATGTAAACATCCTCAGCCAACTTTCCATTAAGGAAAGCGGTTTTGACATCCATTTGCCATATTTCATAATCATGAAATGCAGCTATGGCTAACAATACTCTAATAGACTTAATCTTAGCTACTGGTGAGAAGGTCTCATCATAGTCAACTCCCGGAGTTTGAGTAAAGCCCTTCGCAACCAGTCGTGCTTTGTAAGTATGTACCTTCCCATCCATGTCGGTCTTCTTCTTGAATATCCATTTGCACCCAACTGTCTTACGACCTGGTACATTGTCAACCAAGTTCCAAACTTGATTGTCATACATGGACTGAATCTCGCTGTCCATAGCCTCCTTCCATTTAGCAGACTCAGGGCCTGCCATGGCTTCCCTGTAATTATTAGGTTCATCCAAATCTATTAGTGTACTATCACTAATAAATGTATCACCTTCAGTGGTGATGTGATAACCATAATAAAAATCAGGTGTGTTCCTCACCCTAGTGGAACGTCTTGGAGGTACAGACTCATCTATCGGATCAACAGGAGTTTCCTCCTCAGGTTGGTCGATAGCATTAGAGGTTCCTTCACCACTTGACTCTTGAAGCTCTTCAAGCTCAATATGCCTCCCACTGTCCCCTTGGCTTATGAATTCTCTCTCACGAAAGACTCCTCTTCTTGCTACAAAAACCACATTATCACTGGGTCTGTAGAAGAGGTAACCAAAGGATCTCTGTGGGTAGCCGATGAAAATACACCTCTCACTTCGAGGTTCAAGCTTATCATGAGTCTCACGCCTCATGAAAGCTTCACAACCCCAAATCTTGATGTGGTCCAAATTGGGAACTTTCCCAGTCCACATCTCGTGAGGTGTTTTGGCAACCTTTTTAGTAGGGACTAGATTAAGGATATGGGCGGCAGTCTCTAAGGCATACCCCCAGAAAGAGATTGGTAACGAAGCTCGACTCATCATGGAACGAACCATATCCAACAAGGTTCGATTGCGCCTCTCAGCTACACCATTCAACTGTGGTGTTCTGGGAGGTGTCAATTGTGAGACAATCCCACATTCCTTAAGATAGTCAAGGAACTCAATGCTAAGATACTCTCCTCCCCGATCGGATCAGAGCATCTTGATGTTCCTGCCCAATTGATTCTCCACTTCCTGCTTAAACTCTTTGAACTTTTCAAAGGTTTCTGACTTATGCTTGATTAAATAAATATATCCATATCTACTGTAATCATCAGTAAAAGTCACATAATAGCGATTAGCATCCCTTGTAGCAACTCTGAAGGGCCCACACACATCCGTGTGTACAAGGTCCAACAAACCTTCACCCCTATCACAAGTACCTGTGAAGGGTGATTTTGTCATTTTTCCAAGTAAACAAGACTCGCAACTATCATCTGACTTGAGGTCAAATGATTCCAAGACTCCAGCCTTTTGGAGTTGGCCTATGCGCTTCTTGTTAACATGTCCAAGACGACAATGCCACAAGGATGCTTTATCCAAGCTATCTGAAGAATCAATATACAACACATTATTTCCTAGATTGTCTACAACATTCACAGCTTCATATACACCATCACAAGGTAATGCTTTAAAGTAAAATACATCATTGTAATAAACCTTAATAGCACCATTTTTATTATCAAATGAAAATGAAAAACCTTGTTTGTACAAGCCATGAAAAGAAATAATATTTCTCGCCATTTCGGGTGAGTAACAACACTTATTCAAATCTAACATTAACCCATTATTAAGCAATAAAGAATAAACTCCTATCTTGGTAACAGGTGATGCTTTCCTGTTGCCCATGACTAAGTTTATCTTCCCGTGCTCCACTTGCTCACTTCTTCTTAGTGCCTGCAAATCAGTACAAATGTGAATACCACAACCTGTATCAAGCACCCAAGAATTAGCATTAGATGAGTTATTAGACAATATTGTGTAAATACCTGCATGGGTGGGTTTAACCTTCCCATCCTTTACATCTTGCAGATATTTAGGGCAACTTCGCTTGAAGTGTCCCTTATCCTGGCAATAGAAGCACTGTGCTTCCTTTGGGTTTGAAGAAGGAGTAATGGGACCTTTCTTTGTCCCACTTGAAGAGGAACCATCAAGAGTCTTACCCTTGGTACCCTTCGAAGGGCTTTTCCTCTTCTTACCCTTTCCCTGCCCAATAGCCAGAACAGGGGCTGTTGAAGGAGTAGAAGTAGCAACCGCTTTACCCTTAAGGCCATTTTCAGCTGTCCTTAAGAGTCCTTGAAGTTTGCTAAGTGTGACTTCCTCCTTGTTCATATGATAAGTCATACGAAACTGATCATAACTTGGAGGTAAGGAATGGAGAATGATGTCAATCGCCATTTCCTCAGGAAAGTCAACATTCAGCTTCAGCAACCGGTCAACGAACCTTTGCATCTTCTACAAGTGACCGGTGACGGGTTCACCATCCTTCATCCTTGCGGTTATCATGGAGGAGATGATTTCATACCTCTCCTGACGCGCGCTCTGATGGTACCTTTCCATCAGATCCAGGTGCATCTCACAGGGGTAGAAATCTTCATAGGATTTTTGAAGTTCAGGAGTCATGGTGGCCATTATGATGCATGCTACTTTAGTAGCATCCTTTTCATGTGCAACAAACTCCGCAAACTCTTCAGGAGTAGCAGTGGCTTCATTCACAACCTTAAGCTCCCTATCGAGGACATATTCTTTGTCCTCATAGCGGGTAATCATTCTGATGTTTCTGATCCACTCATTGAAATTGGATCCATCAAAGATGACCTTACCACACAAGTTCATAAGGGAAAAGGAGCCTGTTGGGTTTGAGCCAGAAGCATTGTTGGGAGACATTTGAAAGGAAAGAAAGACAAGTTTCATTAGATTAGGAATCCTTAATAATTCACCCAAATGAAATATTAAGGCTAGGATCCAACAAACTATTTATAGTTGGAAGAGGGATGCCGTAATCCATACTATAAAATATTTGAAGGTAGGTAAATGACGATTTACCAATTTCCACCATAAGAACGAAATATTTTATTATTAGGTTTTATTGGTTTTGAAACTCCTAGATCTTTTGAGATACATTGAACTTTTCAATGGCATGTTTGAATCTCGATTGTGACCTCTCAAGTTTGTGACTGGGATGCCGAGGATCACAAACAAGGTGTGAATAACCATACAAATTGACTTGGTACCCTCAACAATATTACCTAATCAATGTGCCGGTTAACCACACACGCTCCACCGATCTATAATAAGGTCAAGTTACCCTTTGCCACTCTTACTAGTCCATGTTAGTGTGCCGGTTAACCACACACGCTCCACTAACGACTTGGTAAGGTACAAAGTGTAATTTTATGGGCTAGCACCAATTTCACATTTTCCTAAAGTAACTAAGATTGGGAATTTATAATGTATAGTTACTTTATAATTCATTATACTTTTAACGAGTATTTAAAGTCGTATCCTACCCGTTCGGCTAACGACCCTCCACCGATCAAGGAAGCGGTGGGTGAGAGTGGACACCCATTAAGTCACCATTTTATAGGCAACAACCTTATACCCCCCTTATAGACCGGCTTCGTGAATGAGGCCTACTAACGGTAAGAATGACATATTCTTATACATATCTATATAATAAAATTATAATAATAGTATAAGTGTTGATTTTTAAACTTTTTTTTAAAATTCTAAGGTTTAATTTGGAATTAAAGTATTAGAGTGTAAGACTTTTCAAATTCCAAAACTTGAGGGCAAGAATTGAAACTATTCCAAGTCTCTTCAATTTATAACTTATGAGTTTTAATGGTTCATCAAAATGAAGACTCTTCATTTTATGAAACTTCTTTAGTTCTTTAATCATAATTAAGAGAAGTGACTTTTGGTTATCCATAACTTGAGGACAAGTTATGGACACCATCATTGCCATTAAGATCATGAATTAAACATACATGGAGGTTACATATAATTCCTATGATCTTCTAAAAAACTCATAAGAACACAAATTCATGTCAAGCAATTTCAAGAAATCATATAAACATATACAATACTTGAAAATTGATAAAAGTCATGTAAAATGGGTTAACATAATCATTATCATTTTGAAAAACATATTTTACAAGTCCAAAACAGATTGGGATAATGATCTTAATCCATTTTCAGCAACAAAACTCGAAAAAACTGCCCAGCACGCTCCTACTCGCCGAGTGCATTATTCTACTCGTCGAGTAGGATGAATTTGTTCATGGACTCGGTGAGTCCTCCCCATGGACTCGGCGAGTCCAGTCGTCAGAATGCAGAATTTTCGATTTTTAAGCAGTTTTGCATCAAGTATACAGAAAACAATCCTAGGCTCTGATACCACTGATGGGTTTTTGAGCATTCTAACACTTCCTAAGTGTACATGCAACCCTAATAACCTTGAATCTATGTTTTCTCTATATACATGCAAATTTCTTTTCAAGGTTATTTCCTAACTAGCATGGCATGGGGATTACATAGAACATAAAACTAGTAGAAATACATACCTTGTTGTTGCTTGGATTCCTTCAAGACTTTGTGAGCCTAGCACCCCAAATGTTGTGCCTCAAATGCTTCACACAACACCACAAGACTTGGAATAACTTGAGAGAGTGTCACTTAGCCTCAAAATCGGTTATGCCCTCTCTAGAAAACCTTAGTGCACATTTTGCATGCTATAAGGTTCCTTTTATAGTGTGTCATAATTAGGGTTTACACATGAATGCCCTTAATTGTCATGACTCTTGATTTCTCATGACCCATGGGTTTGTAACTCCCATGCACTATCCATGGAGCTCCATATGGTTATAACCAAACCCATAAACCATGGATCATTAATCCACCATAAAAGAATTGATGATTGTCATAATCAACCCTATATATTTAATTAGTCTCACTTTGATCACTAAATTAATACTAGATTAATACTTGATCAATACTAATTAAATAATACTATTATCAATATATTAGAACTTATAATATATTAATAATCATAAGTGCCTTATTCTCTCATTTAGTCTATCCAAGTATTGCAATGCCATGCAACCCAAATGGACCATGCCGGGTCGGGTCAAGTACATACCAAATAAAGTTATGGACTTAGACACTATATCCAACAAGATGATCATAGGAATTGTTTGTAACCTTCATGGTAGTTTAATTCATGATCATAATGTGTTTTAATGGAGTCCATAACTTGTCCTCAAGTTATGGAAAACCAAAAGTCTCACTTTTATTAAAGCCATTAAAAGAACACAAGAGTTATAAAAATGAAGTGTCTTCATTTTTATTACTCAATTAATTCATAAGTTATAAGAAATGAAAAGTTTTGGAAGTTTACAAAACTTGCCTTCAAGTTTTGGAACATGTAAAGCCTTGATTAAAACTTTAGTTCCAACCCTTAGAATTTTAAAAGTTAAAATTCAACCCTTATACTTTATAATATTATAAGTTACTAATATATATATATATATATATATATATATATATATATATATATATATATATGTATGTATAACAACAAGTCGTCTTACCGCTAGTACGCCTCATTCACGAAGCTGGTCTATAAGGGGGTATAAGGTTGTTGCCTATAAAATGGCAACTGAATGGGTGTCCACTCTCACCCACCGCTTCCTTGATCGGTGGAGGGTCGTTAGCCGAACGGGTAAGACAAGGACTTATAAATTCTCATTAAAAGTACGATGAATATTATAAAGTAACTAAATGCTTTTATTAAATTCCCAATCTTAGTTACTTTAGGAAAATGTGAATAAGGTGCTAATCCATGAAATTACACTTTACACTTTGTTTAAGTCGTTGGTGGAGCGTGTGTGGTTAACCGGCACACTAACTTGGACTTAACAAGGTAGGTAAAGGGTGACTTAAGGTTTACCATAGCATCGGTGGAGCGTGTGTGGTTTACCGGCACATCGATTGAGTGATAAACCTTGAGGGTACCAAGTGATTTGCATGGTTACTTCACACCTCGTTTTGTGATCCTCGGTATCCCAGTCACAAAACTTGGAGGGAACACTCGAGATTGAAACATGCCTTTGAAAAGTTCATTGAATCTCAAAAGAATCTAGGAATTTCTAAGAACCAATTAAAAACCTAATATTTATATTTCGTTTTTCATGGTGGAAATTGGTGAATCGTCATTCACCTACCTTTCAAATATGTTATAGCTTGGATTACGGCATACCTCTTCTAAGTTATAATATATTGTGATTGGATCCTAGCCTTAATATTACATTTGGGTGTTTTATTAAGGACTCTCTTAATATCTAAACTAATCTTGTTCTCTTCTTTCAGATGTCTTCAAACAATGCTGCTTCTGGCTCTAATCCTAATGACTCCTTTACCCTTATGAACTTGTGTGGGAAAGTCACTTTTGATGGATCCAACTTCAATGAATGGATCAGAAACATCAGGATGATTACCCGCTACGAGGACAAAGAATATGTCCTTGACAAGGAGCTTAAGGAGATTGATGAGACCACTGCAACTCCCCAGGAGATCGCTGACTTCCGGGCACATGAAAGGGATGCTACAAAAGTGGCATGCATCATGTTGGCTACCATGACAGCGGAACTCCAAAAGTCCTATGAGGACTTCTACCCTTTTGAAATGCACCAAGATCTGATGGAAAGATACCATCAAAGTGCACGACAAGAGAGGTATGAAATCATATGCTCTATCATAACAACCATGATGAAGGACGGGGAATCCGTCACGAGCCACATGCAGAAAATGCAAAGGTATGTGGATCGGTTGCTGAAGCTTAATGTGAACTTCGCTGAGGAGCTTGCAATAGATATCATTTTGCACTCCTTACCATCGTGCTATGATCAATTCCGCATGACATATCACATGAATAAGGAAGAGGTCACACTCAGCAAACTTCAGGGACTCCTCAAGACCACAGAAACAGGTCTTAAGGGTAAGTCGGTTGTTAACACTCCTACTTCAAACTCCGCCCCGGTTTTGGCAATCGGGAAAGTAGAGGGAAGAAGAGGAAGAGCTCTTCGAAGGGTACCAAGGCTAGGACCCTTGATGGCTCTTCTTCAAGTTGAACCAAGAAAGGTTTTGTCACTCCTTCTTCTGACCCTAAAGAGGCTGAATGCTTCTATTGCCATGAAAAGTCACATTGGAAGCGGAACTGCCCAAAGTACCAGCAAGATGTGAAGGATGGGAAAGTTAAACCCAACCATGCAGGTATTTACACTATCTTATCTAATAACTCACTCCATTCTAACTCTTGGGTCCTTGATACCGGTTGTGGTATTCATATCTGTTCTGATTTGCAGGGACTAAGAAGAAGTGAGAATGTGGAGCATGGAAGAATAAACTTAATCATGGGGAATAGGAAAGCTTTACCTGTCACCAAGATTGGAGTTTATACTTTATCGCTAAGTAGTGGGTTTAGTTTAGATTTGAATAAATGTTGTTATTCGCCAGAAATGGCAAGAAATATTATTTCCTTTCATGCATTGTATAAACAAGGTTTCACCTTTTCATTTGATAATGAAGTTGGTTCGATTAATGCTTTCTTTAATAATGTTCTTTATTTTAAAGCATTACCTTGTGATGGTGTGTATGAAGCTGTATCTGTGGTTGATAACTTAGGAAATAATGTATTGTGTATTGATTCTGTTAATGATAATAACTTGGATAAAGCATCATTATGGCATTGTCGTCTTGGACATATAAGCAAGAAACGCATATGCCAACTCCAAAAGGATGAAGTATTGGAGTCATTTGACCTAAAGTCAGATGATAGTTGCGAATCATGCTTACTTGGAAAAGTGACAAAGTCACCCTTCACAGGTTCTTGTGAGAGGGGTGAAGGTTTGTTGGATCTTATACACACGGATGTGCGTGGGCCCTTCAAACATGCCACAAGGGATGCTAATCGTTATTATTTGACTTTTACTGATGATTACAGTAGATATGGATATGTCTACTTAATCAAGCATAAGTCAGAGACTTTTGAGAGGTTTAAAGAGTTTAAACAGGAAGTCGAGAATCAATTGGGCAGGAACATTAAGATGCTTCGATCCGATCGAGGTGGTGAGTATCTTAGTTCAGAGTTCCTCGACTATCTTAGGGAATGTGGGATTGTCTCACAATTGACACCTCCCAGGACACCGCAGTTGAATGGTATAGCTGAGAGGCGTAATCGAACCTTGTTAGATATGGTTCGTTCCATGATGAGTCGAGCTTCGCTACCAATCTCATTTTGGGGGTATGCCTTAGAGACTGCCGCCCATATCCTTAATCTAGTTCCCACAAAGAAAGTTGCCAAAACTCGTCATGAGATGTGGACTGGTAAAGTACCCAAACTAGACCACATTAAGATTTGGGGTTGCGAGGCTTTCGTGAGACGCGAGACTCATGATAAGCTCGAACCTCGAAGTGAGAGGTGTATTTTCATCGGCTACCCACAGAAATCCTTTGGTTACCTCTTCTACAGACCTAGTGAGAATGTGGTCTTTGTAGCTAGGAGGGCTTTCTTTCGAGAGAGAGAGAGAGTTCATAAGCCAAGGAGACAGTGGGAGGCAAGTTGACCTTGAAGAAATTCAAGAGTCAAGTGGTGAAGGAACTTCAAACCCTAGCACTCAACTTGAGGAGGAAACTTCTGTTGAGCCAATTGACAAGTCTGTACCTCTGAGGCGTTCCACAAGGGTTAGGAATGCACCTGAGCATTACTATGGATTCCATATTACTGCGGAAGGTGATACACTTATCAGTGATGAGACACTGATAGGTCTGGATGAACCTAACAGTTACGCGGAAGCCATGGCAGGCCCTGAGTCAGCCAAGTGGAAAGAGGCAATGGACAGCGAGATACAGTCCATGTATGACAATCAAGTTTGGAACTTGGTTGAGAATGTACCAGGTCGTAAGACTGTAGGGTGCAAATGGATCTTCAAGAAGAAGACCGACATGGATGGTAATGTACACACTTATAAGGCACGACTGGTTGCAAAGGGTTTCTCACAAACTCCGGGAGTTGATTATGATGAGACCTTTTCTCCAGTGGCCAAGATTAAGTCTATTAGGGTTCTGTTAGCCATAGCTGCATTTCATGACTATGAAATATGGCAAATGGATGTCAAAACCGCTTTCCTTAATGGAAAGTTGGCTGAGGATGTTTACATGAGTCAGCCAGAGGGTTTTGTCAATACAGAGTACCCTAATAGAGTGTGTAAGCTTGAGAAATCCATTTATGGGTTAAAGCAAGCACCTCGCATATTGAATCTTTGCTTTGATGAGAAAGTCAAAGAATTTGGCTTTTCTAGGAGTGAAGATGAATCTTGTGTATATGTCAAGGCTAGTGGGAGTATAGTTAGCTTTTTGGTATTATATGTGGATGACATACTACTAATAGGAAATGACATCCCAACTCTGCAGGAAGTTAAGTCCTGGCTTGGGAAGTGTTTCTCTATGAAGGACCTAGGAGAAGCTGCCTATATTCTAGGGATAAGGATCTTGAGAGACCGGAGTAAAAGACTAATTGGACTTAGTCAGAGTACCTACTTGGATAAGGTGCTGAAGAGATTCGGCATGCAGGACTCCAAGAAAGGAGAGTTACCCATCCAGAGTAACGCCAGATTGAGTAAGACACAAAGCCCTAGTACTGAGGCTGAGATAGCAGAAATGAGTCGAATACCTTATGCTTCGGCTGTAGGATCGATCATGTATGCTATGACATGTACTCGACCTGATGTAGCCTTTGCTTTGAGCATGGTTAGCAGGTATCAGGGGAACCCTGGCAAGGCATACTGGACTGCGGTAAAGAATATCCTCAAGTACCTACGGAGGACTAAGGACTGGGTCCTTACCCTCGGTGGGAGTGAAGACTTGAGAGTTGTAGGGTATAGTGATGCTAGCTTTCAAACTGATAGGGATAATTTCCGCTCTCAGTCAGGCTGGGTCTTTACGTTAAACGGAGGAGCAATTTCTTGGAAGAGTTCCAAGCAAGAGACAGTGGCTGATTCAACTTGCGAATCAGAGTATATAGCAGCTAGCGAGGCAGCAAAGGAGGCGATATGGCTGAAGAACTTCATTGGAGACCTTGGAGTTGTACCAGCTATTAAAGAGCCAATGGAAATTTTCTGTGATAGTGAAAGTGCAGTTGCCTTAGCCAAGGAACCAAGGGATCACGGGAGATCCAGACACATCGACGAAAAATACCATTTCATCAGACATCGAATAGAAGAAGGACTCCTCGTGGCAAAGAGGGTATCATCAGATGAGAATCCAGCAGATCCCTTCACGAAAGGACTGACTCGGGTTAAGCATCTCCAGCATGCTCGGAGCATAGGGCTGAAGGATGATATTAGATTTAGTAGTTAGATAACCTTGAAATTTGTAAAGTGTAATTGACATTAGATGATGAATAAAAGGTGTTTTATTTATGAGTAAAGTGTTGCTATCTCTTGTCGATCGTTTACTATATTTCTTTTGCATGTTTTGACTTCCAGAATAATTATGTTTGGTATATCATATTATTCGAACCTCCACAGTCGGTCATATGTCGGAAGTAGGTATGAATCAATACTGTCATGATTGGTTGCAGAGGTCTAAGTTGTTGGACATGGCTACAACACTCATGAGTGCTCATAAGTTATGACCATTGGACTCAACCCACACTCACTGGAATCACTTCATGGAATTTATCTCGAGTGATCGTGAGACGGTAATATCATATAAGTCTTCAAACCTAGAGATATGATTTGTTACTTATGAGTTGGTTATGCATTGATTGTACGTTAACGCATTGGTAACTCGATGTTATAAAACGTGCTTTTGTGTATAATTCAATGAGTGGTAGAACAAACATATGAGTCGAAGTTTATCTGTTCCTTTTTGGATTAGAAGCTGATATCTGGGCCCCTCGATGATTTTGTTTTGACCTATGTACCGGGCCCGGTCAGAACTAAGTTGATGTGTTCAATTAAGTTCTTTGTCAAACAAATCGGAAATCGGGAAACAAACTGCTGGACAATAAGTAAGACATTGTTCCATGTATTTGTCCGGCTGATATCTAGAACAGAAGATTATATGATCACTTATCTTAAATGGCGTATCATCATCTTCTCAGTTCCGAGAGACCTTGAAAGAGCTACGATTGCCGATCGGTTCCTGAAGTATTGCAGTTATAGTTATTAGACTTATCCAAGTGGGAGACTGTTGGATAAGGTGTCTAAGTCCATAACTATTTCTGGTATGTACTTGACCCGACCCGACATGGTCCATTTGGGTTGCATGGCACCATGCAATTGGATAAACTAAAATGAGAGAAATAACACTTATGGTTTATTAATATATTATAAGTTCTAATATATTAATAATATTATTTAATTAGTTTGATCAAGAATTAATTTAGAATTAATTAAGTGATCAAAAGATAACTAATTAAATATATGGGTAGATTATGTAAATCTTCCATATCTTATATAGTGGGATAAGAGGCTCCATGGATTATCAAGTGGGGTTCCACCCATAGGATGCTCCATGGATGATCCATGGGAGTTACAAACCCATGGGTCATGGAAATGAAGAGTAATGACACATTAGGGTTTACATGGTGTAACCCTAGATGTGTCAACACTATATAAGAAACCCATTCTCCACCAAAATATGCTACACGAAGAAACAAGAGGGCTAGAGCCGATTTTGCAAGTGTAAGATTCTCTCAAAGTTTACTCCTTTGCATTTGGTGTTGTGTGAAGCATTTGAGGCATCACACTTGGGGTGCTAGGCTCACAAGGTTTCAAGGATCATAATCAACAAGGTAAGTTATTCTATCTTTCATTCAAGTTAAAAATGTTCCCCATGTATGCTAGATAGGAATATAACCTTGGAATTCAACTTTGCATGATTATTAGACAAACATAGATCCAAGGTTATTAGGGTTGCATGTACACTTAGGAAGTGTTAGAATGCTCAAAACCCATCAGATGTTTCATGAGAGGGCGCTGTTCTGCCCTGAGCACGTGTCTACTGAGCAGGCATGTGTGAGCCGGTATTTGAGCATTTTGAGGTGAGATATTTGGGAGTTCGTGGAAAACTCTTCCTATTGAACATTGGTTGAGCTACAGACCAATGGTACGAGGAGGGAGATTGAGTTGTAGTTTCAGGTTAGAGAGGAGGGAAAGTCTTAGGTAGAGACAGGAGACCAGTGCAGTCGCAGCCGACGACGTAGCGGGCTAAGCCCGCTGATACAAGAGCAGAAGGCCAGAAGGGCCGCACTTGGGGCAAGTGCGGCGAGAGCCATGAGGGGTCTTGCCGAGTAGGGATTTGCTACAAATATGGCAAGGAGGGGCACATGGCGAAGGACTGCCCCAAGGGATTGTTGGTTTGCTTTCATTGCAACCAGACTGGCCATCGGAAGGCCGAGTGTCCTCAGCTTACTCATGGACCATCCCAGGCTTCTGTTCCTGATGCTTTGCGCGTTACTGATGGTCGGCCGGTGAAGGGCGAGGCTCCGAGAGCTCGTGGGAGAGCTTTCTAGCTGACTGCGGAGGAGGTCCGCGCTGTACCTGACGTTGTTGTTGGTACGTATCTCCTTATTCATATTATTTTGAGATTTGTTTATGCTTATACTATGCTGCATATAGGTACTTTTTTATGAGTTCTGTGCCTGCCTTGGTGTTATTTGACTCGAGTTCGAGTCAATCTTTCGTGTCTTTATCCTTTAGTCGTCACATTAGTGTTAGACGCGAGGCATTGAGTCGACCACTAAGGGTTTCTATAGCCGATGAGCATGCGGTTTTTGCCACTGATGTATTCCGAGGATGTGTTTTAGAGATCTTTGGTGTTGAGTTCCCGATATATCTGGTGTCGATAGCGATGGGTGATGTATGTGTCATAGTGGGCATGGATTGGTTGGGCCGATTTGGAGCCGTGATTGACTGTGAGCGTCAGATGGTGACCATACGAGACCCTAGTGGGGGAGTACTTACTGTGTATGGCGAGAGATCTAGATCGGGATCAGCTTTCTGCTCTGCCGCCAGGGCGAGGCAAAGTTTGCAGCAGGGATGCATGGGGTTTTTAGCGTATGTAATGGATACACGAGTTGCCACTGAGAGGCCGAGTTCTATTTCCAATGTTCCGATAGTGTGTGAGTTCCCGGGTGTTTTCCCCGAGGAATTACTGGGTTTGCCTCCTGAGAGGCAGGTGGAGTTCCGGATCGTTCTGATTCCGGGTGCGGCACCTATTGCCAAGGCACCTTATCGCCTTGCGCCGCTGAGATGCAGGAGTTGTCCTCTCAGCTCCAAGAGCTGCTGGGAAAGGGTTTTATTAGACCGAGTAGCTCACCATGGGGAGCGCCAATCCTTTTTGTCAAGAAAAAGGATGGTTCACACCGGATGTGCATCGATTACCGGGAGTTGAACAAGTTGAAGGTCAAGAACCGTTATCCACTACCGAGGATCGACTACTTGTTTGATCAGTTGCAGGGGCGTCTTGGTTTTCCAAGATTGATTTGAGATCTGGGTATCATCAGATGAGGGTCTGTGAGGAGGATATTCAGAAGACAGCTTTCCGAACTCGTTATGGGCATTACGAGTTTGTGGTGATGCCTTTCGGGCTCACCAATTTACCTGCAGCGTTCATGGACCTCATGAACCGGGTGGTGATCATGTTCATCGACGACATTTTGGTGTACTCGAGGTCTAGGGAACAACACGAAAAGCATCTTCGAGAGATTCTTGGAGTATTGAGGATGAAGAGGCTTTATGCAAAATTCACCAAGTGTGATTTCTGGTTACGGGAGGTCCAGTTCTTGGGACACCTCGTTAACCAGAATGGGGTTTTGGTTGACCCGTCCAAGATTAAGGCAGTTATGCGATGGGAGGTGCCGAGATCCCCATTCGAGATCAGTATTTTTCTGGGTCTGGCGGGTTACTATCGGAGGTTTATCAGAGATTTCTCCAAGATTGTCGTACTTCTCGCCAGATTGACCAGGAAGGGTGTTACTTTTGTCTGGGGACCCGAGCAACAGGCCTCATTTGAGACACTTCACCAGATATTGTGCGAAGCTCCAATGTTATCCCTTCCGGAGGTAGTAGAGGACTTAGTAGTCTACCGTGATGCATCTATATATCATGGATGGGTGTCGTATTGATGCAGATGGGACACGTGATAGCATATGCGTCGAGGCAGCTGAAGCATCATGAGACGAGGTATCCCACCCACGATTTGGAGTTGGGGGTGGTGGTATTCGCCTCAAGATTTGGCGCCACTATCTTTATGGTATCCGATGTACCATATACACGGACCATAAGAGCCTGAAGTACTTTATGGATCAGCCCAACCTGAATATGAGGCAGAGGAGGTGGTTGGATGTAGTGAAAGACTATGACTGTGAGATTTTGTATCATCCTGGCAAGGCTAATGTGGTAGCCGATGCCCTGAGTCGTAGAGCAGCGAGTACTCCGATCCGAAACGTGTGCATGAGGATGACGGTGATGACTCCAGTCTTAGATACCATCCGAGAGGCCCATGTGGTGGCCATGAGACCAGAGAACTGTAAGAGAGAGCGCGTGATCAGGTAGATTTATGAGTTTGAGACTGATAGTCGTGGGCTTATGACATATCAGGGGCGGATATGGGTGCCATATTCGGGTGGAGCTCAACAGACTTTGATGGAGGAGGCCCATAAGTCGAGGTTTTCTATTCACCCTGGGGCCACTATGATGTATTTAGACTTAAGAAGGGATTATTGGTGGCCCTGTATGAAGAGAGATGTGGCATGGATAGTCGAGAGATGTTTGACCTGTCGTCAGGTGTAACATACACGTTCAGTTATCGTGTTTTGTTAGTTTACAAATGAATATTATTAAATAATATATGGTTTTGAGAATTGAGTTCTAACAAGATAGTTTTATGAGAATTGAAATAAAACTATGTTTAGAATCATTCGGGAAGTATTGGAAGTCTTATGAGATTCCAATCAAAAGTCAAATATTGAAATGAATGAAAATGTAAAAATTGAAGTTTGAAATAAGTAAAAATAATGTTATTGAAAGTTGTAAATTATCTCGTTAGAAACGTTTAGGCGAAAACCTCATCGAAATCCGAGTTATAACGAAGAAGTTATGACTTATTGAAGTTTCGCGACAGAACCGACACGACACCATATGACGTAAAAAGTGAGTTTACGATAAACTACTTTTTAGCTTAAGTGATCTAAATGGAAGTCTCAGTATTCGTTAAACCGAGAATTTTCATAAAAAGAACGTCCAAATCTGACTTCGTATGAGGAAGTTATGATTTTTCTAAGAATCGGCATAACAATACACAACCCGAAACTCGAAATAAAGATCGAGTGATTTTTAGCCGACACAACCTAAACGAGAATCGAATATCCCGTCAATAGCAGTACAACGGTAAAAAGACAGATGAAAACGAACGTCGGATGAAGAAGTTATGAATTTTTAACGGACTTTTCCTGTCCCGGCCCGTTAAAAATATAACTTTAAAAATAAAGTCAAAGTTAGCCGACGGAGTCTAAAAGAAAGTTGTAGAGCATAACTTCACCTACGCGTGGTTATAAAGAACGTCAAAAACGGAGTTCGTATGCAAAAGTTACGAACTTTTGAAGTTTATGGCACAAATTACGAGGCTGGACCGGAGAAGTACGCCCAGCGTACTTCGTATGTACGCCCAACGTACTATGAAGACACGTATTAGCCACCAAGCGCCTTTGCATGACGACGCGTGTCCTAACTCAGCCACGTCCGAGGCCTGGGTTCCGAACCATTGCCACGTCTCGTACGCCCAGCGTACCGATGTTATGCTCAGCGTAGAACACCGCCACGAAGTACGCCCAGCGTACCAAGAATTTCGCCTAGCGTAATCCGAGGCATCAGCCTCCTATAAATAGCAAGCGAGACCTCTGGATTTTTGTTTACAAATCTTATTCTCTTTCACTCTCTATACCACTTTTAGCCTATCCTACACCCCCCGAAGCCTCGAGAACACCCCTAGCACCCGAAGCAAGCCCGGAGCCCCGAAGTCTTCAAGAAAAAGAGTTTGTCAAGTCGAAACTCTGCCCGCGCAAGGCCTGGTTTTCAACAAAAATCCCCGGTTTCGTCAAAGAAAGTCATTTTTAGAGGCGAAGTGCTGCCCAAATTATCATTTTATTATTCGGTTATTTCACGGTGAGTTCAATGTAGGGACAATTGTATGTTATGTGTTATATGTGCAATGTGCTTTCACGTGTTATTATGATAACATAGCTATACCTTTGGCCATGTAGAGCATGTCTCGTATAACTTTTGGTATTGGCTTTGTGCCTTTGGCCATGTAGAGAATGACTCGTATCACTTTGGTATTGGTATGTAGCCTTTGACCATGAAGTGAATGGTTAAGCATTCCTTTGGCATTGGCAGAAGGCTAGGTAGGGTTGAAAAGCCTGTAAATTGCTAGCAAAATGTTTATTCAGAAATCGTTTATTTTTCCATGCCACATGGGCTGAAGTTTTATTGATGTATATCAAGTTGAAATTGTTATGTCTCATTGATTGTAAATCATTGAATCAAATTATTCGTTGATATGGAAAGCATGTCATATGATACTCATCTTCCTTTGTTGTTCTTTGTCCCCCTTAGTTTCTGTCATGTTGATATATATATATATATATATATATATATATATATATATATATATATATATATATATATATATATATATATGGCATAACGTTATATTGTAACTGTTGTTGAACTCACTAAACGTCACCGCTTATCCCTCTCAGTGTTTAATTATTGCAGGTGATATACATCCAGTATAATTATGTACTGTTAGAAGATGTAGAATAGATAATATTATAACTTTTGTATTTAGTGTATAAATTCATGGGAAATTATGTAATATATAAAACTCTGTAAAAATTCTTAATAGTCGGTTTGTATCCAGTCTTTTGTAATAAGACCATATATGTAAAATATGTTTATGAATATGCATGTAGCATGTTTGAATAATATTGTAAAGTTTAGAAAGGGGTTCTTTCAGTCATGGTATCAGAGAAGTAGTTTAAGTGAACTAAATACCATGGATTGGTATTTAGACTTAAATCGTCGGAAGTTCAATATATGAACGGATTCATTAGGAGTATATGGATACAAACCATAGGAAAAGAATTAAATGGAGTATTGGATAATGATAAATCTTAATATTTTAAAGTACTAAGCTACTTCAAAATTTTTAGAGCATTAGTTTAAGCGAACTAGGAATTTTAAGAATTTCTAGGCTTAAACTTGAATTACTATGTAATAATGGTACGATGTGTGCCTAATATACTTTAGGTTGAATACCTCACTTGCTATAGTGTGCACTAGCATACTTTAAGGGAGATGCCTTATATGCTAATATGTGCTAAAAGATAAATAATATACCCGAAAGCGTGAGCACGACTTGGAGATACGTGGTGCCACTCTTTCTGTTTCGAAGCATCCACGTGTCAATCGAACTGTTTCTGTTTCTTCTATTCCATCGGCATGAAACTTTTCAAGGTGATAAGAAGACTTACTATAGTTGACATCGATAAACGGTCAAGGGATATCATAAAATAAAATCTATCAAGTGATACCGTAAATAGTGTATTAATACCTGTAGAGTGGTGTTGTACATTCAAACTATGTTTGATGAAATAATAACACCTTTGGAGGAATGTTGTGTGTTCAAAGTACATTCGGACGAGATGAATGTTTTGGTGTAATCCATGAAGTTGTTCCACCGCTGACTAGATTGAAGCAGTGATTGCTTACAGAGTTAGAAGAGCTGGAAATTGTGATAAATACTTCGACAATATCGAAATTGATGTTGTGAAAGATTTAGAAGAATTCAATGAAGATCAAAGGAAAGGCTAACAAAGTTTTCAGACTCAGTAGGCTAAGACCTTGCCTAACATTGTGATATAGTATGCAGTTTGAGTAGTATGGTAAGATTTGATATGTAACCCTATACAAGATGCTCAGACTTAGTATTTAATAATATCGAGTGACAATTGAATTCTATCACATCCTTATGAAAGTTCCATAGTGTGTTAACCCTACTTTAACATACTTGATTAGGATGGTGAAATGAGTCATTTAGTTAGGTTGAATGACTTACTAGTCAGAGTAAGGTAGAGTATATAGTTGAAGAAGATATACACTCATAGTGTTGTATGAGAAGAGATATTGCTGTTAGGAATGACAGAGAACCAAGTCGAAGCTAGTAGAACATGCTGAGATGCAGTTAAAATGCATACTTCCTAGGATAGATTCCTATGAAGTAGACTTAAAAGATACACCCATGAGAAGAAAATTTTCCCATATAAAGGAATGACGATGTCATAAAAGGATAATGAAATGAATAAATGTGCACGATGACTTGCATGAGTTAGAAAATGATATAAATAGTTGGAGATCGTTTGTCTCCACACTACTAGGGTAAATTCTGGTATAGTGTGTCTTATAGAGTAGACACTACCCGAGAAAGAATTTATATGAAGAATTTGGAAGTGAAATTCCTATCGACCTAGGAAAATATTAGGATATACTAGATCAAGCTTATGCATAAAAGAATTCTAGAAGGCGAATTTAAGAAATCCAAGATATGTTTGATAGAAAGATGAAATACCTAGTTGAGTCTAGGAGAAATTGTTGTATGTATTTGTTTGAACACACTCAGGTGTGAAAATTTGCTTTGTGGAAACTTTTGAATGGTGACTTGGGAACTGCGAGACAATACTTGGGATGAGTATGAGTATGTGTGAATAGTAGTAGAGGCGTATACTATTGGAAGCACATGACTCACACTTGGATCAGGGAAAGTCACAAGGTGACCAAGAAGCTAGAAATTGATTCCGTTTTTGTTCGAGTATGTCATTACATTCGTTTCGGTGATGACTAAGAATATGATTTTCGTTCAGACCTTAGTGGTCATAAAGAATCGAGTCCGATTAATATAAATCTACGAAGTGAGTTGATTGGTTGAGAGAACCATGTCTTGTGAAGCGACGAAACTTCAGTCGGAAGATTGAAGAAGGAAATGGTCGAGGTAGTCGATAAAAGTATAAAAACCTTCATTAAAGGATTAAGCAACCATTATCTAGAAATGCTACTAGCTATGAAGATATTATATCATATTAGAATATGAAGGAAGGTTTCTTCTATGATAGTGTTTGACTAATAGAAATAAGGGTATGATTCATTATGTATCTTTTGCATTATGAAATCAAAGGTCATTAGATTATGACTGTTGTAGCAAAAGTGAAGAGCTTATATTGGGTTGAGTCTATAACCCAAATTCATGAAGGAGTAAGAGTCTGCAATGAGAATTGATTTTTCTTTAACTCAGAGATTATGACCGAAAGCCCAATAGAGAATGAAGAGCGAGTGTAGGTTTAAGCACTGCCATCAATTAAGAAGTTTGAAGAGTTTGTCAATCGTTTAGTTAAAGGTCGTACATTTCAGATTACCATAGAGGAGGCACGCGAGGACCCAAATGTTGTGACTGGTTCATTTCTCGTCAACTCTAGACATGCTCACATCTTATTTGATTCTGATGCCTCAGATTCTTTTGTGTCTCATGAAATTGCGCGTTCTTTTCAAATTGCTTATTATACATTTCATGTAGATACCGCCAGAAGTGTATCATTACTTGCTGATAAAGTCTATAGAGATTGTGTCATAGAAATTGAAGGTTATAGTTTTCTTACTAACCTAATTCCTATCTCCTTGCCCAACTTTGAAATTATTCTCGGCATGAATTGGTTGTCAAAGAACCGCACATAACTCTTGTGTTACGAAAATATGGTACACATCCCTATCGAAGGGGGGAATCCTATTTATGTGTACGGTAAACAAAGATTTAAAATCTTAAAAATAATCTCTTTCCTAGAAACCCGTAAACTTATATCGAAGGGGTATTGTACTTATCTAGCCTATACAATTGATATCTCAAAAGAGAAGAAGAAAACTGTACATGATATTCCCGAATATCCTGACGCTTTCCCCGACGATTGGCCTGGACTTCCCCCGGATAGGCAAATAGAATTCTGAACATGTATAGTGCTGCTCCAATTGCCAAAGACTATTAAACAGAATAATAGCATTTGGATAATTGTCGACCGACTAACTAAGAGTGCACATTTTCTTGCCATGCGTGAAACAGCTCCAATGGAGAAATACATACAAGTATACTTGGATGAAACTGTTGCGAGAGATGGTGTGCCGCTAAAGATTACTTCCGATCGTGATAGTAGCTTCACTTCTCATTCTTGGGCAAGTATGCAATGTGAATTGAGATCTCGTGTCACTCTCAACACAACTTATCATCCCCAGACAGATGGTCAGACGGAGAGAACAATCCAAACAGTAGAAAATATACTGAAGGTATATGAAGCACTATATGGGCATAAATATCGTACTACAATATGTTGGCGTGTTGTAGGACAGAAAGTCCTTGGTGGTCCTGAAATGATTCAAGACACCACTGACATGATTCAAATTGTACGAGAAAGAATGAAAACGGCCCAGGATCGACAGAAGTCCTATACAGAAAAGAGGAGGCGACCCATAGAATTCCAGATGGGTGAATTCGTAATACTAATGGTATCCCCATAGAAAGGAATTATACGTTTTGGGAAGAAAGGAAAATAAAGTCCTAGATTTGTTGGTCCTTTCAAAATCGTTCAGAGAATTGGTAAGCAAGCATACCGTTTGGAATTTGCCGGAAGATTTGGCAGGTATTCATGATGTGTTTCGTGTAAGTTATCTGCGTAAATGTTTAAGCTTATCTGATGAAACAGTCCCGTTATCCGAGGTGAAACTGGTAATAAATTAAGATGTGTAGAAGAACCTGAAGATATCATAAACGAAAGAACGACTAATCTACGTAATAAAGAAGTGGAGTTGGTTCTTGTCAAGTGGAAACACCATCGAGGCCCAAATTATATTTGGGAAAGTAAGAATGAGATAAGAACGAAATATCCCCATTTGTTTAAATCGTTGTGATTTCGGGGACGAAATCCTCAAAAGGAGGAGGTATTTGTAACATACACGTTCAGTTATGATGTTTTGTTGATGTATATCAAGTTGAAATTGTTATGTCTCATTGATTGTAAATCATTGAATCAGATTATTCGTTGATATGGAAAGCATGTCATATGATACTCATTTGCCTTTGTTGTTCTTTGTCCCCCTTTGTTTCTATCATGTTGATATATATATGGCATAACGTTATATTGTAACTGTTGTTGAACTCACTAAGTGTCACCGCTTATCCCTCTCAGTGTTTAATTATTGCAGGTGATATACATCCAGTATAATTATGTACTGTTAGAAGATGCAGAATAGATAATATTATAACTTTTGTATTTAGTGTATAAATTCCTGGGAAATTATGTAATATATAAAACTCTATAAAAATTCTTAATAGTCGGTTTGTATCCAGTCTTTTGTAATAAGACCATATATGTAAAATATGTTTATGAATATGCATGTAGCATGTTTGGAATAATATTGTAAAGTTTAGAAAGGGGTTCTTTCACCAGGTCAAGGCAGAGCACCAACGTCCTCATGGCAAGTTGCAGCCTTTGGAGGTTCCTCTATGGAAGTGGGAGCATATTTCCATGGATTTTATTACCAAGTTACCGAGGACTGCGCGAGGTGTTGATGCGATATGGGTGATCGTAGATCGGTTGACGAAGAGTGCTCACTTCCTGGCTATAAGTGAGAGCTCTTCTGTGGAGAAATTGTCCGAGATCTACATACGAGAGGTGGTGACACGGCATGGGATGCCAACATCGATAGTGTGAGATCGGGATGTGCGTTTTACTTCCAGGTTCTGGAATAAATTTCACGAGGAGTTGGGTACCCGGTTGCATCTCAACACCGCTTACCACCCACAGACCGACGGGCAGAGCGATCGGACAATTCAGATGCTCGAGGACATGCTACGCGCATGTGTTATGGATTTCGGTGGAAGTTGGGACACTTACTTGCCCTTGGCTGAGTTTTCATACAACAACAGCCATCACTCCAGTATTGATATGCCTCCCTTTGAGCTTTTATACAGGAGGAGGTGCCAGACTCCCATCTGCTGGGGAAATGTAGGGCGGAGAGTGATGGGGAGCACTGAGATAGTGCTCAAGACGTCAGAGCAGATCCAGCAGGTCAGACAGAGGTTATTGAAGGCCCAGAGTCGTCAAAAGAGTTACGCAGACCGGCGACGTTCAGAGCTAGAGTTCCAAGTCGGAGATTATGTCCTCCTGAAGGTATCCCCATGGAAAGAGGTGATCCAATTCAGGAAGCGGGGCAAGTTGGGCCCTAGATACACCAGTCCTTTCAGAGTGATCACTCGAGTTGGTAAGGTATCTTACCGGTTAGAGCTTCCTACAGAGTTGAGCCAGATTCATAACACCTTCCACGTGTGCCAGCTGAGGAAGCGTGTAGCCGATGAGACGACAGTGGTCCCTTTAGAGGACATTCAGGTTGATGATCGCCTGAACTACATTGAGAAGCCGATAACGATCTTAGAAAGGAAGGTGAAGGTCTTGAGGAATATAGAGGTGTCATTGGTTCATGTTCAGTGGCAACATTGGATGGGATCCGAGTGGACTTGGGAGCCGGAGTCCGAGATGCGGGAGCAGTACCCAGAGTTGTTTCCGGAGGATAACTTCGTGGGCGAAGTCTGATTCTAGTGGGGGAGAATTGTAACATCCCGACTCCCACGTATAATATTTAATTAATTTATATTCATGTTGTCAGATCAACTCGACGAGTTGTAGACCCCAACTCGCTGAGTAGAGAATTAAATGGCCGCATGATTTTTAGAGTCTACTCGACGAGTTGGAGGACCCCAACTCGACGAGTAGGATCTGAATGTGAAAACCCTAATTTTCAGGGTTTGTACCCTATTTAAAGGACCTTAAGCCTTCATTTATGCATCCCTTATCACTTTAACACCCTGAGAGAAACCCTAAACAAGCTGGTATCATCTCTGTGTGTGTGTGAGAGAGAGAGAGAGAGAGAGAGAGAGAGGCTAAAAGTGTGTGATTTGGTGCATTCTTGGAAGGAGATAGAAGAGCAAAAGGCTTGGAACGAGAAGAAGGCCTTGGATCCAGTGTTCCTTCAATACTAGCTGCTAACTGGAGGTAAAAAGCTATCACCTTGATCATTGTTTGGTTAGATCTCTTCTTTAGGAAGTTTGTGACCATTCTCATCTTCCTTTTGAGCCTTTGAGTCATTTGAGCATGACATGAAGTTGAAACTTCAGATCTGGACTGTATGAGGTTCCTTGAGCATATAGATCCAAGCTTTATCAAGCTATTGGCCAAGTTCCAAACATTAAACCTTCTATAGGGCTTGGTTTTGGCAATTTGAGCCCTAGGTGCCATGCATGGACGTAAAGCTTGCAGCTTTACGTGGTATTTCAGCCTTGGGAGGGTAGATCTAGAGTTTGGGACTTTAGTTCTGCTTAGAATTGTATGAATGAGAAATGGACTAGAGGGAGTCGACGAGTCCATGAGCCAACTCAACGACTCGGTTAGGGTTTTCCCCTATAGTCTGGACGCGTGCAAACTCGACGAGTTGATGAGACAACTCGGCGAGGTGAGTTGGAGTTTTTCCCGATTTTCTGAGAACAGGAGGGACTCGACGAGTCGCATAGATGCACTCGCCGAGTTGGGTCAACATGGACTGTTGACTCGAGTGTTGACTTCCGTTGACTTTTAGGATTTGGTCAAGACATGAGTTATGGAGACCATGGAGGGGTAAAATGGTCTTTCAACCTTTCCGAGAGTTAGAAAAGGGGTAGCCTAACATTTTAGGGTTGTTATTATTAAGTGTTAATTAGAGATGATTATAATATGTAGGTGACGTCTAGACCGATCATCGAGTACGAGACCTACTTGCTTACTTACGAGGTGAGTCTTCTCACTATACTTACCTGAGTGGTGATATTGTGTGACCGGAGGGTCTTATATGCTTATACTGAGTTATTTGATATTCTGCATTTCTCTTTGTGATATGTGCTGTATATTATTGTTGTGCCTTGATGAGTTAGGACCGGAGGGTCCAAACAGAGTTGTGAGACCGGAGGGTCTTCACTGAGACACATTGACCCGAGGGTCCTTATCGAGATATAGCCATGAGAGGCTAATTATCTGCGTGTGTTATTTTGGGGAACTCACTAAGCTTTGTGCTTACAGTACTGTGTGATATGTGTTTTAGGTACTTCTCAGGATCGCGGGAAGGCGCCGACTTGATTGTACACACTAGTTGGAGTATATATTTTTGAGGATTCTGGGATATTATCAAACAACTGTTGACTTGTGTTTTGACAACTTATACATTTGTGGTTTTTGAGAAATGTGATATTGAGTTTTATGTGATTTTAAAAATGAAAATTTTGCTTGAAAATTTAGAGTGTTACATGTAGGCATGATGTATATTTTAGGTGTTAAAGATAGAGAAAAGTAAGTAGGAAAGGTAATCTGATATATTACATATATAATGTTCTTTAAATATATGGAATTCGTTGGAAATTTATTACTAAAATAAATGATCCTTGAGATTGGTGGAAATGAAGTTTGTTTGAACTTTTAGTTTTGTTTAGCTGTTGTGTGTATTATAAGTTAGGTAGATTAAATTAAACTACAACTAAGTTTTGCATTTGGTAATTCATGTGGCATGTGAATGATTTATGGGTTTTTAATTAACTTTAGTATTTTTATTGTAAAATAATAGAATTCCATCAACATTAGAGACATTACTTTTACATTGGGTTTAAGTTTGGAATTATATATTTATATGTTTATGTTTTTAATTACACATTTTTTAGTGTAAGTTTGGAATTACAAAAACGTACATGGAATTAGTTTTCCTTTGTTTCATTGTTGTTAAAGTAATTATATAATACAAATATGCTCAGTCACAAAATATATCACAATAAACAAATGAAAGATTATATTATGTTAAATAACTATATATTAATTGTGAAAAAGAAATTTGGTTATCGTATTTTTGATATTTTAATGAATTTTAGTAAACAACATTCGATTAGAAACTGAATGATATTTTAACAATTTTATGTTTCTTTGAGGACGACGACATTATATATAACTAGCAAAAGCTAGAAAAATAGAACATTAAAGGATTACAAAAGACGGGTTTTTTCACCCAATCAACCCGGTTAAGTCTAAACTTAGAATATCTAAAATTAATCCAAAAAAAAGATTGAGATTTAATCGAATCCCAAATTACCGCCTTACGAGGTTTGTCTTTCGCAAACATAAAGCTATTTCGAAAAGATCATAACGTCTAAAACATGGTGTTAACCACCGCATCGAGACATCTCTTGACCCGAAGAGAAAGACAAGCCAGATCAAACCAAGAAAGCCATTATGAGACAGAAGAAAATAAAGGCATATCCATCTCCCACCATATAGACAAAAGACTCCATAAATCCATCGTCACACCACAACAATATACTTTGTTTTTATGCATTAGTTACTAAAAAATGGATATCGTAACTACAAGCATTCCATCAACATTATTTTTAAGAGGTTGTGACGTTGGACCAGTTACGAAGAATGAATCTATATATGTGCAATTACAGGCCGGCGGCCGATCAACTGTTTGACCGCAATGCAGTGGTATTGGTTCCGATTCGATATAGGTAGAATGTCTGGTCGAAGGTCCAGTACAATAGGTACCAACTTGAACAGATCTGGTTCCATTTGTCCTGAATGAGGGAATTAAGGCGGGTATAGCTTTGGTGACACATCTCCGTTTATTTGTTGTCTTTTTTGTGGCCAGTCTTTAGAAGAAAGGGGTCGAGGAAGGGGGAAGCCCTTTGAATACAAATTCGGTCCATGTGCTGGCTTGGCATGGAAGGATTTATTTCTTCAAAATAGATATTGCATTTTTTTAGAATGTCATTTTTACTAAGCAAAACTAATTGACAAAACGAAACTATTTGCTCAAAGTAACTAATTATTTTTACTAAGTAAAACTAATTGACAAAACGAAACTATTTGCTCAAAGTAACTAATTGCTACTGTGTGGAAACTATTTGCTTAATGAAACTATTCGATGTCGCTGCATCGTGCGGGTACGCTACTAGTATATATATATATATATATATATATATATATATATATATATATATATATATATATACACACACATACACATTAGGTGTAAGACCCATGTATTACATGGATTCATTTAAAATAATACTAAATATGAAATTCTAA
This sequence comes from Lactuca virosa, assembly GCF_052849685.1. Classification (NCBI taxonomy): domain Eukaryota; kingdom Viridiplantae; phylum Streptophyta; class Magnoliopsida; order Asterales; family Asteraceae; genus Lactuca; species Lactuca virosa. Next base: position 66,806,885 of record NC_136433.1, read on the forward strand.
ACATTTGAGAAGTTTGATTTTATAAGAAAAATTAGAAAAATATTGAATTATTTAAAATTAAAGTATTTTTTTTTCTCTTCTAAATTTAAACAAATAATTTAGATAAATGAATAAAAGAAACTAATAAGGTTTTAATTTAGAAATTTAGAAATTTAGAAATTAGAAAGAAAGTTCATTAATAAAACTGATATACATTTATTATTACATTTATTGTAATTATTACATTTAAATAATATGTGAAATTTAATAAAAGACAAAACTTAAAAAATGGTCCCTGTGGTCTTCAAAAATATCAAGTTTAATCCCTAAGTTCAAAAAACCTCACAGATGGTCCCTGTGGTTTCAAAACTTTTAACATTTGGTCCTTCCGGCTCACTCCGTTACCATTTAGCCGTTAAGTAAGGGGTATTTTTGTCATTTCACTACCCAGGGACCATTTATGAGGTTTTGTATTACTTTTTTGTAAAATACGTTTTTGTATATATTTTTTTATAAAAACGGATTTGTATATATTTATATACTTAATAAATACGTATTTTTATAACTAGATATTTCATATACAAAAAACTTTTTAAAAAAAGTTTTTATATAGAAAATATAAGATTCTTATGTGAAATGTAACACTCGTGTTTCTAGGCTAGACATTAATATAGACATTATAGTCTAGGTTAACCTTTGTAACTCATTTTGAAGAAATGAAAAAGGAATTATGTGAATTCTATGTGTTTGATGTGTTTTATGCTTAATTACTAGGAGTTAATTAATTAAGAATAAAAATAAGCGTCGAAAATAAATATTAGATAAAGCCGATATCTATTAATAAAGTTGTAGTGGTCGTGACAAGGATTACAGATATATAAAGAATACCAAAATCCGAGTTATAACGAAGAAGTTATGACCTGTCGAAGTTTCACGACAAAACCGGCACGGTGCTGAATATCGTAAAAAGTGAGTTTTTGATAAACTACTTTTTAGCCTCAGTGATCTAAACGAAACTTGTAGTGTTCGTTAAACCGAGAGTAGGTATAAAAAGAACGCCCAAATCTGACTTCGTATGAGGAAGTTATGATTTTTCGAAGTTTCAGCTTAGCAGTAGACAGCTAAAACTCAAATTTTAAATCGAGTAATTTTTAGCCGACACGATCTAAACGAGAATCGAATGTCTCGTCAATAGTAGCACAACGGTAAAAAGACAGACAAAAACGGACGTCGGATGAAGAAGTTATAAATTTTTAACGGATTTCCTGTCCCGGTCTGTTAAAAATAATAATTTAAAAATCAAAGTCAAAATTAGCCAACGAAGTCTAAACGAAAGTTGTAGAGCGTAATTTTACCTACACGTGCATATAAAGAATGTCAAAAACGGAGCTCGTATGCGAAAGTTATGGATTTTAGAAGTTTTGGCGCGAAAATCGAGAAATATCCTCAAAACCGAGGAATTTCGCATAGGTGGACTTCGGCCACCTCACCCTCGCTTAGAATGTGACGCGTGTCCAAAATGCTGCTGAGTCATCCGAAGTGGTCCAGTGAGAAGGCGACGCGTGCCCCTTTCCTCGTGTCCGGAACCCTCGCAGGATGCCACGAACCCTCTATCTCGGACCACTAGACCTCGGTCCACTAAGAGGCTGCCAGCAGCCCCTTCGCATGTGCAACCCATGTGCTCCTCGCTCCAGATCTGCGCCACCTGGAGGCTTCTCAACCGTCGGATCAGGAGGCTCGCACCTATAAATAGGAGGGTGCGAGACCTCCCGGGTATATTTTGGAAAAGTGTCACTTTTAGCCCCTAAACTCATATTTCTTTCATTCTAACTTCCCCCAAAGCCCCGATATCAATTATAACCCCCGGAATACGCCTCGAAGTGCCCGAGAAGCCCGAAAAATTTATCTTTTCGGTTTCGAAGCCCGACCTTTGCAGAGCCCGGTTTCTCAATAAAACTCCCGGTTTTATTAGAAACGATCGTTTTAGGAAACGAAATTCTGCCCGATTTTCATCAAAACATGTGAGTTTATAGTTACTTTCACTTTACACTTAGATATGAAGTATTTACCTTAAAATACGTGTTATGTGTAAATATATTAATTGTTTATTTGAGGTGACTGATGAACAGATGTTTTATACAAGTTTTAAACTGTATATGTATTTTATCTACAAATATGTTGGGTAGAACATGGGTAGACGAAATAGTAGATGGGTGTTAAAATGATGAGAGGCCTCGGTGTTGTTGTTGTTATTGGTGAAGTCGTCTAACGGAGTATAGATGACGACCACAAACCTTTCTAGACAGTCCAGTGGCACACTAGCAGGTTCGCAACTTGTAGGTGTTGATGAACTAAATGTTCATTGGTGTACTCCATCCCCCTCATGGTTGCCTTTAGGACATGTATGGCTGAGGAGTCCCCTTAGTAGTAGTGTCCAACCCGATGATATTCCTTAGGTTAGGTCCCTTGTGATAGGTGTTTGGGGACGTAAAGTGAGGACAACGGGAATGAGTAATCAAGGTTATTGTTGATTGGTGAACTTAATAAGTTATTATTATTGTGGGTTGAAAACCCTATATGCTCACCAGGCTCCCAAGCCTGACCCACTCAGCTTTTTATGTTACAGGTAGTGGACCCCGAGCATAGTCGGAGGACGATGAGAGATTTTTGATTATAGGCCAGTAGTTGTAAATAATTGTTGTAAGACTTATAATGTCTTGTTTATGCTTTTGATCTGTATCGGAACATGACATCCCGAGGTTTTGATATGAAATGAAACTATACATTTCTTAAAGAAAGGTTTTGATAAACTTTTATCATGTTTTGTTTTGGGGACCTATTCCGCAACATCTTTTGAAAAGATTTCTCTGATTTTATTTTAAAAAGCATAAATTAAATCGGTCTTTTCTGGCCGAGAAATTAGGGGATGTCACATGAAAATACGTTTTTTTTGCATAAATATGATTTTATAAGGAAAAAACATATTAGAAACAATTTTTTGAGAAAAAAAGTTGTAAAAAAAACTAAAGTTATGATGAATTCATAATAAAATTCTAAAATTTGGGCAAAAAGGGTAAAGTTTGGACCAAATTTGTAACAAAATTTAAAATCTTGGCCAAAAGTGTAAATTTTGGACCAAATTTGTTATAAATTTTGAAATCTGGGCCAAAAATGTAATTTTTGAAAGTTGGATGACCTGTTGACCGGGTCAAAGGGTTAAATTGAATACGATTACCGGTATTTGATACTTAATTGAATAAAAAAAATATATAGGGATTAAATCGATTATGAGGTCAATATGTAGGGACTTTATTGCAGTTTTCACGTTAAACTTTTCAAAAGCAATGTGAAAATATGGTAGGAACGAGGTTAACGAAAGACACACACACATGCCTCTCCATACTCCTTGCTTACGGACACGGGTCAGCACACCGATTGCTATTTTATTTTTAGTTTGCATAAACATGTTTTTTTTCCATAACTTTTATTATTTGACAAAAACATCTAAAAAACCCAAACTTCTTAAAATTTAATTCTTTATAAAATGAGAATTGTTATATGAAAATTTTAATTTTTTTTTACAATTTTTTTATTTTTATAAAAACCCAAAAAATTAAAAGTTCTCCAAAAGTCATATTCTAGTCATTGAAGTAGTGGTATTGAAATATTTTTTTAAAAAATAAGTTTTTGAAATGTTTATATTTTAATTTTAAGAAATATTAGTTGTGGTTAAGTATAACGACTTTTTTTTTATTCAAAAAAGAAAATGAATAAGTCATTCGTCTTACTTTTTTTAAGAGTTTGTAAAAAGAAAACTTTCAAACATATTTTTTTTATGTTTTATATTATATATTATGAATTTTTGAAAAGAAATTTTCAAAAATTAAGTTGTTTAGATATCATATTTTATTTTGAAATATTACAAGTTTTAATAAAAACAATATATATTTAGAGTATTTTTATAAATGGTCCCTATGGTTTCCATGAATATCAAATTTGGTACCTAATTTTTTTTAGGTCTCATGAAAAGTCCTTGTGGTTTGAGTTTCTATCATGGTTGATACTTTCCCTAAAAAGACTTATGTAGACTTTTTAATTTATTTTACATTTTCTTTTGAATAATTTTACATTTAAAATATTATTTTTAAATAAGAAATAAAAACACTTACCATGCCCACCCACCCCATTGTCTTTCTCTTTCCAGTCAACGTCGATCATTACCACCACCATGACCACTCTCAAATACCACCATCACCACTTGTTGCCCCTTACTTGACTACAAGAATCAGCCTACTCTTTTCACTATCTTCATAAACCCAGTTCATCATCATCCGACTTTAAATCCATTCCTCCCATTTCAAATCCATTCCATTTCATCCAGCATCACCAACCAATCATCTTGTTTGAATGACATGTCTATTGATAATAAACATGGTCTAATTCAACTCCATAATATAACTTGCAAATTCTGATACACCCTTAAACGAACTGCTAATTTTCAAGGTGGAAAAAGTTTTAGAACCAAATGGCTTCTAGCCCAGTGGTATCCGGTGTTTCCCACCTTTCTTGAGGTTGAGGGTTCAAGTCGTGTATGGACATATGTGCATTTAAGGTGTAGTTTAGGAGTAAGTTAGATTTTTCGTTTAAAAAAAAGGAAAATGTTTTAGAAAACCGCATATATGAATTCCTAATTCCAATACACCACCCTACCTCACGTCCTCATCCCACCCTTTATCTATACCCTTTACTTCTCTTCTATCTATATTGTTAAACCGCTGTCTCACACGATTTAAGCAAATAATAATTTCAATAAAAATACTGCTCAAATGCACTAGGGGATAGTACAGGAAAGTAGAGTCGAATCCATAAAAGCACGTCCTAAGGTCTATGCCTCTCTTGCGTAAAGCACACACTAATTTAACATAAATTAAAAAGGGGGGATTTTGTTGAGTATTAAAACTAAATTGGAAATAAATTTATAAAAGAAAAATGAAACTTAAATAACAGAGTAAAATTTAGAAAGTAAAGGCAATTTCAGTTCACGACGACTCTCTTAATCATGCAAATAACTTTCAACACGATTATTGAATTGTGTACTGTTTAATCTGGTACTGAAAATCATTAATAAGCTCTAAAAAATTTCGTTTACTAAAATGTTTAATCAAAACAAGCACTTTGAATTAAATAGGGCTGGCAAATATGTACCACGGAGAACCAGCCAACATGTTACCAACCGAACCAATAAAATCGGTAGCCAACATGTTTGGTAGCCAATATGTTTGGCCGGTAATACCATGCCAATTAAGTAGTCTTGGTACGGTAACGGTACAAAATTTTGAATACCACGGTTGTACCATACCAACCAATATATATATATATATATATATATATATATATATATATATATATATATATATATATATATATATATATATATATATATATATATTCTTACATTTTCAAGTTTTAAATAGGAGTAACAACTAACAAGTAATAGTCGGAGTTAGTAATATAATTCTATTGATATTGATTCTTTTTTCTACGAAACATTATAGTAAAAAAAATTACTAACACAAGGTTAAGGAAGGTACATGACATTAAAATTATTTACTAAAACAAGCGACGACCACAACTTCAACTCACGTTCATATTTGGAAAACTTTCTAACCATTAAGTGATGATTATAATGTGAAGTCTTATATATATTATAGTCTCAAACTCAGTATAGATATTATTTAAATATTTTGGTATATACCAATACCAATATGTACCAACCAAAGTTGTTGGTAACCAACTAAATTGGTACCAAGTATCATTGGTACGGTATTGGTAGGTAAAGCTTTATGCCAATATAATTGGTACGGTACACGGTTTGAAGGAAAAAAACTTGGTACCGTACCAATTCCACCCCTAGAATTAAACCTTACATTTTACTTAATTAACCAAATAAGTTCTTAATTAATTTAGATAAGTAGCTGTTAACATGCTGTCACGGGCGTATTAAACAAATAAAATTTCACTGCTAGTTGCACCAATAATATATTACAAGGAAGCAGGTTTGAATCCTCATGGACACAGCCTAATGGTCAATGCCTTTTTTCCATCAGAAACATTCTAGTCAAAACAAAAATTATTAAAAGAACGGTTTGATTTAAAACTAAAAAAAATTATAGTGAAAATAAACTAAACGAAAATCAATAATAAAAATGATTTCAGTTTTGTTGCGACTTTCCTAATCATGCAATTAGTTCAGATCTGGTTATTTAGAATTCATTCTATCTAAGCTGGTATTGAGAAAAACTAACATGCTCTAGTATAATCTCTTTTACCTAGTTAAATTAACCAAACAAGCTCTTAAGTTAACCCTAACTTTTTACTGTCTAATTAAACAAGTTCTTAATTAAGATCAGAAAAGTTGCATTAAGATCTATGTAAATTCCTAGCAATACCCAATACTTCTCACAAGCTTGAAAGCGTAAAGGTATGACTTTTACAGTTTATATCAGTGTTAAATCTCAAACACAGAACCAATCTTATACTTGTTACTTTTTACATGTTGACAAGAACAATTACGAATTCTTTTAACTGATTAACCGAAATGATAAAACACTAGCTAGGTCATCAGACTAACAAGAAATAAAAATCAAACATTCATTAAGCTCAAAACTGAAAAATCTAGATAGAAAAACAAAAAGAAAATCAGATCTGATAACTGATCACATGAAAGGTACTAGTCTAATGCAGAACTGAAAACTAGGGTTTTAGCCAGACATGACTAAAAACGAATTAAAACTAATAAAAAGATAAACTAACTGATTAATTTTGCGAACTAAATGTAGGAGATGATCTTTAGATTTCAGATCTGTAAAAATCGCTGAAATCGAAGAGAAATTGCCTCATAAATCGTCTTTTTCGTCATCTGAAGCTTCATTAATCTGATTAGAGAGGCGTCCTATATATACAAGTCAGTGTCTTCAGGAGCAAGAAACCCAAAAAATCGATCGAAATTTTGGGTCACACGATCGATTTTTTGAGTTCTGGTTAAAATTTTCATTTTTCTGATTTTCAGACTTTATGAATTGCGAAGTGTTTATTCGATCGAATTTTTGAAACAATTTGATCGAATTTGGCACAATTCGATCAAACTTTTGCATTTTCTCCTTTTTTCACAAACACGAAAGTCGTCCGAAATTTTGTCTAGTTTCTGAAACGTTTTAAATCTCGTCAATCGGAGTTACGAGTCAAGAGATATTGTTGAAATACTAACAGGGGGTCAAAGCTGTCAGCAACATCCTTTAGGCTTTAGAATGTAGTAATTTATCTTCGTATGATCAATTCGATCAAATATTTCTTGACCAAAACATCTTCCAATCATTCCTCAACATCCTTTATAGGTTCCAAGCTCCAATTAACTTCAATTCTCCATCAAACGCATCCACAGCTGCTCCCAAAGTACCGCTCCACTCGAATTATCTGAAAATGACATAAAAATGTTAGCAATATGGGAATTCTAATGAATGACATGGGCTGAACATTATTTAAACTAATGACATGGAAATGTGTAAAATATGATTCTAAATGCTAATAAAAACTACCCTAAAAGATGCATAAAATGGCATCTATCAGTAGCATTAGACATAGTGTAAAATTCTCGGTAAAGTCCAATACTTCTCACAAGCTCGGAAGCATAAAGACTTAATTGATCAGTTTATATCAGAGTTAATCCTAAGACATCACCTATCTAATATTCGATACTATTCATGATTAATAAAGAAAATTACGGATCTAAACAAATAAGATAACTGGAATGAATCATTAACAATTAAAGTGGCCAATAGAAACTGAATCAAAATCAACGTTCGATTATTCATAAAACTGATCAAACTAGACAGTAAACACAATAAAAATCGTTGCTAATGATTACTTGCACGGAAATTCGATTCGTTTGCGAAACTAAAATCTATGGTTTTTAGTCTAACATGTCTAAAAACGAATTACAAACAGTAAAAATAAAGTCTAAACAACAATTCTTACTAAACTAGATGAACAAGTCAAACCGCAATCTTCAGATATAGAAAATCAGCCGAAAACTTCATAAAGTCCCTAGAAAAAGTGACTGCAATAGCTTAGGGTTCGACTGAGAAAAATCCCCCATTAATATAGTGGGCCTGGTAGAAAATAAGGGCTCTAGCGAGAAGCACGACCCATGCTTCGGAGGCACGACCCGTGTTTAGAGGTGGGTCGAGTCCAAGTGTAATTTAATGAAGTAAACTGTCAATACAATACTTTTTTTATCGGAGCACAGGCATGAACCACGGCATGTGCTTGAGTGACTAGGTCGTGCCCTTTATACGCAATGTATCAATCATGAAAAATCAGGAAATTTGTCATAAGGGAGTAAGCACGGCCCGTGCTTGAGGAGCACAGCATGTGCCCGTGCCTGGCCATCGCAACTCAAGGAAGAACGGTCTGTGTCAGAAATGTTTTTCACATTTTAATGGCCAAAACTTCATACCAAGCTACTTTCTGCAATTCTCTAGCATCCTTAGACACATTTAGCTCCGGTTAAGCTCTAATGCTCCATTCTTATATCCAAAGTCCAATTCCGCATCAAAGTACCTGAAAAATACATTAAATTCTAAGTAGTATGGGTATTCTTATTGAAAATAGGCATTGTTCAAGTTATACTAAAAACATGATTACAAATTCCAAAAATACGACACAGAATCAGATTAAATATAACCAAAATGATGCATAAAACGCATCCAACAAACCTCCCCAAGCGTAGACCTTACTAGTACTCGAGTAAGGAAAGGTAGGCATCGGAAACAGATATGAGGGGAAAACATAGTGGGGTAATAACCTAGACGAAACTAATAACCTAAAAGGAAAACCTAACTAAAACGATCAACAGAAAAATAAAGAAGGAATAAAACATGCATGAAAAAACATAAGAAAATGAAAATTAAACAACGATATGGAAAAGAAAATAAACAACCTTAAATTTTTTCTGTTTTTTTTCATTTATATTTTTTATGATCAGACTCTACACCGAGGAAGCTCCAATGGAATCATTACCAAGACGGCCATTCTGATACCTTCCATATATCACAGACTCCCAAGGCCAGGAAGACTCACAATGGTGTAACCCAATAGACCGTCCCTAGCCTTTATATAAACTTTATACCTTAATTATCCTTGAAAGAGAAAATGACACAACTCACAATCTCATTTCCTCAAGATTAGATAGACAAAAACCAGAATCGACGCATCCATAAGAACCTGACAAAGCTAAATCAGCTTTCGCCAAAGCAGTGGGCCAACCCCCGTAGGATCCCAGCTCTGTGCTTTAACTTTTTCGAGAACAACAAATATCATATCACATAGTTCTTCTTGCACCAGATTTGTCTTCGTTGTGGCTCTTGATTTGATTAAACTTGAATTTTGTATCTTTGTCTTTAACTTGAGTTCTTCAATCAGTTTTTTGAATTTCTTGAGATTTCTTCGATTAAGTGCTTGAATTTTGACTTGGGTGCCTATATGACAGTTGTACCCGTCTTTTCTTTTTTACTGTGTGGATCTGATATAAGGTTCTCTGTTACCGCGAATGTAATGCGTGTCAACAAATAGGGCAATGTTTTGTGGGTTCAGACTTATCGATAAAGGTTTTTTTAAACATTCAAAAGAAAATCATTCTGAAGCTGTTATTACCACCCACATAGTGTTTCGGTACGCCATTTTTTTATTTTCTACGACCGGGGTCTCAGATCATAGTGTTTTGCGTCCCTTAGTTATTGTAGTTGTTTCTACACTTCGATTATCGATCTTGTCACTTCGGACTTTCATTTTCCACCTTTTGCAGAGTTATCGAATGTAAAGAGTATCATCATCTCGTATTTTTTTAAACAAAACAAAACAGGAAACTTTTTTGGTTTTTTTTGATAAATGCAGAAAAAAACATGTAAGAAAGAAGATAATATATATATATATATATATATATATATATATATATATATATATATATATATATATATATATATATATATATAAAGATAATATATATATATATATATATATATATATATATATATATATATATATATATATATATATATATATATATATATAAAGGAAAACTAAAGCAAACAAAACAGTAAATATTTTTGGGTTTTTGACTTTTTTTTTATTTTTTTCGTTTTTTTTATAAAAACGAAGACAAAAATGAAAAATCTTTTTGGATTTTTAAATTTATTTTTGAATTTTTTTCAATAAAAACTAATGTAGAAAAAAAAAATTTTGTACAAGAAGATTACAAATCCTCTCCCAAGCTTAAAATAATGCATTGTCATCAATGCTTGTAAATAATACGGGAAGGTCTACTGGGGAGGAGGTGGAGGCGGAAGTCAGCAGAGCACCTCCTCTTGAAAGGAGTCAAAATCTGTCCTAAAATCCCAAAAAATGTTATAAAAACTTCCATATCAGTGTGGAGGGCCGATATATCCCGACGAAGTTTCAGATATTGTTGTTGATTGGTGGGTGCAATGGGATTAAAATGAGGCAGATCTTGTTGCGGTGGGGGTTGAAATTCAACTTGCATAGACTTAGAATGCATAGGATCAAACTGGATAAACTAGATCGGCTCCAGATTAGCCTGATTACGACAGCGTCGATGTCGACTTGGATTTTGACGGTTGTTGTTCATGTTGGCTGGTAAAATCGAAGCAGTAGTCATGATTTGGTCATTAAGCTAAAGTATATAAAAAGTGGCAGGGTGACATCTAAATGCGGAAGTGATCCCACGTTCCATGTGACACCGTCATCATATCGCTTAAATAGAAGCATATGCTCGAGTGTATCAATGTCTAGAAACTTCTCCGCTTCGGGATGAGGAGAATAGTGCTCACGAATGTCAATTTGACAGTGATTGGCAAATAAGTGAACGAGGCCGCCATAGTAAATTGCTCCTTTTTTACATTGGGAAATTTGAAGCAATTTCCATGTCTTGAAAGCTCCAAGATGTGGCATATGATGTTGATAGAACATACACCATAGAATCTCAAGGATTAGGTTTCCAGCCCGACTGATTTCTTCTTGGGGAAAGATAATCGAGCAGATAAGTCGATGCGCGAATTTTAAAACTGGATGAATGATTTGAGAAGCTATCGCAGTTCTCACAAGAAAGTATTCTTGGCCGCTTATTTCTTTCCAAAAAGGTGCAACATTAAAAGGAGGCAGGCAATACCTAAGTTGTTGGGACCATAAGTGTCTTGTCCATAGGGTACATTGAATAAAGAGAAGTTATCATCTATATGAACCTCATGGTGATAATTTATTAAATAGAACGAAAGGGCTTAGGTGAGAGGGCAATATTTGACCCAAGTAAAGAATTCATAAGTTAAGATATTGTAACTTGGGGCATGGATTTCTAAGAGATGAACCCACCCTATGTTCGCAAAGAGTTGGCGAACTCCTTCATAAACGCCCAAAACTTGTAAATAATCAACGTGCGCAAATCTTTGACTTTTACAACCACTTTCCACAAAAAGCGAACTTTGTCTAAATCCCCCTTTTTATTAAATCTAATGAGTTGACCTTCCACGTCTATGATATGCTCTTCGGGCGGAGGGTTTGAAGGACCCTCACTAATATTCTGACTATTTTGAGATCTAAAACAATTAAACATTTTCTTTGATTGATTTATTTTTAAATTTTTTTAATAAATAGGAAACAAAAACAAATCCTAAACTACCCCCACATCGGATACACAAGGCAGCACAAGTATACATTTGATAGAAATTAAAGTTTCAGTTTCGAAACGAACATACCTGAAAATACGCGAAACAACCATGTTTTTCTCGTTTTCTGAAAAATAACTTTTTAAAGTTTTTGTTATGGTGAAACTCTTCCTCATGCAATAGACACCAACATTTCAAATTCCTAAGCTTAATCTGCAAAAATGAGTTGTAGATCTGAAAAATAAATTTTGACTAAAAATCTAGGTTTTTGGTGGGGAAGATGAAGCAGCCATGAAAATGGAGTTGGAGCTCCATAGAAGTTGAAGTAGCAAGGGAAATGAAGTTCATACCTTTTATCTTGAGTTGGTAGCAAGAAACATGAAAGATTTGTATGTGTTTATAGGTGAAATCAGCTGAAGTGAGAGAGAGAGAGAGAGAGTTTTGAGAGAGTTCTTGAGTGTAAGAGTGAAAAATGAAAGATAAAAGCTACTATTTATTCCAGCTTGGGTAGTGTAGCAGCATGGGCTGATGAGCACGAGTCGTGTTGGGCTGGATCAGGTTGTGCTTGGCCATAAAGTTCAATTGTCTTTATATCTTCGAAGGTGCGATGACATGGCATGGGCTAAAGAGCACGGGTCGTGCTTGCAGTACTCGATCGTGCCTGCTCCACACACTTAGCAAAAACACTTTTTTTTGTTTATTTTCAAACTTGCGATGAGGGGAACAAGCTTATAAGCACGGGTCGTGCCTGGTTGGGCCAAGTCGTGCCTAGGCTTCGAAGTCTGATTTTTTTTTTGAAAAACAAAACTCTCTCTCATCACCTTGTTTGAAAAACAAGAAAACAACTATTAAAATCCTAAAATCATAGTAAGAAATAAATAAAATCCAACAAAAATAACTTTAAACATCTGAGTTGCCTCCCGGTTAGTTGCTCGTTTTTATTGTCGTTGGCTTGATGTTGTTACTTGATTTCTTTAATTGTGGTATGTCGGGACCTCTACAAGCTCCACTTCTTCGTTCGTGACTTGGAACCCTTCATAAAAAGGTTTAATCCAGTGACCAAAAACCTTGAAAATTTTACCAGTTTGCTCACTTTTGATCTCTATGGCACCATGATCAAACACATTAGTAACAATAAGTTTAAAGCGAGAGTGATACAAATCGTTTACCGGAAATAAGTTTAAAGCTTTAGTATTCTCTTTGTAAATCGCTTAGTTCTCGTAAGCATGATTCCGAATTTCTTCTAACTCTTGGATGTCCAACCTTCTTTTATTACCGGCTTCATCCATACTCGTATTTAACTTCTTGACAGCCCAATATGATCGATGCTCCAACTCTACTGGAAATCGACCTGGTTTCCCAAAAACTAATCGATATAGTGACATGCCGATTGAATTTTTGTATGTTGTCCGATGAGCCCATAATGAATCATCCAACCGAATACTCCAGTGCTGCTTGATTGGAATGATGGTTTATCAATGATACCCTTGATCTGTCGGTTAGAAGCTTCAGGGTGCTCGTTGGTTAGCTGGTGATATGCAGTTGACACCCGATGTGTAACACCATACTTCTTGAGAACTGCCTCGAGGGTGCGGTTGCAGAAGTGTGTGCCCTGGTCACTGATGATGGTCTTTGGTGTTCCAAACCTAGCAAAAGTATTAGTTTTAACGAAATCGATCACAACCTTCGCGTCATCTGTCCGTGTAGCTTTCACCTCAACCGATTTTGACACATAATCCACTACTAACAAGATGTACACAAAACCAAATAACAGTGGAAATGGACCCATGAAGTCTATGCCCCAAACATCAAAGATCTCGCATATTAGAATTGGGGTGAGTGATATTTGGTTCCAAGAGGTTAAAGACCCGGTCATTTGGCACCGGTCACAAGTTTTTCAAATCAAGAACGAATCGTGAAAAATATGGGGCTAATAAAGACCGATGTCTAAAACCTTGTGTGTGGTTCGTTGTAGACCATAACGCCCTCCACAAGCTTCAGTGTGAAAAAAGTTCAGAATTGATTTAACTTCGTCTTGGGGCACACAACTTCTTAATTGATCAGCGCAGTATTTCCATAAATATGGTTTGTCCCAAACGTATCTTTTTGCCTCCTTTTTATTTTTCTTTCTGAATTCGAGTGAGGTCTGAAGGGAGCTCTCTGGATACCAAATAATTCACTATATCAGAAAACCATGGTGGATTCTGAACAACAAAAAGATGCTCGTCAGGAAAACTTTGCGGATCGGTGTCGGGTCTGGTGGGATGAGTCGGCTTAGATGATCAGTTACCAGATTTTCTTTCTCACTTTTGTCTCTGATCTCTATATCGAATTCCTATAGAAGCAGAATCCATATGATCAACCTTGGCTTTGAATCTTTCTTGGCGAGAAGATACCAAATGGCTGCATGGTCAGAAAAAATTATGACTTTCGTCCCCAGCAAGTATTGTCTGAATTTCTCCAGCGCGAAAATAATGGACAAAAACTCTTTTTTTGTGGTTGAATAATTTTCTTGCATGTTGTCCAAGGTTTTTGAGGCATAGTAAATAACATGGGGGACCCGATCTTTCCTTTGGCGCAATACAGCTCCAACAACAGAATTGCTCGCGACACACATAATCTCGAAAGGCAAACTCCAATCTGGTGGCTGAATAATGGGAGCTAAAGTGAGTAGATTTTTCAACAAGTCGAAAGAATTTATGCAATCTTTATTAAAATCAAACTCTGCATCTTTTTGTAGCAGATGGAACATGAGTAATGTGATCTTTGAAAAGTCTTTAACAAACCTCCTGTAAAATCCTCCGTGGCCAAGAAACAAACGCACTTCATGAACATTCTTCGGGTAGGGTAAGCTTTTGATAATATCAATTTTAGCTCTATCTACTTCTAAACCTCTTTTTGACACTACATGACCCAAAATCAGACCTTGGTCGACCATAAAATTACATTTTTCAAAGTTTCAGACCAAGTCAGTTTCAATGCATCTTTGAAGAATTTTTATGAGGTTTTTAAAACAAATATGAAAGGAGTCTCCATAGACAGTAAAATCATCCATAAAGACTTCTATGATATTTTCTACATAGTCAGAAAAATACTTACCATACACCTTTGGAAGGTGGCAGGTGCGTTGCAGAGTCCGAAAGGAATGCGTGTGTAAGCGGAAGTTCCGAATGGGCAGGTGAAAGTTGTTTTCTTCTGATCTTCTGGAGCAATTGAAATCTGATGAAAGCCTGAGAATCCATCCAGATAGCAGTGATGTGACCTTCCAGCAAGTCTATACAACATCTGATCAATGAACGAAAATGGAAAGTGATCCTTTCAGGTGGCAGCGTTTAATTTCCTATAGTGGATGCAGACGCGCCATCCACTCTGAACTTGAGTCAGGACTAACTCTCATTTTTTTTTCAACCACTGTCACTCCAACTTTATTTGGCATGACCCGAACTAGATTGACCCATTTTCTGTTAGATACCGGGTGTATCATTCCAACATCCAAACGTTTCATTATTTCATTCTTAACCACTTCCATCATAGAAGGGTTCAGTCTTAGTTGGGCCTCTCGTGTGGGCTTAAAATCTTCTCCATCAATATTTTATGCATGCATAAAGATGGAGTGAGTCCTTTTATATCAACTATGTTCCACCCAATATTTTATGCATGCTTAAAATCTTCTTATACTGCTTCAGAATCCCAATCAATTCAAATTCTACCTTTTTTGATAGCTTGTTGGATATAATGACTGGGAGTGTTTCTTCTTTCTCCAAGAAATGCATATTTCAGATGTTCTAGTAGAGTCTTTAGCTCTATGATGGATTCTTGCACTACAGAAGGAAAAATTTTGGAGTTTGAATCAGCTAACTTTAGAATTTTATTGTTACACTTGAGTTTCTTTTGTTAGTCCATGTGAGCTACCATTTCTTGCACTTGCTTATCAAGAACATATTTTTCTGATAAAACATGGGCTGCATTAATAGACAAATTCCTATGGAGTACTAAAGCTAGTGAATCTCGGTTAATAATCTCAAAATATTCAACAATTAATGGTTCGATTACATCTATGAAACTAAGATCTGAAACATTGTCTGAATAACGCATGACATCATAAATATTGAAGTTGATAACTTCACTATCAAATTCTATAGAAAGGGTATCATCGTAAACATCTATTTTTGTTCTTGCGGTTTTCAAAAATGGTCTCCCCAAAAGAATAGAACTGGAATTCGGTGAGTCTTCATATCCCATATCTAAGACATAAAAATCATCTGGGAATATCAACTCATTCACTTGGACCAAAACATCCTCTAGCACACCTTTTGGGTGTACCAGTGAACGATCAGCCAAGTGAATGATAACACCTGTTCTTTTTAGTGGCTCTACCTCGATAGTTTGAAAAACTGAATAAGGTAAAACGTTTATTGAGGCTCCTAATTCCAGCATGGCACATGACACTGAAAGGTTCCACAACTTGCAAGAAACAATGAATACCCCTAGATCCTTACATTTTGGGGTTAACCTTTTCTGTAAAATAGCTGAAACATTTTTGCTGACTTTAATTGTTTCTTCTTACCTTTTAGTTTTCTTTTAGAAGTACAAAGTTCCTTCAGAAATTTTACATAAAGGGGTAGTTGTTTTATAGCATCTATTTACCTTCTTTTTTTTTTCGTGTTTTTCAGTCTTGAGGGAAAAGGAGGAGGAGTAGTTTTTACCTCAGCCTCAGCAGGTTTGTCTTTTTTTTCTGTACCTCTTCAGTTACTTCAGATTCTTGCTCAACTACAATCTCTTCTTCCTCATCTTCTTGCTGATATGGTCCCTTCTAGTTTTTACCACTTCCGAGAGTCACAACACAAGCATTGTGCTTTAGGTTTTTCTCATTCTTACATGGGAACTTTCCTTGTGCTTGTGTTTCCAGCTTGCTCATCGAGTTTGCGAGTTGTAATACATGTTGCTCAAGAGTTTTTATACTAGACTAGGTCTCATTCTGAAAAGTTTGGGTACTGGTAGCAAGACTTTAAACTATGTCTTCTAGAGACATGTTGGAACGGAAGGCTTGTTGCTAGACAGGTGGTTGCTGAAAATTTGGTTGATGCTGATTTGTTGAAAAGATTGTTGTTGAAAGTGAAACATCCCAAAAATATGGTCCAAAAATTTCTTTTTTAATTATTAATAAAACCATAATTATCAAACATCACATGAAAATCATAAGTAATTGTTTCTCAAAACATCATAAACATCTATCGAACATATCAGAGTAAATACATCCCAGGCTAAAATCATGGTGTGTGCACTGCAGTTAGCCCGAGCTCTTCCCCTTGCTACCAGAAGTACCTGAAACCAAAACTAAAAACTGTAAGCACGAAGCTTAGTGAGTCTCCCCAAACTACCACATACAATACACATAATCACATAATCACATAATAACATAACATGGGCCTTGCCCGCTACATCGGGCCCTGCCCAGCATCAGACCGAAGTCCAACATAGGGTCCTGCCCGGCATCGGACCCCACCCGGAATCGGACCGAAATCCGGTATACATATAAACATATCAACAAAATACATATAAACATAATCACATAACATAAACATATAAACATTCCTCGGGCCCCGCCCGACATCAGACCGAAATCCGGAAACATATAACATAAACATATAAGCATTCATCGGGCTTACCCCGACATCGGACCGAAGTTCGGAACATATAAAACAAGCACATGCATGAATCACGAAGACATCAAGCATAAAAACATTCCTCGGGCTTTCCCCAGCATCAGACCAAAGTCCGGAAACATATAAACCTACATCAGGCACTGCCCGACATCGGACCTTAGTCCAAAATACACTAACATACATAAACGGGCCGACATTGGTGCCTTCGACCCGTTCCTACAGGAGGAAAGTCACCTCACGAAGCTGAATGCGGAATCTCGCGGTAAGGAATCTGTAACGGCTACTCCTACGACTCTCTGGCTGTCATTATCACAACAACACTTAGTCAAAATCCCATAATCCTTCTTAGAGTAAAATGACCATTTTACCCCCTGGTCTAATTTGGACCATATCCAAGACCCAATTCCATCTAATCTTTCCAAGCCCACTAAGGGCCCACTAATGGCCCAATTTTCTAAATTGGGCCCAAATCCTCAAATAGGCCTTCCCTTAAGCCCAAACATGTCCTTGGTCCAATAACTGACTCCTAATGGCCCACTAAGGCCCAAAAGCTAAGAAGTCCAAAGATTGGCCCAAACCGAGGCCCAAATGTCGTGAAGCCCAAACTCAATGAGTACGCAGGGCGTACCCCTCTGTACGCTAAGCGTACAGGCTGCATGGCTTGTACGCTGCGCGTACTGGCTTGTACGCCCATCGTACTACCCTGTTAAGCCATAAACTTCAAAAGCGCTTAATCCTTTAAGACCTTAAGTTTTAATTACATATCTCAGTCCATTAACATGTCCTAACTCATAAAGTCGATACTTGGTGGCTTGCAACCCACCAAATGGACCCAAAATTGGAATATAGCAACTAACTTCCATGGAAATGACTAGAACTCATGCATGGTTAAAAAAGGACCTTAAAGATCGAAACTTTACTGCTAATGGGACTCATATAGCACTTAGGGTGGCAACCCTAAGCCTAGATACGAAGTTGAACTATAAAAATCCATTCTTGGGAGCTAAAAAGGTCCAAAACTCCATTAACATAGATCTAAGCATTCATGAGTCAAGTTGAAAGCTTTTTACCTCAAATGAGTGCCAAATGGTGGTGTTATCCCAGATCCTTAAGCTCAAGCTACTCAAGTTCTTCTTCTTCAACTTCCTCTTTCTCCTTCCCAAGCTCTAAATCTCCAAAACAAGCTTTACAAGGCCAAAACACACAAGGATGAGGAAAGAAAGGCTATCTAGGGTTTCTGAGGTTTAGAGGCTGGTAAGGAGGCTAGGGTTTGAGTCATAATGTTGTATTTATATGGCTTAACCCCTAAAAATTAGGTTTTTGAGTATGCTTGCGTACACAGCGCGTACGCACCTCTGCCCCCCGCATCCAATGTCGCACTACGCCCCGCATACGCCAAGCTTACGCCCAATGTACGTCTTCGGGTACCCCAATCCTTTCGGCCCACTTACTAAGGTCCACTCAATAATCTATTTATTTATTTTATAGCCCAACAATTAATTACAAATACATTAAATAATTATTACCTCAAGTGACGAATGTTACAATTCTCCCCCACTTGAATTAGACTTTGTCCTTGAAGTCCGCTGCACCTGGAAATAACTCCGGGTAGTGCTCCCTCATCTCCTCCTCGGGGTCTTAAGACGACTCTGAGCCATTGCGGTGCTGCCATTGCACCTTCACCAGGTCTACCCTCTTGTTCATCAGCTCTTTTGTCTTCCTTTCGAGAATAACTACCAGTCTCTCGATGTGGTTCAGGCTGTCATCAACCTGTATATCCTCTAAAGGCACAACTGCGGAGTCATCCACTAATCACTTCCGCAACTGGGAGGCATGAAAAGTGCTATGGATCTGGCTGAGCTCTGCTGGAAGATCCAAACGATAAGCAACCTGGCCCACCCGAGCCAAAACCTTGAACGGACCGATGTACCTGGGGCCCAACTTGCCCCGCTTCCTGAACCGGATGACACCTTTCCAAGGTGACACCTTCAGGAATACCATGTCACCTACCTGAAACTCCAAGTTTGAACGACGCTTGTCGGTATAGCTTTTTTGCTGACTCTGAGCAGTCAGAAGCCTGCTCCGGACCTGTTGAATCTTCTCAGTGGTCTGGAGTACTACCTCAGTACTCCCCATGAATATCTGACCGACCTCCCCCCAACATATTAGGGTCCTGCATTTCCTTCCGTAGAGCATCTCGAATGGAGGTCGATCTATGCTAGCGTGGTAGCTATTGTTATACGAAAATTCCGCTAACAGAAGATACGTATCCCAACTGCCTCCAAAATCCAATACGCATGCACGCATCATATCCTCTAGAGTCTGAATCGTCCTCTCTCTCTGTCCGTCAGTCTGAGGGTGGAAAACAATACTGAAGTGAAGACGAGTACCCATCTCGTCATGAACCGCTTCCAAAATCTGGAAGTGAAACGAACGTCTCGGTCTGATACTACCGAGACCGGCACTCCACGACATGCCACCACCTCACGTACGTAGATATCGACTAGCTTCTCAGCTGATATACTCTCCTGGATCGGGATGAAATGAGCACTCTTGGTCAACCGTTCCACGATGACACGGAAGCTTCGTGATGAAATGCATAGTGATATCTTCCCATTTCCACACGGTAATCTCCAACGGCTACATCTTGTCGTGGGGTCGCTGATGTTTGGCCTTGACTTTCCGGTAAGTCAAGCACCGCTCTACATACTATGCTATGTCCCGCTTCATTCAGAGCCACCAATAATCAGGGTGAAGATCCTGATACATCTTCGTCGCCCCGGGATGGATGGAGAACCTCGACTTGTGGACCCCATCCATCAGATGCTGTCATACACCGCCCCAGTACGGAACCCGAACCCTCCTATACAGGGTCAACAACCCATAGCTTTCATAATCAAATGACGCCACCTGGCCTACGATCCGCTCACACTTCCGACGCTCTTCATTCATACCCTCGACATGCGCCTCCCGAATCCGTTCCAGCAACAGAGTAATCACTGTCATCCTCAGACATATATCTCGAATCAGAGCCGCCACTGCCTTGCGGCTAAGAGCGTCGGCCACCATATTGGCCTTCCCTAGGTGATTAAGGATCTCACAGTCGTAATCCTTCACCACATCTAACCACCAACGCTACCTCATATTCAGATTCGATTTATCCATCAGGTACGTCAAGCTCTTGTGGTCCGTGTAAATGGTACAACGAACCCCATAGAGGTAATGCTGCCAAATTTTGAGGATGAAAACCACAGCCCCTAGCTCCAAATCATGCGTCGGGTAGTTCGCCTCGTGAGGCTTCAACAACCTCGAAGCGTATGCTATCACGTGACCCCACTACATCAGCACTGCACCCATGCCCGCACGATCGGTACATCATCCACGGTCGCCTTACCCTTATCCCGGGTATCCATAACATAGGCGACATTGTTGGATAAGGTGTCTAAGTCCATAACTATTTCTGGTATGTACTTGACCCGACCCGGCATGGTCCATTTGGGTTGCATGACATCATGCATTTGGATAGACTAAATGAGAGAAATAACACTTGTGGTTATTAATATATTATAAGTTCTAATATACTAATAGTATTATTTAATTAGTATTGATCAAGAATTAATTTGGATATAATTAAGTGATCAAAAGATAACTAATTAAATATATGGGTTGATTATGTAAATCATCCATAACTTGTATAGTGGGCTAAAAGGCTCCATGGATTATCAAGTTGGGTTAAACCCATTGGACGCTCCATGGAGGCTCCATGGGAGTTACAAACCCATGGGTCATGGAAATGAAGAGTCATGTCACATTAGGGTTTACATGGTGTAACCCTAGATGTGACACACTATATAAACAACATGTTCTCCACCAAAATCGGCTACACTTAGTTACAAGAGGGCTTGACCGATATTTTCAAGTGTTACACTTCTCTCAAGTTTACTCCAAAATCATTTGGTGTTGTGTGAAGCATTTGAGTCATCACACTTGGGGTGCTAGGCTCTCAAGGTTTCAAGGAATCATAACAACTACAAGGTATGTATTTCTAGCTATCTTTTATATTATAAAGTTCCCCATGTATGCTAGATAGGTTTATGAACCTTGGAAAAAGTATTTTGCATGTATTTTAGACAAACATAGATCCAAGGTTTTCTAGGGTTGCATGTACACTTAGGAGTGTTAGAATTGCTCAAAACCCTTCAGTGGTATCAGAGCCTAGGCTTGCTTGTTTGATACTTGAAGCAAAATAGTGAAAAAAGTCGATTTTCTTGCCATCTGCATGATGAACTCGCCGAGTCCATGGGGGGACTCGCCGAGTCCATGACCAAACTCATCCTACTCGACGAGTAGGTTCGTGTACTCGACGAGTAGGTGCCTCTGAATGCAGATTTTCGACTTTTGCTGCTGGAAATGGACTAGAAACATTACCCTAAACTGTTTTGGTGTTATTAAAATTGTTTTAGATGGTGTAATGTTTGTTCTAATCCATTTACAATGGCTAATATCAAAATTACATGATTATATGTGTTCATATGTTCTTGAAATTTTGATATGATTAATTCATGTTCTTATGAGTTCTTGATAGATCATAGGAATTACATGTTAAATTTGTTTAATACTGAATTCATGATCTTTATGTGTTTTAATGGAGTTCATAACTTGTCCTCAAGTTATGGATAACCAAAAGTCTCTTTGTGTTAATACCATTAAAAGAACACACAAGTTACAAAAATGAAGAGTCTTCATTTATTAAATCATAAGTTATGAATTGAAAGGTTTTTGTAAAGTTACAAAACTTGCCCTCAAGTTTTGGAACATGTAAAGTCATCTCAATAAACTTTAGTTCCAACCCCTAGAATTTTAAAAAGTAAAAATTCAACCCTTATACTTTATAATATTATACGTTTAATAATATATGTATAAGATCAAGTCGTTTTACCGTTAGTAGGCCTCATTCACGAAGTCGGTCTATAAGGGGGGTATAAGGTTGTTGCCTATAAAATGGCAGCTTAATGGGTGTCCACTCTCACCCACCGCTTCCTTGACTAGTGGAGGGAAGTTAGTCGAACGGGTAGGACAGTGACTTAAAATTCTCATTAAAAAGTATAATGATTATTATTAAGTAACTAAATGTTTTATAAATTCTCAATCTTAGTTACTTTAGGAAAAATGTGAATAAGGTGCTAATCCATGAAATTACACTTTGCACTTTGTTTAAGTCGTTGGTGGAGCGTGTATGGTTTACCGACACACTAACTTGGACTTAACAAGGTACGCAAAGGGTGACTTAAGGTTTTTCATAAGGTCGGTGGAGCGCGTGTGGTTTACCGGCACATCGATTAAGTGAAAAACATTAAGGGTACCAAGTAATTTGCATGGTTACTTCACACCTTGTTTTGTGATCCTCGGTATCCCAGTCACAAAACATGAAGGGCACACTCGAGATTGAAACATGCCATTGAAAAGTTCAATGAATCTCAAAAGAATCTAGGAATTTCAAAAAAAACCAAATAAAACCTAATAATTTATATTTCGTTTTCATGGTGGAAATTGGTGAATCGTCATTCACCTACCTTTCAAATATGTTATAGCTTGGATTATGGCATCCCTCTTCTAAGTTATAATATATTATGATTGGATCCTAGCCTTAATATTACATTTGGGTGTTTTATTAAGGACTTTCTTTATATCTAAACTAAACTTGTTTTCTTCTTTTCAGATGTCTTCCAACAATGCTGCACCTGGCCCAAACCCTACTGGCTCCTTCTCTCTCATGAACCTTTATGGGAGAGTCATCTTTAATGGATCCAACTTTACTGACTGGATCAGAAACATCAGAATGGTCACTCGATACGAGAACAAGGAATATATTCTCGACAAGGAGCTTAAGGTACCTGAGCCAACTGCTACTCCTGAGGAGTTTGCTGAATATGAGGCACATGAAAGAGATGCTAACAAAGTGGCATGCATCATGATGGCCACTATGACAGCCGAGCTCCAAAAGTCCTATGAGGACTACTATCCTTTTGAGATGCACCAGGATTTGATGGACCGCTACTATCAGAGTGCTCGTCAAGAGCGATATGAAATCATCTCCTCCATGATAACAACCCGAATGAAAGATGGTGAACCCATCACTGGCCACATGCAGAAAATGCAAAGGTATGTGGACCGTCTGATGAAGCTGAATGTGAACTTCCCAGAGGAGTTAGCAATAGATATCATTTTGCACTCCTTACCATCGTGTTATGATCAATTCCGCGTGACATACCACATGAACAAGGAAGAAGTCAACCTCAGCAAACTTCAGGGACTCCTTAAGACCGTAGAATCAGGTCTTAAAGGTAAGTCGGTTGTTACCACTTCTACTCCTACTCCAAACTACACAATTGTCCTGGCAATCGGGAAAGGGAAAGGTAAGAAGAGGAAGACCCCTTCGAAGGGTACCAAGGGTAAGACCCTTGATGGCTCCTCTTCAAGTGGAACCAAGAAAGGTTTCGTTGCACCTTCTTTTGATCCCAAAGAGGCTGAATGTTTCTATTGCCATGAAAAGGCGCACTGGAAGCGGAACTGCCCAAAGTACCAGCAAGATTTGAAGATGGGAAAGTGAAACCCAACCATGCAGGTATTTACACTATCTTATCTAATAACTCACCCTATTCAAACTCTTGGGTCCTTGATACCGGTTGCGGTATTCATATTTGTTCTGATTTGCAGGGACTAAGAAGAAGTGAGAATGTGGAGCATGGAAAGATAAACTTGATCATGGGAAATATGAAAGTTTCACCTGTCACCAAGATTGGAGTTTATACTTTGTTGCTAAGTAGTGGGTTTACTTTAGATTTGAATAAATGTTGTTATTCGCCAGAAATGGGAAGAAATGTTATTTCCTTTCACGCTTTGTACAAACAAGGTTTTACCTTTTCCTTTGATAATGAAATTGGTGGAATAAATGCTTTCTTTAATAATATGTTTTATTTTAAAGCATTACCTTGTGATGGTGTGTATGAAGCTGTGTCTGTTGTAGATAATTTAGGAAATAATGTGTTATGTATTGATTCTACTAATGATAATAACTTGGATAAAGCATCATTGTGGCATTGTCGTCTTGGACATGTAAGCAAGAAACGCATAGGCCAACTCCAAAAGGATGGAGTTTTGGAATCATTTGACCTAAAGTCAGATGATAGTTGTGAATCATGCTTACTTGGAAAAATGACAAAGTCACCCTTCACAGGTTCTTGTGCTAGGGGTAAAGGTTTGTTGGATCTAGTGCACACGGATGTGTGTGGACCCTTCAAAACTGCCACAAGGGATGCGAATCGTTATTATGTGACTTTTACAAATGATTATAGTAGATATGGATATGTATACTTAATCAAGCATAAGTCAGAGACTTTCGAAAGGTTTAAAGAGTTTAAACAGGAAGTTGAGAATCAATTGGGCAGGAACATTAAGATGCTTCGATCCGATTGCGGTGGTGAGTATCTTAGTACTGAGTTCCTCGAATATCTGAGGGAATGTGGGGTTGTCTCACAATTGACACCTCCCAGGACACTACAGTTGAATGGTGTAGCTGAGAGGCGTAATCGAACCTTGTTGGACATGGTTCGTTCCATGATGAGTCGAGCTACGCTACCAATCTCATTTTGGGGGTATGCCTTAGAGACTGTCGCCCATATCCTTAATTTGTTCCCTACAAAGAAGGTTGCCAAAACACCTCACGAGATGTGGAGTGGAAAACTTCCTAGTCTAGCCCACATCAAGATTTGGGGTTGTGAGGCTTTCGTGAGACGCGAGACTCACGACAAGCTCGAACCTCGAAGTGAGAAGTGTATTTTCATCGGCTACCCACAAAAATCCTTTGGTTACCTCTTCTACAGACCCAATGAGAATGTGGTCTTTGTAGCAAGGAGGGGTGTCTTTCGAGAAAGAGAGTTCATAAGCCAAGGAAATAGTGGGAGGCAAATTGACCTTGAAGAAATTCAAGAGTCAAGTGGTGAAGGAACCTCAAACCCTAGCAGTCAAATTGAGGAGGAAACTTCTGTTGATCCAATTATACCTCCAATTGTACCTCTGAGGCATTCCACAAGGGTTAGGAATGTACCTAAGCATTACTATGGTTTCCATATTACTGCGGAAGGTGAGACACTTATCAGTGATGGGACATTGGTAAGTCTGGATGAACCTAACAGCTATGCGGAAGCCATGGCAGGCCCCGAGTCTGCTAAATGGAAAGAGGCAATGGATAGCGAGATACAGTCCATGTATGACAATCAGGTCTGGGACTTGGTTGACAATGTACCAGGTCGTAAGACAGTTGGGTGCAAGTGGATCTTCAAGAAGAAGACCGACATGGATGGTAATGTACACACTTATAAGGCACGACTGGTTGCAAAGGGTTTTTCTCAAACTCCAGCAGTTGATTATGATGAGACCTTCTCACCAGTAGCCAAGATTAAGTCTATTAGGGTATTGTTAGCCATTGCTGCATTTCATGACTATGAAATATGGCAAATGGATGTCAAAACTGCTATCCTCAATGGAAAGTTGGCTGAGGATGTTTACATGAATCAGCCAGACGGTTTTGTCAGCACAGAGTACCCTAACAGAGTGTGTAAGCTTGAGAAATCCATTTATGGATTAAAGCAAGCACCTCGCAGATGGAATCTTTGCTTTGATTAGAAAGTCAAAGAGTTTGGCTTTTCGAGGAGTGAAGATGAATCTTGTGTATATGTCAAGGCTAGTGAGAGTATAGTTAGCTTTTTGGTATTGTATGTGGATGACATACTACTCATAGGAAATGACATCCCAACCTTGCAGGAAGTTAAGTCCTGGCTTGGGAAGTGTTTCGCTATGAAGGACCTTGGAGAAGCTGCCTATATTCTAGGGATAAGGATTCTGAGAGACCGGAGTAAAAGACTAATTGGGCTTAGTCAGAGTACATACTTGGAGAAGGTGTTGAAGAGGTTCAGCATGCAAGATTCCAAGAAAGGAGAGTTACCCATCCAGAGTAACGCTAGACTGAGTAAGACTCAGAGCCCGAGTACCGAGGTTGAGATAGCAGAAATGAGTCATGTACCTTATGCTTCTGTAGTAGGCTCGATCATGTATGCTATGACCTGCACTCGTCCTGATGTAGCCTTTGCTTTAAGCATGGTTAGAAGGTATCAGGGGAACCCTGGTAAGGCTCACTGGACAGCGGTAAAGAATATTCTCAAGTACCTGCGGAGGACTAAGGACTGGGTCCTTTCCCTTGGTGGGAGTGATGACTTGAGAGTTGTAGGGTATAGTGATGCTAGCTTCCAGACTGATAGGGATAATTTCCGCTCTCAGTCGGGCTGGGTCCTTACCTTAAATGGAGGAGCAGTCTCTTGGAAAAGTTCCAAGCCGGACACAGTGGCTGATTCAACTTGCGAATCAGAGTATATAGCGGCAAGCGAGGCAGCAAAGGAGGCTATATGGCTAAAGAACTTCATTGGAGACCTTGGAGTTGTACCAGCTATAACGGAGCCCATAGAGGTTTTCTGTGATAGTGAAAGTGCAGTTGCCTTAGCAAAGGAACCAAGGGATCACGGGAGATCCAGACACATTGACAGAAAATACCATTTCATCAGACATCGTATAGAAGAAGGACTCCTCGTGGCAAAGAGGGTATCATCGGATGAGAACCCGACAGATCCCCTCACGAAGGGACTGGGTAGGGTTAAGCATCTCCAGCATGCAAGGAGCATAGGGCTGAAGGATGATATTAGTTTTAGTAGTTAGATAATTTTGAAATATGTAATTTGTAATTGACATTTGATGATGAATAAAAGTTGTGTTTATTTATGAGTAAAGTGTTGCTATCTTTTGTCAATCGTTTAATATTATTTCTTTTGCATGTTTTGACTTCCAGAATATTTATGTTGTGTTTACATATTATTCAAATTATCCACAATCAGTCATATGTTGGAAGTAGATATGAAGTAAGACTGTCATGGGTTGGTTGTAGAGGTCTAAGATGTTGGACATGGCCTCAACACTCATGAGTGCTCATAAGTTCTGAGTATTGGATTCAACCCACGCTCGCTGGTATCACTTCATGGAATTTATCTCGAGTGATCGCGAGACGGTAATATCATATAAGTCTTTAAACCTAGATATATGACTTGTTGACTATGAGTAGTTATGCATTGATCGTGCGAAAACGCATTGGTAACTCGATGTTATAAAACGTACGTTTGTGTGTGATTTTACAAGTAGTAGAACAAACATATGAGTCGAAGTTTATCTGTTCCTTCTTGGATTAGAAGTGATATCTGGGCCCCTCGATGATTTTGTTTTGACCCATGTACCGGGTCCGGTCAGAACTAAGTTGATGTGTTCAATTAAGTTCTATGTCAAACAAATCAGAATTCAGGAAACAAACTGCTGGACAAAAGTAAGACATTGTTCCATGTATTTGTCCGGCTGATATCTAGAACAGAGGATTATATGATCACTTATCTGAAATGGCGTATCATCATCTTCTCAGTTCCGAGAAACCTTGAAAAGAGCTACGATTGCTGATCGGTTCCTGAAGTCATACTTGCAGTTATAGTTATTAGACTTATCCAAGTGGAAGACTGTTGGATAAGGTGTCTAAGCCCATAACTATTTCTGGTATGTACTTGACCCGACCCGACATGGTCCATTTGGGTTGCATGGCATCATGCATTTGGATAGATTAAATGAGAGAAATAACACTTGTGGTTATTAATATATTATAAGTTCTAATATATTAATAGTATTATTTAATTAGTATTGATCAAGAATTAATTTGGAATTAATTAAGTGATCAAAAGATAACTAATTAAATATATGGGTTGATTATGTAAATCATCCATAACTTGTATAGTGGGCTAAAAGGCTCCATGGATTATCAAGTTGGGTTAAACCCATTGGATGCTCCATGGAGGCTCCATGGGAGTTACAAACCCATGGGTCATGGAAATGAAGAGTCATGTCACATTAGGGTTTACATGGTGTAACCCTAGATGTGACACACTATATAAACAACATGTTCTCCACCAAAATTGGCTACACAAAG
This sequence comes from Lactuca virosa, assembly GCF_052849685.1. NCBI lineage: Eukaryota > Viridiplantae > Streptophyta > Magnoliopsida > Asterales > Asteraceae > Lactuca > Lactuca virosa. Next base: position 66,835,336 of record NC_136433.1, read on the forward strand.
TTACAAGAGGGCTTGACCGATTTTTGCAAATGTTACACTTCTCTCAAGTTTACTCCAAAAACATTTGGTGTTGTGTGAAGCATTTGAGTCATCACACTTGGGGTGCTAGGCTCTCAAGGTTTCAAGGAATCATAACAACTACAAGGTATGTATTTCTAGCTATCTTTTATATTATAAAGTTCCCCATGTATGCTAGATAGGTTTATGAACCTTGGAAAAAGTATTTTGCATGTATTTTAGACAAACATAGATCCAAGGTTTTCTAGGGTTGCATGTACACTTAGGAGTGTTAGAATTGCTCAAAACCCTTCAGACATAACCTGCACAACCCTGCTGAAGGTAGCGCCTTCCACTCGCTGCTGAACATAAAGTTTTTCCACTCCGCAGTTGATGGGTTTTGAGCATTCTAACACTTCCTAAGTGTACATGCAACCCTAATAACCTTGGATCTATGTTTGTCTAATTATCATGCAAAGTTGAATTCCAAGGTTATATTCCTATCTAGCATACATGGGGAACAAATTTTAACTTGCATGAAAGATAGAATAACTTACCTTGTTGTTGCTTATGATCCTTGAAACCTTGTGAGCCTAGCACCCCAAGTGTGATGCCTCAAATGCTTCACACAACACCAAATGCTTTTGGAATGACTTTAGAGAGAATACACACTTCTAAAATCGGCCTAGCCCTCTTGTTTCTTATGTGTAGCCGATTTTGGTGGAGAATGGGTTTCTTATATAGTGTTGACACATCTAGGGTTACACCATGTAAACCCTAATGTGTCATGACTCTTCATTTCCATGACCCATGGGTTTGTAACTCCCATGGAGCATCCATGGAGCATCCTATGGGTGGAACCCAACTTGATAATCCATGGAGCCTCTTAGCCCACTATATAAGATATGGAAGATTTACATAATCTACCCATATATTTAATTAGTTATCTTTTGATCACTTAATTAATTCTAAATTAATTCTTGATCAAACTAATTAAATAATATTCTTAATATATTAGAACTTATAATATATTAATAAACCATAAGTGTTATTTCTCTCATTTTAGTTTATCCAATTGCATGGTGCCATGCAACCCAAATGGACCATGTCGGGTCGGGTCAAGTACATACCAGAAATAGTTATGGACTTAGACACCTTATCCAACAGTCTCCCACTTGGATAAGTCTAATAACTATAACTGCAATACTTCAGGAACCGATCGGCAATCGTAGCTCTTTCAAGGTCTCTCGGAACTGAGAAGATGATGATACGCCATTTAAGATAAGTGATCATATAATCTTCTGTTCTAGATATCAGCCGGACAAATACATGGAACAATGTCTTACTTATTGTCCAGCAGTTTGTTTCCCGATTTCCGATTTGTTTGACAAAGAACTTAATTGAACACATCAACTTAGTTCTGACCGGGCCCGGTACATAGGTCAAAACAAAATCATCGAGGGCCCCAGATATCAGCTTCTAATCCAAGAAGGAACAGATAAACTTGGACTCATATGTTTGTTCTACCACTCATTGAGTTATACACAAAAGCACGTTTTATAACATCGAGTTACCAATGCGTTAACATACAATCAATGCATAACCAACTCATAAGTAACAAATCATATCTCTAGGTTTCAAGACTTATATGATATTACCGTCTCACGATCACTCGAGATAAATTCCATGAAGTGATTCCAGTGAGCGTGGGTTGAGTCCAATGCTCAGAACTTATGAGCACTCATGAGTGTTGTAGCCATGTCCAACAACTTAGACTTCTGCAACTAATCATGACAGTCTTGATTCATACCTACTTCCGACATATGACCGACTGTGGAGGTTCGAATAATATGATATACCAAACATAATTATTCTGGAAGTCAAAACATGCAAAAGAAATATAGTAAACGATCGACAAGAGATAGCAACACTTTACTCATAAATAAAACACCTTTTATTCATCATCTAATGTCAATTACACTTTACAAATTTCAAGGTTATCTAACTACTAAATCTAATATCATCCTTCAGCCCTATGCTCCGAGCATGCTGGAGATGCTTAACCCGAGTCAGTCCCTTCGTGAGGGGATCTGCTGGATTCTCATCCGATGATACCCTCTTTGCCACGAGGAGTCCTTCTTCTATTTGATGTCTGATGAAATGGTATTTTCTGTCGATGTGTCTGGATCTCCCGTGATCCCTTGGTTCCTTGGCTAAGGCAACTGCACTTTCACTATCACAGAAAATTTCCATTGGCTCTTTAATAGCTGGTACAACTCCAAGGTCTCCAATGAAGTTCTTCAGCCATATCGCCTCCTTTGCTGCCTCGCTAGCTGCTATATACTCTGATTCGCAAGTTAAATCAGCCACTGTCTCTTGCTTGGAACTCTTCCAAGAAATTGCTCCTCCATTTAAGGTAAAGACCCAGCCTGACTGAGAGCGGAAATTATCCCTATCAGTCTGAAAGCTAGCATCACTATACCTTACAACTCTCAAGTCTTCACTCCCACCGAGGGTAAGGACCCAGTCCTTAGTCCTCCGTAGGTACTTGAGGATATTCTTTACCGCAGTCCAGTGTGCCTTGCCAGGGTTCCCCTGATACCTGCTAACCATGCTCAAAGCAAAGGCTACATCAGGTCGAGTACACGTCATAGCATACATGATCGATCCTACAGCCGAAGCATAAGGTATTCGACTCATTTCTGCTATCTCAGCCTCAGTACTAGGGCTTTGTGTCTTACTCAATCTGGCATTACTCTGGATGGGTAACTCTCCTTTCTTGGAGTCCTGCATGCCGAATCTCTTCAACACCTTATCCAAGTAAGTACTCTGACTAAGTCCAATTAGTCTTTTACTCCGGTCTCTCAAGATCCTTATCCCTAGAATATAGGCAGCTTCTCCTAGGTCCTTCATAGAGAAACACTTCCCAAGCCAGGAGTTAACTTCCTGCAGAGTTGGGATGTCATTTCCTATGAGTAGTATGTCATCCACATACAATACCAAAAAGCTAACTATACTCCCACTAGCCTTGACATATACACAAGATTCATCTTCACTCCTATAAAAGCCAAATTCCTTGACTTTCTCATCAAAGCAAAGATTCCATCTGTGAGGTGCTTGCTTTAACCCATAAATGGATTTCTCAAGCTTACACACTCTATTAGGGTACTCTGTGTTAACAAAACCCTCTTGCTGACTCATGTAAACATCCTCAGCCAACTTTCCATTAAGGAAAGCGGTTTTGACATCCATTTGCCATATTTCATAGTCATGAAATGCGGCTATGGCTAACAGAACCCTAATAGACTTAATATTGGCCACTGGAGAAAAGGTCTCATCATAATCAACTCCCGGAGTTTGTGAGAAACCCTTTGCAACCAGTCGTGCCTTATAAGTGTGTACATTACCATCCATGTCGGTCTTCTTCTTGAAGATCCATTTGCACCCTACAGTCTTACGACCTGGTACATTCTCAACCAAGTTCCAAACTTGATTGTCATACATGGACTGTATCTCGCTGTCCATTGCCTCTTTCCACTTGGCTGACTCAGGGCCTGCCATGGCTTCCGCGTAACTGTTAGGTTCATCCAGACCTATCAGTGTCTCATCACTGATAAGTGTATCACCTTCCGCAGTAATATGGAATCCATAGTAATGCTCAGGTGCATTCCTAACCCTTGTGGAACGCCTCAGAGGTACAGACTTGTCAATTGGCTCAACAGAAGTTTCCTCCTCAAGTTGAGTGCTAGGGTTTGAAGTTCCTTCACCACTTGACTTTTGAATTTCTTCAAGGTCAACTTGCCTCCCACTGTCTCCTTGGCTTATGAACTCTCTCTCTCTCGAAAGAAAGCCCTCCTAGCTACAAAGACCACATTCTCACTAGGTCTGTAGAAGAGGTAACCAAAGGATTTCTGTGGGTAGCCGATGAAAATACACCTCTCACTTTGAGGTTTGAGCTTATCATGAGTCTCGCGTCTCACGAAAGCCTCGCAACCCCAAATCTTAATGTGGTCTAGTTTGGGTACTTTACCAGTCCACATCTCATGAGGAGTTTTGGCAACTTTCTTTGTGGGAACTAGATTAAGGATATGGGCGGCAGTCTCTAAGGCATACCCCCAAAATGAGATTGGTAGCGAAGCTCGACTCATCATGGAACGAACCATATCCAACAAGGTTCGATTACGCCTCTCAGCTACACCATTCAACTGCGGTGTCCTGGGAGGTGTCAATTGTGAGACAATCCCACATTCCCTAAGATAGTCGAGGAACTCTGAACTAAGATACTCACCACCTCGATCGGATCGAAGCATCTTAATGTTCCTGCCCAATTGATTCTCGACTTCCTGTTTAAACTCTTTAAACCTCTCAAAAGTCTCTGACTTATGCTTGATTAAGTAGACATATCCATATCTACTGTAATCATCAGTAAAAGTCAAATAATAACGATTAGCATCCCTTGTGGCATGTTTGAAGGGCCTACACACATCCGTGTGTATAAGATCCAACAAACCTTCACCCCTCTCACAAGAACCTGTGAAGGGTGACTTTGTTATTTTCCAAGTAAGCATGATTCGCAACTATCATCTGACTTTAGGTCAAATGAATCCAATACTCCATCCTTTTGGAGTTGGCCTATGCGTTTCTTGCTTATATGTCCAAGACGACAATGCCATAATGATGCTTTATCCAAGTTATTACTATTAACAGAATCAATACACAATACATTATTTCCTAAGTTATCAACCACAGAAACAGTTTCATACACACATTCACAAGGTAATGCTTTAAAATAAAGAACATTATTAAAGAAAGCATTAATCGAACCAACTTCATTATCAAATGAAAAGGTGAAAACTTGTTTATACAATGCATGAAAGGAAATAATATTTCTTGCCATTTCTGGCGAATAACAACATTTATTCAAATCTAAACTAAACCCACTACTTAGCGATAAAGTATAAACTCCAATCTTGGTGACAGGTAAAGCTTTCCTATTCCCCATGATTAAGTTTATTCTTCCATGCTCCACATTCTCACTTCTTCTTAGTCCCTGCAAATCAGAACAAATATGAATACCACAACCGGTATCAAGGACCCAAGAGTTAGAATGGGTTGAGTTATTAGATAAGATAGTGTAAATACCTGCATGGTTGGGTTTAACTTTCTCATCCTTCACATCTTGCTGGTACTTTGGGCAGTTCCGCTTCCAATGTGACTTTTCATGGCAATAGAAGCATTCAGCCTCTTTAGGGTCAGAAGAAGGAGTGACAAAACCTTTCTTGGTTCCACTTGAAGAAGAGCCATCAAGGGTCCTAGCCTTGGTACCCTTCGAAGAGCTCTTCCTCTTCTTCCCTCTACCTTTCCCGATTGCCAAAACCGGGGCGGAGTTTGGAGTAGGAGTGTTAACAACCGACTTACCCTTAAGACCTGTTTCTGCGGTCTTGAGGAGTCCCTGAAGTTTGCTGAGTGTGACCTCTTCCTTATTCATGTGATATGTCATGCGGAATTGATCATAGCACGATGGTAAGGAGTGCAAAATGATATCTATTGCAAGCTCCTCAGGGAAGTTCACATTAAGCTTCAGCAACCGATCCACATACCTTTGCATTTTCTGCATGTGGCTCGTGACGGATTCCCCGTCCTTCATCATGGTTGTTATGATAGAGCATATGATTTCATACCTCTCTTGTCGTGCACTTTGATGGTATCTTCCCATCAGATCTTGGTGCATTTCAAAAGGGTAGAAGTCCTCATAGGACTTTTGGAGTTCCGCTGTCATGGTGGCCAACATGATGCATGCCACTTTTGTAGCATCCCTTTCATGTGCCCGGAAGTCAGCGATCTCCTGGGGAGTTGCAGTGGTCTCATCAATGTCCTTAAGCTCCTTGTCAAGGACATATTCTTTTTCCTCGTAGCGGGTAATCATCCTGATGTTTCTGATCCATTCATTGAAGTTGGATCCATCAAAAGTGACTTTCCCACACAAGTTCATAAGGGTAAAGGAGCCATTAGGATTAGAGCCCGAAGCAGCATTGTTTGAAGACATCTGAAAGAAGAGAACAAGATTAGTTTAGATATTAAGAGAGTCCTTAATAAAACACCCAAATGTAATATTAAGGCTAGGATCCAATCACAATATATTATAACTTAGAAGAGGTATGCCGTAATCCAAGCTATAACATATTTGAAAGGTAGGTGAATGACGATTCACCAATTTCCACCATGAAAAACGAAGTATAAATATTAGGTTTTTAATTGGTTCTTAGAAATTCCTAGATTCTTTTGAGATTCAATGAACTTTTCAAAGGCATGTTTCAATCTCGAGTGTGCCCTCCAAGTTTTGTGACTGGGATACCGAGGATCACAAAACGAGGTGTGAAGTAACCATGCAAATCACTTGGTACCCTCAAGGTTTATCACTCAATCGATGTGCCGGTAAACCACACACGCTCCATCGATGCTATGGTAAACCTTAAGTCACCCTTTACCTACCTTGTTAAGTCCAAGTTAGTGTGCCGGTTAACCACACACGCTCCACCAACGACTTAAACAAAGTGTAAAGTGTAATTTCATGGATTAGCACCTTATTCACATTTTCCCAAAGTAACTAAGATTGGGAATTTAATAAAAGCATTTAGTTACTTTATAATATTCATCATACTTTTAATGAGAATTTATAAGTCCTTGTCTTACCCGTTCGGCTAACGACCCTCCACCGATCAAGGAAGCGGTGGGTGAGAGTGGACACCCATTAAGTTGCCATTTTATAGGCAACAACCTTATACCCCCCTTATAGACCGGCTTCGTGAATGAGGCGTACTAGCGGTAAGACGACTTGACGTTATACATATATATATATTAGTAACTTATAATATTATACAGTATAAGGGTTGAATTTTAACTTTTAAAATTCTAAGGGTTGGAACTAAAGTTTTAATCAAGACTTTACATGTTCCAAAACTTGAGGGCAAGTTTTGTAAACTTCCAAAACTTTTCGTTTCTTATAACTTACGAATTAATTGAGTAATAAAAATGAAGACTCTTCATTTTTATAACTCTTGTGTTCTTTTAATGGCTTTAATAAAAGTGAGACTTTTGGTTTTCCATAACTTGAGGGCAAGTTATGGACTCCATTAAAACACATTATGATCATGAATTAAACTACCATGAAGGTTACAAACAATTCCTATGATCATCTAATCTTCATAAGTTCAAGAACATGAATATGAACACTTTTCAAGAATCAAAAATTACACTTAAAAAAAACTTGTAATTTTAATAATTGTCATTGTAAATGGATTAGCATAAACATTACACCATCTAAAACAAGCTTTAAAACATCAAAACAGTTTAGGGTAATGTTTCTAGTCCATTTCCAGCAACAAATGTGCAAACTTTCATACGAGCAGAAAACAGAAAAACGATTTTTTTTTCAAGCTGTTTGCACACAAAAAAAAACAACAACAACAAACGAACCAGGCTCTGATACCACTGATGGGTTTTGAGCATTCTAACACTTCCTAAGTGTACATGCAACCCTAATAACCTTGGATCTATGTTTGTCTAATTATCATGCAAAGTTGAATTCCAAGGTTATATTCCTATCTAGCATACACGGGGAACAAATTTTAACTTGCATGAAAGATAGAATAACTTACCTTGTTGTTGCTTATGATCCTTGAAACCTTGTGAGCCTAGCACCCCAAGTGTGATGCCTTAAATGCTTCACACAACACCAAATGCTTTTGGAATGACTTTAGAGAGAATACACACTTCTAAAATCGGCCTAGCCCTCTTGTTTCTTATGTGTAGCCGATTTTGGTGGAGAATGGGTTTCTTATATAGTGTTGACACATCTAGGGTTACACCATGTAAACCCTAATGTGTCATGACTCTTCATTTCCATGACCCATGGGTTTGTAACTCCCATGGAGCATCCATGGAGCATCCTATGGGTGGAACCCAACTTGATAATCCATGGAGCCTCTTAGCCCACTATATAAGATATGGAAGATTTACATAATCTACCCATATATTTAATTAGTTATCTTTTGATCACTTAATTAATTCTAAATTAATTTTTGATCAAACTAATTAAATAATATTATTAATATATTAGAACTTATAATATATTAATAAACCATAAGTGTTATTGCTCTCATTTTAGTTTATCCAATTGCATGGTGCCATGCAACCCAAATGGACCATGCCGGGTCGGGTCATGTACATACTAGAAATAGTTATGGACTTAGACACCTTATCCAACAGCAGTCTCTCGCCCTGAATCACTAAACCTCCCCCACTTGGGGTCCGAACCCACACCAGCTGCTGCTCGCAGTCGATCAATGCCCCATTGGGGCTCAACCAGTCCATACCTACTATAACCTTATTCCCTCGCAGAGGAATAGGGACTAAATCCACGAAAAACTATAAGGTCCTAATTACAAGATCAAACCAGTGATCAAAACAAACAATAACAGCAATGAGTAGAAGAAGCAGATAATCAAGCAATGCACACGTTCATTCACTAAAAACGTCAAGTACACCTTGAAGAATCACACACACTGACCGTAAACTATTGTGTTACGTCAACCACTGACAGATACTGACACAAACTATATATAGGAAAGACTACCCGTAAACAGGTTCACGACCGTAAAGACCTGCCCAACAATAAACACAAAACAATCAGCTACAAAACACCTCTAACATGACCAATACCTTACCAAGACATATACAGATAATTGCCTAGCCCAAACCACAAATCTATGACCTATCAATCTCCCACTTGGTTTGTGGCTAGCATCAGCTCGGTCTTCTATTATCATGGGTTCTCGAATAGCCTCACATCCGTTCTTACAATAGCCCCCATCCAAAGCTTGTTGGCAATGATCTTTGCAACCATTCCTGTGTATTCTTTAGCAGCTGAATCCAAGTCGTCTGATTTGCAAATGATTTGATGACTTGCCAAGGTGTGAATGTCTCTCTCCCTAAACCTTAGAAGATCCTTAGCTTCAACATGTCGAAGGACAGTGTCACTGTCTGTAAACTTGATTACTGCAGTGGCTGTGACCTCATCAAATGCCCAGAATTCCATCCGATCTAGATATCCTTCGTGAAAATGTTAGAGGAATTGGAATTTCTTTCAACTGTTTTGTAGCAGGCCAAAACACTATCTTCATTGGCTCATTTGTTTTGGGATCAAGCACCTCTGGATCTCTTCTAATCAGAGAGTTAGCAGTCTTCATTCCATCGAATTTTTCTTTGACCTGCCCCTCCAAAAAGAATTTGAAATCGAAAGCGTGAGGATCTTTGGAGGGATTGTGGAATGGAGCATTTGAGAGTTCAGTAAGACTGACTCTTGTCCAAGAGAAAAAGTCGTGTGGACTCTTGTAGTATTCAACAGGACCAAAGTTCCTCTTCACCAACCAAAGCTTTAGATCAGCATGATAACCCCACATCTTAATTCCCGAACGATTTCCAAACTTGTCGCCAAATTTACGCTTTTCAAGATCAGTTTCTGTGAGTTGATGTTGGTCTCCCCTTTTATTGTCATCAGAGGTCATCATGAACAACCAACCATCTTTCTTCTCAGAAGTAACTTTTCTTTTACCGTGCTTGATAGTGATTCGACAATTGGCATTGACAGGCTCAGATTCAAATCGATCGACAATTCGTGTGGTTCTGGGAGGTGGAGGATCCACAGGATTGTCATTTAGAGGAGGCTGGACAGGGGCGCTAGAAAGACCTTCAGTTGCTTCTGATGGAACGACAAATGACTTGAACTTATCACCAAATTCTTCATAAAGCTTATTTTTCAAGTCGTAGTAGCATGCAGTCATGGCTCCAAGGTGATTTTGGAGATCAGATATTTGCTTTGATTTGGCCCTGTTGTCAGCTTCATTATCTGAAAGACGAACATCAAGATTACCTATCAGCACATCTTTTTTGATGATTATCTGTTTCAACACGCCAAGCTCAACCCCGAGCTCTGTGTTGGAAGGCTCAACTCCCCCAGATCTACCTTCCTCAATAGATATGCCTTTTCAGCGAGGAGGAAGGCCAGTTTCTTCTTGAGCAGCTAGGGCCTGTGCAAGTCTCTCAGAAGCAATGTCATGAGCAGGCCTTGGAGGAGAGGAACCTCCAGGAGCTGAAGGACTCCCTGCTTCAAAGGTAGTTCTTGGTCCTTCATGATCGGGAGCAGTTGAAGCGGTTGGAGTAGTAGCTGATGTTGTGATTGTTGGCTGAATGGGTGAAGTTTGTTCCTGAATAAGTACCCCCGGCCTTGGATCATGTCTTCTTTGCTTTAATGGAGGCTGGGAGGTATGTGTCACAGGCGGATCACTCACAAGTGGTGTGGAGGTTGGAACATCAACATTTATGGGAGGACTCCTTGGTGTTGCATCCGTATCTTTTGAAGAACTGGCCACCTGTACAGAGGAAGGATGCGTAGCTTCTTGAACATCATCTACATCCCGTATCTCCGTTGTCGGTTGAGCAACATCATGGACACCATAAAAGAAAGTGTCAAAGTCCTCATTTGTGGGGAAAAGGTAATTCTCAAGCCCAAAATTCATTTCCAAATCATTAAATCTTTCCAAATTTCCTCCAAAAAGTGAATCGTCATCTTCAAATCCCTCTTCTTCACCACCATCATCACCAGTGTTTACACTCTCATGAAGGTCACTCTGCACTTCCACATTGACCATAGTATCATGTTCCTCTGCTACAATTGCAACAGGAGGAGCTCTCTCACCTTCATGGTCAGAGGCAGTTATCACATCATCTTTTGATTCCAGATGAGCAGAGGACTCTTCAGACTCAATTGAATCACTTAGCTCTGCAAATGCTCCAAACTTCACCAAGGGATATTTTCCTTGAAACATGACTTTACCCTTACGGTTTTGTTTTATTAAGCCAATAGTGTGTGATCCAAGAGATTTCATATCAAGTGTTTCTCCTGCTTTCTCAATCTCTAGATATTGCTCATTGATGATCACTTGAAGGAACCTTGGATACATGAAGAATTTGTCTCTTTTCTTTCCTTCCGGGTTCTCGACAAGTTCGTCCAAGATGAACTTAGAGAAGTTGAAGTCAAGCCGTGCAGCCAGAGCAGTGATTGCGCCTGTATTCCGTAGAGAGATTTCGTCTGCCCCAGATTTCCTTCCTGAGATGCAGCTCACAAAGACATGAGCTAGAAACCTCCAGTATGGGGGTAGCAGCTTCTTGAGAGTAGGAGGAAAATCTCCTTTATATCCCATTTTTCCAAGAAGTTCTTGAGCTTGATCTATTTCAATCTTAGAGGGGAAGCCTGGTTGATCTTCAATTCTTTGCACCTCCCCGATGATTTGCTCTGTTGCTATGACTTTGCATCCCTTGACAGTAGCTTCAACGGACTTTAAACCATCATCCCCCTTTTTCACCACTGCAGACATCCAGAATTCTTGAATCAAACTTTGATAAATCACTGGATTAAGAGTCAGGGCAGTAGCTAAGCAGCATTTCCTCAATCCATGGATCATAGACTTGAATTCACCATAAGCTGCTGGAGGGTCAACCAGAAAGATCGCCAAATTGTGACTTTGAGCAAATTTAAGTCCAACCATTTGATCTGCACTTAATCAAGCCAAGTGAGAAAACAATTTAATTAATCATTAAAGACTAAGGTTTTACTCATGTAACAATTTAATTAGGCTTTAATAGTGATTGAGTGTAAAAAAAAAATTTAAATGCCCAAAAATTGAAGTGTACGGCCGTAAACGGGGTACAACCGTAAACAGGGTGTACGGCCGTAAACATGGTACAGTCGTAAACCCTTCAATGGCCGTAAACTATTCGATGTCCGTAAACGCCGACAGAAACAAATTCATCGATTAATCCTTCGATTCATGGTCAATTTCTTGTTAAAATGGCATTTTGGTGGTCGGAATATGCATACCTACAAGATTAAACAGTCGATTTCGAGTTAAAACACAAATGGGATGGATCGATGAGAGGATTTGAGAGTAAGTTTACGGCTGGAGCAATGAATAGTGAGCAGAAAAGGTTTACAGCCGGATACAATGAGTTTTATACCTGGACCCAAGACCCGGTTCATTTTCAATGGGCTGCAACCCAAAAAGCTTTAAAAAATAAGCCCAATACCCAAAAACAATTAAAAATAATGCATTTTGAGGACTAAAATAAAAGAAAAAAATAAAAATAAAAATAAAATCAACGAATTCTAAAAATTAAACTAAGTAAAATTAATTTTTAATTTTTTTGAATTTTATCAAAAATAAAAATAAACATAAAAATAAAATTTGAGATTAAAAATAATTAACACTAATTTCACCTCAACTAATGCTAATAACAATTTTTTTTTTATAAAATTGGGATCAACGTTTTTAGACAGTCCAAACCTGTTTATCAATACCTCTACCTTCATGTCTAGATCTGGACGATCGCCAGTATTGTGGTCCACTTAAACACGAAAGATCGTGACAAATTTTTTTTTTTTTGACATACAATTAATGACAAGGCATTGTGACCTTACGTTTCTAGATAAAATTCCTAATGACCATTCATCTGACGACGACCAAGTATATTGTTGTCCACCTAAATTGAGCAGCGAGATCTACAGACAACCTAGTGATTGTTTAATTTTTAAATGTATTAGAACATGTTTCCCACTTCCTGGCATACCCCAATAATCAGGAACTTCCAAAGTACTCCTTAATTTAGGTGAGCAGACAATTATTATGAGAGAAGTCAGATTTAGAATGCATATGCTATACACCCAGGTCGGATCTCCTCCAATCACGCAGAGGGTGAAACATATGACTAACCGGATTTAAAGGGATTGAGAAGTAGAATGGTGCATATGTTGTGTACCAGGTCGAATGTATTTCAATCACGCAAAGGAGACAGCATATGGCTAACAGATAGGAAGAATTGCATAGATAGAAGATGCAGAGAAATAGAATTGCATATGTTGCAGTCCAGGTCAGATGTATTTCAATCACACAGAGGAGGCAACATATGACTAACAGAAAGAAAGCAAGAAAATAATTTCCTACAGACCTACTTTATTGGAATTCCCAGTCGCCCCATCAATACCAAAATTAAGGACAAAGTCCGTACATCGAGGAAGAGTTAAACCACGTTTCTAGATACGGATTACTTTAGTGTGACCGGTGGATTATCATGTATATCTCCCTGCTCAATCTATCCAAGCGTCGTATTGTCAGGCTAAATGGAACTATTTAAGTTAAGATTTGTCAAATCTCTAGATTCCTTAAGTTCATCTATACCTAGTCAAGTCCATTTAAATCTTTCGTGCCTCCCAGCGAATCGAACACAGAGCCTAGTCAATTCAACTTTGGTACATTACACAGATTCAAATTGCTTGTTATCACTATAATATATCACTTCCCATCACAACACTTACAGAAAAACAACTGTTTTTGGATTTTTTTTTTTAAATTTTTGTTTGGTTTTTGTTTAATTTCTCCCCCTAAATTTTTGAATGGGTGAGAATGAAAAATTAAATGCGCAAATTTAAACTAACCTAAAACAAAAATTAGTCCTCAAAGAGAGTCATCTTTAAAAATCCCACAAGCACATCGAATCGAGCTTTGTTAAACGGTTTTGTGAACAGGTCCGCCACATTATTAGTAGTGGGAACCTGTTCCAACCGAATGAGCGAACGCTCATAACAATCTCTGATAAAATGCACTTTGATATCGATGTGCTTGGTTTTCGAGTGTTGGACAGGATTTTTAGCAATTTGAATTGCAGCCTCATTATCGCAAAAAATAGGGGTTTCTAGAATTTTTCGGATACCAAAGACCCAATTTTGGGCTTCCTTTGAGATACCGAAAAATTCTTTTGACAGCAATAAGATGTGAAAGTTTAGGATTAGCCTGGTATCGTACGCATTGACAAACCGCAAACATGATGTTTGGCCTGCTTGTAGTTAGATACATCATCGATAGGTAGTCAGTCTGATCTACGGATTCGCGTTCAATATCTAGAGTTAACAGAGGTCTCTCGGCCATTGGCGTCAGTGTAGGTTTTGCGTCTCGAAACCCGAACTTTTCTAGCATATCGTCAACATACTTGGCTTGATGTATCAGGATTCCGGTTGAGTCTTGTATGACCTGAAGCCCCAGACACATGGTCATTTCTCCCAGAGAACTCATCTCGAACCTCTTCTTCATAACGCTTTTGAACTCTTTGCACAGCTGTGGACACGTGCACCCGAAAATGATGTCATCAACGTAGATCTGAACCAGAATTTGATCGGAACCAACATGCTTGATGAATAGGGTTTGATTAATTGTTCCCCGTGAATAGCTGTGCTTAAGCAAGTGCTTTGTAAGAGTTGCATACCACGCTCTTCGAGCTTGATGTAACCCGTATAAAGCCTTGTCCAACTTGTAGACGTGATTCGGAAACTTCAAATTGATAAACCCAGGAGGTTGATCAACATAGATTTCTTCCTTCACAACGCCATACAGGAAGGCAGTCTTGACATCCATCTGGCAAACCGTGAAATTCATGTAGGAAGCGTACGCAAGGAAGATGCGAATGGCCTCCAAGCGAGCTACCGGAGCATAAACTTCGGTGTAGTCAAGACCCTCAATTTGGCGAAATCCATGTACAACCAATCGAGCCTTATTCCGCACAATAACCCCAGAATCATCTTGCTTGTTCCAATAGACCCAACGCGTATCGAGTGACTTCTTGCCCTTAGGTAATTCAACCAGCTTCCAGACCCCAAGTTTTTCAAATTGATTCAACTCCTCATGCATGACATCCACCCAGCTGGGGTCATTCAAATCCATTTCAACATTCTTTGTCTCTATTTGAGATATAAAGCAAGAGTAAAGACATGTATTTACATCTCCACTCTGACTCCGCGTTTGAACACCATCGCCCAACTGACCAATGATGTTTTCGATCGGGTGATCGCGTTGAATTTTGGAAGGTATCTCCTGGCTGATGTCATTGAGCGTTACGGGAAGATTGCGAATATTGACAAATCCATCATCTGCTGAATGATCCACCTCAGACGGTCTTGCATCGTGAGAGGGGCCTACCACAAACTCATTAGCAATTGGTTCGGGAAAGAGAAGTTCCATAAATGTTTGAGTAACAACGGAAGCATCTTTGGACATGAACTCTCTTTCATCAGGAGTAAGAGGAGTAGCATCAGCATCTGGATTGGTTTGTAAACAACTTCTTCGTCTTCATCTTCGATCACAGTCTTCGAACCAGAACTGGAACCAGATAAATAATTTGAAAACCCATTGAATGATTTGAAAAGAGATGTGTAGTCAAATAACCAATCTGGACCGACTCTAGCATCCGTCTCGTTCTCCTCCAACCAGCACACGTCGAAGGATTCTACGATTTGCTTTGGCTTCTTATTGTAGACCCTGTACGCCGTGCGAGCAACATACCCCACAAAGTAACAATCATCGGCTTTGGTATTGAATTTGGGGTTGGATTCCAGATGAAGGAGGGTACAAGGACAACCAAAAATACGGAAATGACTGACAGATGGCTTGTGACCGTACAAAATTTCGTATAGAGTCTTCATCTGAGCTTTGTTGATCAGGACACAATTTTGGACATAGCACGCCGTGTTGATCGGCTCGGCCCAAAAGAAAACCAGAAGTTTGGAGTCACATAACATCGTTCTTGCAGCGTCTTTTAACGTTCGATTTCGCCGCTCAGCAGCACCATTTTGTTGCGGTGTGTGAGCAACACTATATTGACGCACAATCCCTTTTCTGCACAAAAATGATCAAGGACAACATTCTTGAATTCTGTTCCGTTATCAGTTCCAAGCGCCTTCACCCGGTGGTTGGTCTGGTTTTCTGTCATCACAATAAACTTCTTAATCAAGTCAGCGACCCCAGCTTTGTTGGACAGGAAGAAGACCCACGTGAATCGTGAAAAATCATCGATCACAACCAGACAAAATGAATTTATGTTGATGCGGAGGACGTTGACCGGACCAAATAAGTCCATATGTAACAATTGTAGCACTTGGTTGATTGAATTAACCTGTTTTGGCAAATGTGGTTTTCTGTGATGTTTTCCTTGAGCGCAAGCCACACATTTTTCAAACATGATGAAGTCTTTGACAGGAAGCCCGCGCACTAGATCATTCTTTGCAAGTCGATTCAAGTTCTTTGCATTAGCATGACCGCGCCACGGCGCCACAACATAATTGTGCTCGAAAACTTTTGGGAAGAGGCAAGTTACTTGTTCAGGAAGATTGTTGTTCATGTCAATGATATATGTATTGCCATCCCGTTTTGATTTTACAAGAATCCATTCATCTGGAATGACAATGCCTGACTTCAAAATTAGACATTCTTTATCTGTGAAATGCGTCGAATAGCCCTTGTCACAAATATGAGAAACACTTAACAAACTGTGCTTCAACTCGGGCGCATAGTTGACATTCTCGAAACTTAGCACTCCATTTGAAACTGTTCCCCTTTGAGTGATCTTTCTGCCATCCCCTCCCGCAAAGGAAACATAACCCCCATTAAATGTTTCAATGTCATGCAATTAGGAGATGTCTCCTGTCATGTGCCTGGAACAACCGGTGTCGACATACCACGGTCTGACGACATTCCTCCGTAGCTGTTCCTGCACGATGAGCGGGATTAATGAGATTTTGGAACCCAAGTCATTACAACCCTGGGTTTACCTTTAACATCCACATATTTTCCTTTTTGACCTTTTGATTTTTCTTTATCATCAGAAATACACTCAGGAGATGATGTTGATTGGACAAGTTGAGATTTGGGCACCCACTGGTAATTAGGTTTTAAAAGATTCATATGTGATTTAGAAATATTTTTCGTTTTCTTTGTGCATTTAGATTTTTGACTAGGATTAGTCGAAGATCCAGATGCACCCTTTGACGAAATTGACGTTGGCTTAGCCGTATTCGATTTCGACAAGGCACCTATGACTGGTTTAGTGAAAACCTGTTTGTTCATTTTAAGATCAGCCCTTTTCCTTTTATTACTAACTTTCCAATCATCATCACGAAGACGAGATCTCGAGGATTTTCTCGTTAAAGACCTTCC
The DNA here is from genome assembly GCF_052849685.1 of Lactuca virosa. Classification (NCBI taxonomy): domain Eukaryota; kingdom Viridiplantae; phylum Streptophyta; class Magnoliopsida; order Asterales; family Asteraceae; genus Lactuca; species Lactuca virosa. The sequence goes on from NC_136433.1 coordinate 66,852,429, forward strand.
TTGAGACTCATTTTCTCTCCTTGGTGTGGAAAAATGTACAAATGCCCTATTAGAATAATTGCGAGCAATGTGGCCGGTAGTACCACAGTTAAAACAAATTTGTTTTTGATCACGAAAACTGGTATTGCCTTTCTCTGATTTATTTTCTTTAATGACACCCTTACTTTTCCCACAAGTACATGTGCAAGGGTCAGGTTGTGTGTTTGGTGAGGGTGAAGTGGATGTGCTTGAGACAGGAACATCAGTATTGTCAAACAAATCATCAAACATATGAATGAAATTTGAGTTATCGGACATTGACGCAGAATCATCACAAGACACAACATTAGTTTTGGAATCAGAAACAAAAGCAACATCATTTGAAACAAAAACATCAGGTTCAGAAACAATCTTATTATCAGACATATTTTCTTCAACTTCTTGCTTGAGTTGACTTAATGGTTGATCTGCATAAGAAGTAGAAGCATTAGTATTTTCAACCTGAGGACCACATCCCGACACAAATACAACAAGTTTGCCATATTTGAGATGTGCCTCTCTGTCCATTTCCTCTTTTGTCAAAGGGTTATACTGATAGGTATGATTAAAAGGAGGAGGCACTTTATCATACCCTAAACCCTTTGACTGATTATCTTTGAATCTCAAACCGTTTTCTATCATAGATGCAACTACTTCACTCGACACATCAAATTTTCTGAAATTAAAATCCGCATTTTCAAACTTATGTTTTAATGTGTCAAGTTCAGCAGTTAACTCTGCAAGTTGTTCTGTCACATATCTATAGTTTGCACATTTATTGTTGTATTCTTGCTGAAGTTTCCTAAAATCTTTTGTTTTTTCTTCTAATTGTGCTTGCAGAGGTTTCTGTCCTTTCCTAAGTTGATATATTTCATATTTTAGGTCCTCGTTCTCTCAACATAACAATTCTATATGCTCAAGTAGATTTTTAACATTATCAATGCATGTTTGAGAACAAGAAGTCTGACTTACCTCTTTCTTTTCAGGCTCTGGAGTAGTAGACACCATGAATGCAAATTGCAGCTCCATCATTTCTTCCTCTGGGTCCAGTTCATCTTTCTCTTCAGGATTGTCATTGATTTGAGCCAAGTGAGCATTTTCAGATACTGAAATATTCAAGGCCTGAATCTGATCCTCCCAGTCAAATGACTGAGCTACCACTGCTAGATTGGCAGTCTCACTGTTAACATCGGCATTTCCTCGATTGTTCCCAACTGGTACTATCGTTCGATCAGTGTTTACTCGTCTGTCAGGCTTCGAACAATCACGAGCAAAGTGACCCGGCTCGTGACAGTTGTAGCAACGAAGCTTTCCTTTGTTGAAACCTACCTTCTTTTCTGCATTCATTCCCCAATTGTTCTTTCCAGTTTTCTTTGCAAATTGCTTTTCCCTGAATATTGCCATCGCAATCTGCCATGTAATATCCATTTCTTCAACATCTTCGGGATGAATTTGGTCCAAATCAGCAAATGACAATTGAGGGGGCAGTTCACCGGCTACAAAATCATTATAACAATTGACTAGACCAGTTGCAAGCGCCAAATTTTCGTCATTCTCTTTGGGAGCAAGGGTTGGAGCGGGAGCTGGAGCAGGTGCCTTTGAAGAAGAAGCAACTTGTGGATAGGATACTGGAGGGTGAACACTTTGCATAGATGGAATGACATATGATGATGGTTAGGAAGCAACAAACAGTTGAACTTAAGGAGTGGTGAAAGATGAAAAGGCATTGTTGGATTGTATCCCGAGATTAGCAGTGGAGTATGAATTGACATGGTTGATCTCTCTCTGTTTGTCATCCAAGTCACAAGCTTTAATAATTGCCATTGTTTAAGCTAGACTTAGACGATTGAGGTCCTTTGTCTTATTGATCACAACAACATTCATATCCCATGACCTCGACAGAGAATTAAACAGCTTCTTGTTTATTTCCGATTTAGGCACATAAATTCCGGCTGAACTCATTTCAGTAGTGAGTGTGGTAAATCGCTGTAACTCAGCTTCCAGGGTTTCACCAAGAATATGATTGAACATATTGAATTTTTGTCTTAGCATATCCTGACGGATCTGTTTCATGTCTTCGTTTCCTTCGTAGACTTCAATTAGAGCTTCCCATAGTGCTTTGGCTGAATCATATTCTCTGAAACCTTGAGCTATATCGGGAGATAAAGCCATGGTCAGAGTAGCCAGAGCCCTTTCTTGTTCTTCCACCTTTTCAAAATCCTCATCAGTGTAATCTGCATACATTTTGTCAATCATTGTTCCATTTGCAAGTGTGGTAGTAATCCTGACTGGTCCTTTGAGAATGCTACGCCATACTTTGAAATCTCCCATCTTGATATACTTCTCAATCCGATATTTCCATTCTGGGAAATCTTTGGCAGATAACAGACGTGGAATACGTGTGGTTGTTCCTATTATGGAATCCAGTTCATGATGAATCGATGAGTTTTGTGAGTCCATTTTTTTGTTGTTTTTTTTAATTAAAAGAAAAGATACTCGAACACACAAAACAAAATAAAATATGAAAACTTGTTTACGGCCGTAATCAATTTACTCAAGTTTACGGCCGAAAGCTGTTTACGGCCGTATACTCGAATACGGTTCGATTGTTTACGGTCAGACAATAGTTTCCGGTCTTTGAAGATTAGCTATTTACGGCTTTCTAGGAATAGTAATTTACGGCCTTTGAAGATCAACAGATTACAGCTGTATAGAATGTTTACGGTCGTACTCCCTTCAACAACAATAACCGTAAACTCCCAGAAATTATGAGGACGAGTATTTTTCAGTCAGTTTTTGATTCCTTTAGCTGTGAAACACGATCTGATGCAGAACCAAGCCTTGAACAACAAAGAATTTGAAGATTCCTTCAACCATAAACACCACTACAGCTTGTTTTGACACCAGATTTGCTCTGATACCAATTGTAAGGTCCTAATTACAATATCAAACCAGTGATCAAAACAAACAATAACAGAAATGAGTAGAAGAAGCAGATAATCAAGCAATGCACACGTTCATTCACTAAAAACGTCAAGTACACCGTGAAGAATCACACACACTGACCGTAAACACCTACCCAACTGTAAACACAAAACAATCAGCTACAGAACACCTCTAACATGACCAATACCCTACCAAGACATATACTGATAATTGCCTAGCCCAAACCACAAATCTATGACCTATCAAAAACCGCTCATCAAACAACTATAGTGTACATCCCCGATGAACCCTCGCAACCCGAACGGTCCTATCATCTGCTATCTCTACATCTAGTGGAAAGTATAGCTCCCCTGGAGCTCCTACAAACCGCTTACTGAGCGCGAGTGACACAAAAGATCGGGTAGCCCCCGAATCAAATAATACCAGAGCATATATACCGTTCACAAGGAACGATCCTATAAGGAAACACATAAACATAAGCAAAAATAAATATAAATAAAGAGATGAGGAGAAGATACATACCCATCACCACATCGGGAGCTGCACGTGCCTCCTCTACTGTCAACTAGAAGGATCTGCTCTTCGCCACTGACGCCTCCGCACGATATCGGACCGAAATCCGGTATACATATAAACATATCAATAAAATACATATAAACATAATCACATAACATAAACATATAAACATTCCTCGGGCCCCTCCCGGCATCGGACCAAAATCCGGAAACATATAACATAAACATATAAGCATTCCTCGGGCTTACCCCGGCATCGGACCGAAGTCCGGAACATATAAAACAAGGACATGCAAGAATCACGAAGACATCAAGCATACAAACATTCCTTGGGCATTCCTCGGCATCGGACCGAAGTCCGGAAACATATAAACCTACATCGGGCACTGCCCGACAGCAGACCTTAGTCCGGAATACACTAACATACATAAACGGGCTGACATTAGTGCCTTCGATCCATTCCTACAGGAGGAAACTCACCTCGCTAAGCAGGATGCAGAATCTCGCGGTAAGGAATCTCTAACGGCTGCTCCAACGACTCCCCGACTATCATTATCACAACAACACTTAGTCAAAATCCCATAATCCTTCTTAGGGTAAAATGACCATTTTACCCCTGGTGTAATTTGGACAATATCCAAGGCCCAATTCCATCTAATCTTCCCAAGCCCACTAATGGCCCAATTTTCTAAATTGGGTCTAACTCATCAAATAGGCCTTCCCTTAAGACCAAACATGTCCTTGGCCCAATAACTGACTCCTGATGGCCCACTAAGGCCCAAAAGCTAAGAAGTCCAAAGATTGGCCCAAACCGAGGCCCAAATGTCGTGAAGCCCAAACTCAACGAGTACGTAGGGCGTACTCCTCTGTACGCTAAGCGTACATGCTGCATGGCTTGTACGATGCGCGTACTGGCTTGTATGCCCAACGTACTACCCTGTTAAGCCATAAACTTCAAAAGTGCTTAATCCTTTAAGACCTTAAGTCCAAATTACAGATCTCAGTCCATTAACATGTCTTAACTCATAAAGTCGATTACTTGGTGGCTTGCAACCCACCAAATGGACCCAAAATTGGAATATAGCAACTAACTTCCATGGAAATGACTAGAACTCATGCATGGTCAAAAAAGGACCTTAAAGATCGAAACTTTACTGCTAATAGGACTCATATAGTACTAAGGGTGGCAACCCTAAGCCCAGATATGAAGTTGAACCATAAAAACCCATTATTGGGACCTAAAAAGGTCCAAAACTCCATTAACATAGATCTAAGCATTCATGAGGCAAGTTGAAAGCTTTTACCTCAAATGAGTGCCAAATGGTGGTGTTATCCCAGATCCTTGAGCTCAAGCTACTCAAGTTCTTCTTCTTCAACTTCCTCTTTCTCCTTCCGAAGCTCTAAATCTCCAAAGAAGCTTTAAAAGGCCAAAACACACAAGGATGAGGAGAGAAAGGCTATCTAGGGTTTCTGAGGTTGAGAGGCTGGTATGGAGGCTAGGGTTTGAGTCAGAATGTTGTATTTATATGGCTTAAACCCTAAAAATTAGTTTTTTGAGTCTGCTTGCGTACGCTGTACGTACGCACCTCCTCCTCCTCCCCCCGCATCCAATGTCGCACTTCGCCCCACGTACTCCATGCTTACTCCCAGCGTATGTCTTCGGGTAGCCCAATCCTTTCGGACCACTTGCTAAAGTCCACTCAATAATCCATTTATTTATTTCATAGCCCAACAATTAATTACAAAGACATTAAATAATTATTACCTCAAGTGACGGATGTTACAGAAAGCCTGATGGATGTTGGTACTGATTCATCTGTTGAAAGTTCTACTGGGGTCTTTACTGAAAATTGACCTGGAATCCTCCCCAAGCTTGGTTGTTGCGCGGCTGGTCAAACTCTCTTTGTTGCACTTGATAACCTCACATGGCCTGGATAGCTTCAGTGTCTTCCTGCAATATTGGGCACATGTTTTTTGGGTGTCCAGTCTCCGCGCATATCCCACAAGGTCTGACCTTTGGTTCCACACACTTTTTTTTTCTTTAGTAAAAGAACAGCCTTTGTCAATTCTGAAATCTGAGACTCAAGTTGGGCATTGTTGATTTCCTTTACTCCTCATGGCTGATCTGGATACCATTCTTCTTCGTTTGCTGATTGTTTTGATTCGACTGCCAGCTTCTCTATTAATGACTGTATCTTAGTCAGTCTCATATCCTCAAGTGAACCACAACTCGAAGCATTGATCAGTCGCCTTTCCATTGGGTTCAGGCCTTCACAAACGCACTGATATAGCTGATATTCACTGATCCCATGTTGCGGGCACCGGACTAACAACTTCATGAAACGATCCCGATAAGTGTGAAGGGCCTCTCTTTTTCCTTTCTTAATGGAGAGGATCTCTTGCGAAGATTGGACACTTTCACTTCTGGAAAGTATTTTTCCAGAAAAATCTTAGCTAACTCGTTCCATGTAGTGATTGATCCAGAAGGAAGATCATACAACCACTATTTTGCTTTGTTTTGGACAGAAAGGGGAATGCCCTTAACTTGATCTGGTCTTCCATGATAGCATGCGATTTTATCCCAGAGCATACTACATGAAACTCCTTGAGAAACTTATACGGATCTTTGTTCTCAAGGCCTCAGAAAGTTGGGAACAGGTGAACTAAACCTGACTTCATCTCAAAGTTCCGAGCTTCTGGATAGGTGATACACAAAGTTTGTTGTGTAACATCTTGTGTTGCCCATTCTATGCGATTCTTTTTAGGATCATATTCGTGTTCGCTCATGTCTAGTTCTATTTCTGTATCTGAATATGATGGTTCGGGTGTTTCAGATTTAATGGAGGGTGTTGGAGAGTAGGTTTTGAAGAGATTGTGGGTAGGCGAGGATGGGGGTGATTTAGGAAAGGATAGAAAGGTTATCTCATGCTCGTTCAACAAGGGACTACCTTATGGATTTGTTTCCTCTGAAGCTAGAGAAGATGTTGATACGAAAAAACCCTATAACTTTTTCTGCTATAGTGCTTCTCTTCTGAGTTTTCTTGTTGTCTTCTTTATTTCTGGATCGAGCTATGGTGGAGTACCTGTACATGAAAATCTTGGCATAAAACGATTAGTGTTTGTCGTGTCCCCGGCAATGACGCCAATTTTTTAAACCGTTGTCACGCACGATTTAAGCAAATTAAAATTTCAATAAAAATATTGCTCAAATGCACTAGGGGGTAGTACTGGAAAATAGAGTAGAATCCATAGGGACACATCCTAAGGTCTATGTCTCTCTTACGTAAGGCACAGACTAATTTAACAGAAATTAAAATGGGGGGGTGATTTTTTTGATGATTAAAACTAAATCGAGTAGAAATTTATAAAAGAAAAACGCAACTTAAATACTAGAGTAAAATTCAGAAAGTAAAGGCAATTTTAGCTTCGCGGTGACTCTCCTAATCATGCAAATAACTTTCAACATGATTACTGAATTGTGTCTGTTTAAACTGGTACTGAAAATCATTAATAAGCTCTAACAATTTTATTTTACTAAAATGTTTAATCAAAACAAGCTCTTTGAATTAAACCTTACTTTTTACTAAATTAACCAAATATGCTCTTAATTAATTCAGAAAAAATAGCATTAGACACAATGTAAAATTCCCAATAAAGTCTAATACTTCTCACAAGCTCAGACGCGTAAAGACTTGCTTGATCAGTTTATATTAGAGTTAATCCTAACACATAACCATTCTAATATTCGTTACTTTTACTGATTAATAAAGACAATTACTTATCTAAACAAATCTGATAACTGGAATAATTCATTAACGATTAAAGTGGCTAACAGACGCCGAATCAAAATCAAACGTTCGATTAAGCATAAAACTGATCAAACTAAACAGGCTACACAATAAAAAATCATGCCTAATAATTACTTGCACGAAAAGTCGAGTCATTTGTGAAACTGAAATATAGGGTTTTAGCCTAACATGGCTAAAAATGAATACAAACAGTAAAAATAAAGTCTAAACGACAATTCTTACTAAACTAGATGAACGAGTCAAACCGCAATCTTCAGATCTGGAAAATCAGGCAAAATTTAAGAAAATCCCCAAAAAAAATGTCTGCAGTAGCTTAGGGTTTGACCGAGAAGACATCCCCCATTTATATAGTGGGTGTGGCAGAAAATAAGGGCTCTCCCCATGTTTAGAGGCAGGTCAAGTGTGTAATTAAATGAAGGAAATTGCCAAAATAAAACTTTTTTATCGGAGCACGACCATGAAGCACAGCCCGTGCTTGAGTGACTAGGTCGTGCCCTTTAGACGCAATGTATCAATCTTGAAAAATCATGAAATTTGTCATAAGGGAGTAGGCATAGCCCGTGCTTGAGGAGCACAACCTATGCTTGGCCATTGCAGATCATACACCATAAAATAACACTCAGAAATTTCCCACGACCCCTAGACATTTTAAGGGCCAAAACTTCATTGCAAGTTACTTTCTTCAGTTCTCTAGCATGCTCAGACACGTTTAGCTCTGGTTAAGCTCCAATGCTCCATTCTTACATCCAAAGTCCAACTCCGCATCAACATCCCTGAAAAATACATTAAAATATAAGCAGTACGGGATTCTTATGGAAAGCAGGCATTGTTCAACTTTTACTAAAAACATGATTACAAATGCTAAAAATACGATACGAAATTAGATTAAATATAACCAAATTGATGCATAAAAATGCATCCAACATATACACATCAGTATTACCACAAGAGCAGAGCTGTAAATACACCAATAAAAGCAGGCTAAAGTACCAAAGAAAGACTTAGAGGAAATAACAATAGCATACAATTGTTGGATATAGTGTCTAAGTCCATAACTTTATTTGGTATGTACTTGACCCGACCCGGCATGGTCCATTTGGGTTGCATGGCATTGCAATACTTGGATAGACTAGATGAGAGAATAAGGCACTTATGATTATTAATATATTATAAGTTCTAATATATTAATAATAGTATTATTTAATTAGTATTGATCAAGTATTAATCTAGTATTAATTTGGTGATCAAAGTGAGACTAATTAAATATATAGGGTTGATTATGACAATCATCAATTCTTTTATGGTGGATTAATGATCCATGGTTTATGGGTTTGGTTATAACCATATGGAGCTCCATGGATAGTCCATGGGAGTTACAAACCCATGGGTCATGAGAAATCAAGAGTCATGACAATTAAGGGCATTCATGTGTAAACCCTAATTATGACAACACTATAAAAGGAACCCTATGGCTAGCAAAATCGTGACCTAGTGTTACTAGAGAGGGCATAACCGATTTTGAGTGCTAGAAGTATTCTCTCAAGTTATTCCAAGTCTTGTGGTGTTGTGTGAAGCATTTGAGGCACAACATTTGGGGTGCTAGGCTCACAAAGTCTTGAAGGAATCCAAGCAACAACAAGGTATGTATTTCTACTAGTTTATATGTTTTATGTAATCCCCATGCCATGCTAGTTAGGAAATAACCTTGGAAAAGAAATTTGCATGTATATAGAGAAAACATAGATTCAAGGTTATTAGGGTTGCATGTACACTTAGGAAGTGTTAGAATGCTCAAAATCCATCAGTGGTATCAGAGCCTAGGATTGTTTTCTGTATACTTGATGCAAAACTGCTTAAAAATCGAAAATTCTGCATTCTGACGACTGGACTCGCCGAGTCCATGAACAAATTCATCCTACTCGACGAGTAAAATAATGCACTCGGCGAGTAGGAGCGTGCTGGGCAGTTTTTTCGAGTTTTGTTGCTGGAAATGGATTAAGATCATTATCCCAATCTGCTTTGGACTTGTAAAATCTGTTTTTCAAAATGATAATGATTATGTTAACCCATTTTACATGACTTTTATCAATTTTCAAGTATTGTATATGTTTATATGATTTTCTTGAAATTGCTTGACATGAATTTGTGTTCATATGAGTTTAGAAGATCATAGGAATTATGTGTAACCTCCATGTGTGTTTAATTCATGATCTTAATGGCTATGATGGTGTCCATAACTTGTCCTCAAGTTATGGATAACCAAAAGTCACTTCTTTTAATTATGATTAAAGAACTAAAGAGGTTTCATAAAATGAAGAGTCTTCATTTTTATGAACCATTAAAACTCATAAGTTACAAATTGAAGAGACTTGGAATAGTTTCAAATCTTGCCCTCAAGTTTTGGAATTTGAAAAGTCTTACACTTTAATACTTTAATTCCAAATTAAACCTTAGATTTTTAAAAAGTTTAAAAATCAACACTTATACTATTATTATAATTTTATTATATAGATATGTATAAGACTATGTCATTCTTATCGTTAGTAGGCCTCATTCACGAAGCCGGTCTATAAGGGGGGTATAAGGTTGTTGCCTATAAAATGGTGACTTAATGGGTGTCCACTCTCACCCACCGCTTCCTTGATCGGTGGAGGGTCGTTAGCCGAACGGGTAGGATACGACTTTAAATACTCGTTAAAAGTATAATGAATTATAAAGTAACTATACATTATAAATTCCCATTCTTAGTTACTTTAGGAAAATGTGAAATTGGTGCTAGCCCATAAAATTACACTTTGTACCTTACCAAGTCGTTAGTGGAGCGTGTGTGGTTAACCAGCACACTAACATGGACTAGTAAGAGTGGCAAAGGGTAACTTGACCTTATTATAGATCGGTGGAGCGTGTGTGGTTAACCGGCACATCGATTAGGTAATATTGTTGAGGGTACCAAGTCAATTTGTATGGTTATTCACACCTTGTTTGTGATCCTCGGCATCCCAGTCACAAACTTGAGAGGGCACAATCGAGATTCAAACATGCCATTGAAAGTTCAATGTATCTCAAAAGATCTAGGAGTTTCAAATCCAATTAAAAGTTAATTATATTTCGTTTTTCATGATGGAAATTGGTAAATCGTCATTTACCTACCTTTAACTATTTTATAATTTGGATTACGGCATCCCTCTTCCAGTTATAAATAGGTTATTGGGTCCTAGCCTTAATATTTCATATTGGGTGTTATATTAAGGACTTTAAATCAACTAACTTGAATTTCTCCCATTATAGATGTCTAGTTTAGATAGCTATGGTCTTCCCAAATCTTTAGGAAGAAGTTTTCTAATGAAGATGATATCCCGAATGGCAATCAAGGTGAAAGATCAATCCCTTTGTTATGCATTAGTGGGACTGAAAATCATACTTCACTTCCTCCACCTACTCCAATAAATCTCCCTATCCCACAAGTTTCAAGACATGATAAGTTCTAAGTCACTCAATCCCTATTGGCAAACAAAGTCTATATGTGCTTAGGTCTTGGAGATTAAGTCACATATTGACAAGCCGGGAGAGTCGGGTGTCGAAGTCTCAAGGTAGCTGGCTGTTGACTTGGTCACTCCCTGATAACAGATCACGACATGACCCTTAATGATCTTACCTAGTTGCTTGATGATGCTGAATCAGCAATGATTTGGAGCATTGGTAAAGCAAAATTTGATTGGAAGATCAACTTCCCAAACTTCCATGGACATTGACAATGGTAACATTGGAAGTCCAGAAAAACTTTCTCTTTCCAATTGAAAGGGATTGGCCATAGTCAACTCGGTTGACCAAATGGTAAAGAGAAAGGCTAAGTCTGTGATAGTCCCGTGTACTGTTTCCAAAGAGTCCATATGTTTCTGTTGCCAAAGGAAGGGCATTGGTTGCGAAGCTGCCAAATTTACCTAAAAGTCCATAAGGATAGTAAAGTCAAATGTTTGACTCTACTTCAGGTAAAGTCCATTGTCTAACTCTATTAAGTTTATATTCTGAGATTCTTATTGCATGATGTGACTGGGTCACATGTTGATGTTTTAAGAATCAAAGAAAAGTGAAGAAACCTAAAGAAAGTATATGTTGATTCTGATCGCGAAGAGGGATTTTGATCGCATGGTTCGGTGATCAGAATTTTGAGCTATTACTTAAGAGTTGAGACATATTGCTTAGGAATAGATAACAACAAGGTTTTCATATGGGTTGTAAGGATAAGTTTTCCGTAAAGTTTTAAAATAAAGAAAAGTTTTGATTTTATTTATTTTAAGTATCCTTACAATGGCATTTGTGAAAAATTATTGATTATATGTTTCCATTAATAGCAATATTTGGAAATGGATTTGATTCTTTCATTTGTGGTAGTATCATAATTTACCAAATAAGGAAAGATTCTCATCGCCCAAGTTTCAGTTAGATAGAAACTTGGAATCATGCAACTTGTATTGTATGATGAATGAGAAGTTTTCGTCTTTGGGAAATTAAGACTAATTCCTTGTTCACATGTACATGTGAGTCAAGTGAAGGACTAAAAGATTGGGTACACTTGGTTGTGTGCTGGTCAGGTCCACCACAAAGGTAGATAAGATTATTCGTTATGATTTACTAAAGTTTAGTAAATATGGTTATGCTTACGAGTTTAACTGTAATTCTGAAACATTGGAAAAGTTTCAATGTATGGCAGAATGAATAAGAAGAATCAAATAAGGCAGAAAGATAAAAGTTTCTCCAATCTGAAGAGATGGGAGAGTACTTGTGTATTTTGTTTTATGATTATCTTAGTGATTATGGAACCATATCACAATTGATCCTCTAAGGACACCTTAGTGTGTTTGTTGCCTAAGGAGAGGAATCGTGAATTGTTGAAATGGTTAAATCAAAAGATAATTCATACTTCGTTCCAAAAAACAAATCCTGGAGTAATACTCCAAGATTGTAACTTGAGTGACATAGTCTTTAGAAAGTTCATAACACTTGTAAAATGTAGAGTAAGATGTTTCCTATTCTTGTACATTTGAGATTGCTAAGTTGTGATGTTTTGGATAAAACAAAGACCAGCTAAAACCAATAGTGAGAAGTGTTGAACTTGATAAGAATCCGCACTAGCTCTTGAATATTTGTATTGTCAAGAAATGGTTCTTAACAAAGAGAAGTCTTATATGTCAAGAGGATAGTGGGAGTCTAAAAGATTCTGAAATAGTTTCAAGAACTAATCAAGAGTTTTGTTAATCACTAGCCCACGACTTGAGGTTTGTAACCTATCGTGTTGACATATTCTTATTTCTGTGTCTATTCCAGTTAAAAGTTGATTATGCTTGTGAATTCTATGAGTTCTCAATTGTTTGCATAATAACCCGGAAGCAATGGTGGGCATTGTGCTACCAGGTGGCAAGAAATTAAGATTGCACAAGTTCAGTCCATATGAATTTGGAAGTGTCACTAACCTAGGCCTGTGATTATGGTTATGACAAATTCACATGGATAGGAACACATACACCATAAAATCTAAGTGTCATAAGGTTTCTCTTCGATTCATGAAAATGATGGTGAGGAAACGCTTCCACTAAGAAGATTTTAAGTAGATAGCGGATGTGATATTTGCATTCTCATATAGTTAGTGGAGCGTGTGTGGTTAACCGGCACACTAACTAGTGAGAATTGCAAAAGGTCTAGACAAACATGTGAGCTATCTTAGGAAAGGTGTATGTTTTTGATAAAGTCTTATCAAAGCAATCTAGTATCAGAAATATGAACTTTGGTAAGAAAGTCAATAAAGTATTGATTTCTAGAAGTCCAATTGATTTCTGAGTACATGTCAAAGCTAGTGGGAGCATAAAGTGTTATGCTGGTAATCATTATGCTAGTGGGAGCATGACGATTATGTTAAATATTGTAGGTTAGCAATGTTAATTATAGAAAACAAAAGTTTCAATTCGCCTTGAAAAAGTTGTTTTGCTATAATTAAGGGAGAGGATTTTATACTTCACTCCAATTCTACAAGCTTAGATTGAGAATTTAATCTACTTCACTCCAATTCTACAAGCTTAGATTGAGAATTTAATCTACTTTAGTAAAGAATATATATGAATGTTATGTTGGAATGGTTTAACATAAGGAAATTCTATATATGTTGCATTCTCAAAATTCGATTATGATTACGACATCCCTCTTCATAGTTCGAATTATGAAAACATGGCAAATAAAAATTTTTATAGCATAAATCATGTCCCATATGCTTTGGGTATAGGTTTGATTACATGTGCTATAATATTCATCCATTCTAAATTTTCCAAATGCCTAGGGCATTAAGATGGAAAAAGGAATAGAATTGGAAATGACTAAAATGATTAAGCAAAGTTGTCGAGGACAATCTAAGGTTTACCAAAGATTGGTTGCTCATGGACAATTAGAAGTATAGAGTAAGGACCATATTGACATATTTTGAAAAGAGGCAACTCTTGTTCAGAAGTGATGGTCAAAATGGTAATATGGAATTGTCTCCATAGGTGGAAGTTATTCTTTGAATCTGTGTAAGATTAAAGAACTTAATGCTAAGAAGGATGTTCAAAGGAATGTACTTTGAATTTGAGACTTCATTTCCATGGAATTGTTTTCCATTGGAATACTTTGTAATTTCTGTTGCCAAGTCTTTGTGACTTCTGTGCATAGTCATTACAAGGGGATCATTGCATATAAGTTTAGAATCTAACAGATTACAGTAGATGGCAAGAGTTTGTTATTCTTTCATTTACAACGAGGATTGGAATTGTGAAATGAGCATCATTGGAATATTGTCAATTGATCTATTTCACAAAGAGAGGACCATATGTAAACATAGTATGCATACTTGGAGTATGGCATAATTGTTGCTTGGAAAAACATAGTGTACATGCTTGGAGCATGGGACAACTAATGTTTTAATTCAAGCATAAAGTTGATTAATCGAAACATAAATAATGAGTAATCAATATGGTGCTTAAATAAAAGGTGTTTTTATTTACACTCAAAGTGTTGGGGCCATATAAGATTAGTATTATTCTTTTGTTTCACTTTGCATGTTTTGACTTCCAGAATAATTATGTTATGGTATATATCATATTATTCAAACCATCCACAGTCAGTCATATGTTGGAAGTAGATATGAATCAAGACTGTCATGAATTTGGCTTGTATGATTTGTCTAAAGTGCTTTAGACAATGCAATGGTTGCTACAACATTCATGAGTACTCATAAGGGCTGAGTATTGGATCCAACCCACGCTCACTTGCATCACTTCATGGAATTTATCTCGAGTGATCGTGAGACGGTAATATCATATAAATCTTCAAACCTAGAGATATGAGTTGTTGACTATGAGTTGGTTATTCATTGATTGCACGAAAACGCATTGGTAACTCGATGTCATAAAACGTGCCTTTGTGAATAATTCAACAAGTAGTTAGTACAAGCATATCAGTCGAAGTTTATCTGTTCCTTCTAGAAATAGAAGCGATATCTGGGCCCCTCGATGATTTGGTTTTGACCCATGTACCGGGCCCGGTCAGAACCTAATTGATGTGTTCAATTTAGTTCTATGTCGAAACAAAAATCAGAGATCGAGAAACAAATGCTGGACAATAAGTAAGACCATGTTCCATGTGTTTGTCCGGCTGATATCATGAGAACAGAGGATTATATGATCACTTATCTTAAATGGCGTATCATCATCATCTCAGTTCCGAGAGACTTTGAAAGAGCTACGATTGCTAGTCGGATTTTGAAGTCGTATTTGCAAATATAGTTATTAGACTTATCCAAGTGGGAGACTGTTGGATATAGTGTCTAAGTCCATAACTTTATTTGGTATGTACTTGACCCGACCCGGCATGGTCCATTTGGGTTGCATGGCATTGCAATACTTGGATAGACTAGATGAGAGAATAAGGCACTTATGATTATTAATATATTATAAGTTCTAATATATTAATAATAGTATTATTTAATTAGTATTGATCAAGTATTAATCTAGTATTAATTTGGTGATCAAAGTGAGACTAATTAAATATATAGGGTTGATTATGACAATCATCAATTCTTTTATGGTGGATTAATGATCCATGGTTTATGGGTTTGGTTATAACCATATGGAGCTCCATGGATAGTCCATGGGAGTTACAAACCCATGGGTCATGAGAAATCAAGAGTCATGACAATTAAGGGCATTCATCTAATTGTGACAACACTATAAAAGGAACCCTATGGCTAGCAAAATCGTGACCTAGTGTTACTAGAGAGGGCATAACCGATTTTGAGTGCTAGAAGTATTCTCTCAAGTTATTCCAAGTCTTGTGGTGTTGTGTGAAGCATTTGAGGCACAACATTTGGGGTGCTAGGCTCACAAAGTCTTGAAGGAATCCAAGCAACAACAAGGTATGTATTTCTACTAGTTTATATGTTTTATGTAATCCCCATGCCATGCTAGTTAGGAAATAACCTTGGAAAAGAAATTTGCATGTATATAGAGAAAACATAGATTCAAGGTTATTAGGGTTGCATGTACACTTAGGAAGTGTTAGAATGCTCAAAACCCATCAACAATATCATTGTTTGATTGCATTTGTGTCCAAATATATTGGAAGATTTGACAGATGTGGATTATGCTCATTTTATTGGAACTCATTCTACTTTTATCAGATTCCACAGAACCTGATCGATTGAAGTAGTTTGTTTGATTCTAACCGCACGATTCTTGATCGATTGCACCTGCAAAACACCGACTCCAATGAACTGTATAACATAAATCAAATTTTGGAATATCCTCACCGGAAAATTTATGTTCAATACTTCTCCACCTCCTTAACCCTTCCCGGAGTGGTGACACATCACCATCACCAGTAGAGCTGGATATGTACTATGAAGTTGAATATATAAATTAAGCATCTTTTTTCGGAAATCAAACGATACTTTTCAAGACCGTTGTTAGGATGTAATGTGGATAACAAGCAAAACTAAAAGTACACAAAGACACAGTATTTACGTGGTTTGGTTAGGAGGGGAGTATTCTTTATTTCAAAGTTCTCAAACAGAGGTTACAAGTACAATTCACTATAGATTCGTCCTACTCACTAAGGATACAAGATACAAGACACCAAATGACTTAGCAAGCATCACTATTTATACTTGAGGGATCAGACCTAAAACCCTAATGGGCCAAGCCCATTGTCCCATAGGCCCATGAATGATTTCAACTAATCATAATCCGCCATGCAGCATCTTCTGTAACATTCTTCCATGTCATACATGTGTATCAACAATATACATCATGGACCACCTTAACCATAGTGGAGCATCATTATGAAAATGTGGCGCATCATAAACACTAATGTTCCAACATCCATCATGGTGGAACAACATGTTGTATTTCTTGAGCATCATCATCTTCTAAGCATACGTGGATCATCATGGAAAAACAAAGGAATCAAGATGGCGCATCATGTACCAAGATGGTCCATGATGGCGTAACATCTCCTCCATGGCACAACTTCCCTTCTTGATGGAGCAAAAACATCTTCATCGCTCAACATCTCCTTGGCCCAAAATCACCTTGGCACAACTTCAGACATGATGACACATCATGCTATCATTTGGCGCAACATCCCCAAGGATGGCACAACTTCCTTCTACATGGCACAATGTCGTTCCAAGTGCACCAAGTTGCTCCCAGTTGCTCCAAGTTGCTCAAAGTTGCTCTAAATGCTACAAGTTGCTCCAAGCCACTCCAAGTTGTTCCAAACCACTCCAAGTATCTCCAAACACCCTTTTGGAAGATTCGTTCCTTTTTTTCAAATGATCCAAAGCATCTCAGATGATCCATTCCTTTGCATTTGCTCCATGAACCTCAATAGCTCCATTTATATCTAAGTGCTCCAAATGCTCCATGAGAATGCTCCAAATGCTCAAGTCACTTTTAACGATATCTACCTTGACTTGAGCATCCTCTGAAATCCACCTCAAACAAGAACTTCCTCTCCCTTCCTGCCATCAAGCCTCGAAGGAGCTTACCTCCTACGAACATCAACCAAGTCCAAACAAATCTTGAACTTCTCTCTGGGCAATTTCCCTGTCACCATGTCTTTCGATTCTCCTTGGCATGGAACTTTTGAATGCATAACATGTCATAGAACATGATAGGTTTGTCCAATTTCAAAAGAAGACTCTAAACAAGACCAACCACCAATGATGTTCTTATCTCCATATCACTTTCATTGTCCAAGTCTACCAATCCAACCAAATACATACGTCATGACATTGCACCATACACCAGACAAACATTAAGCGTTCCCTTCAAGTGTCGCAAGATCCACTTGACCACTTCCCAATGAGCTTTCCCACGATTGCCTCGAACCGCCAAAGAAGTACCAACACGTTTGGATTAATCACGATAGAACGACCGCAAGACTTTCTCAACGTAGTGAGAAATGTATAACCATCTCGCTCTTATATCAATTCGAATATCCATCCTTGTTATCTTCTTTTTATCTCCTAAATAATTCATCACAAGATCATTTTCCAGAAGCTTCTTCACGTTGTATTTCCTGGCATAGGCATCACCAGAAACTTCTTCCCTAGGTTGATCAAGGGATTCCTCACGCCTATGCTGATCCATGTCACTCGGTTGTTCCATATTTATTACAAAACTGTGTGGTGTTTCTAATTCAAATTCCACCTTCTGGCGGGCACCCTAATCATTCCCTAATACACGTGTACCACCTCCTTTCTGGTTACACATAGAAAATTCAAAGGTCACATATATGCTAATAACGAATTTTGGAGACTTTCCTTCTTCTGTACACCACATATGATGACCTTTCCCTCTAAATGCATATCCTATAAATATACACTTCATTGCCCTCGGCTCCAGTTTACCATCATTCACATGAGCATAAGGAGGGCATCCAAACATTCGTAAACCAGAATTCTTAGAGGGTTTTCCAGACCACACCTCTTGAGGAGTCTTACACTCAATTGCAGTTGATGGGGATCTATTCTCCAGATAGCAAGTAGTGTTGACTTCTTCCGCCTAGAATGCTCCAATAAATCAACATATAATCACATGCACTGAGCATGATCCACCAGTGTTTGGTTAATTTTGTGCTGCCACTCCGCTTTGATATGTTGTTAGATGTACAGTATGATGTCTCACTATACCTTATGTTTTGTGAAAGTTGTCAAACGAAGCCTTGCAAATTTGCAACCCATTTTATGTGTTGAGTGATCTGACATGGTTCCCGATATGTTTCTCAACCATCGTCTTCCACTCCTCGAACCGCCCAAACACTTCGTCTTGGTCCTTCATCTTTAGAAAGTACACCCATGTCTTCCTTAAGTAATCATCTATAAAAGTCACAAAGTATTGACATCCACCATGAGACTTCATAGGAGAGGTACCCCATAGTTCTAAGAGAACACACTCGAGGATCTCCTTGCTTGAGTGTTGAGCCGAACTGAACTTTACCCTACTTTGTATCTCTTGAACACAAGCTTCATCAAGTTTAACATTTCCAGTTGCAGCTCTACCAAACAACCTGTTCTCATTCACATGCCCTAACTTATGATGCCACAACTTCCTTTCATCGTCATACTGATCTAAGGATTGGAATATAGTCACCGTTCCCCAAACCGTACAACCATCCAAAATATAAATCCCATGAGGAGTCATCCTTCCCTTCATAACTACAAGAGCAACCTTGGAGAATCTTTACCACTTACCCTCTCCAAAATACTTCAATATATATATCCTTCGCCAAAGTGCTAAGAGAAATCAAATTCTTTCGAAGCTCTGGGACGAAACAACAATCTAGTTTCCTGACCATACCATTGTGAATCTTCATCTGCACCGTGCCACTACCCTTGATACTGCTCACCCAATCATCAACCATCTTGATTATTACCTTCCACTCTTTAAAGGAGTCAAACCAGTCACGATTGCATGTCATATGATAAGATGTTCCAGAGTGCAAGATCCAAGCATCAACAGAACTATATGTACAAACTATCAAAACTTCACCATCATCCCCTTCATTAGAATTTCCTTAAACCATAGCAGCACTGTTCTTGCTTGGTCCAACACCATTATTCCTTTTCTTCAGCATCGACAATCTCTTCTGAAATGCCCTTTTTCCTTGAAGTTATAACATTTGATGTTGGCTTTAGATTAAGAACTTGACTTCCCTTTGTTACCCCCACCTCTATCCGATGTTCTTCCTCTGCTTGTGACCAAACTAAAATTGTAAACTTCTTCTCCAACTGAAACTTTTCTTTTTATCTCCGTGGACATCAAAGAATCCTTCACATCATTCACAGTGATCATTTACCTACCATACAACATGGTATCAACGAATGTCTTATAAGAATTCGAGAATTAACATAAGAGGATAAATGCTTGATCTTTATCTTTAATCTTTACATTTACACCTTGTAGGTCCAAGATGATCCTATTGAAGTTATCCATATGATCCTTTACTTGGGTAATTTCTAACATCCTAAGAGTATACATACATTGCTTCTGGTATAGCATGTTTGTTAGAGAATTGTTCTGATACTTGTCACACAATTTCTCCCAAAGCCCACCAGCACTCGTTTGATCCACGTCCTCTTTCAATACTTCCTTTGTCAAACTTAACAGAATAGCGCTATGTGCTCTTTCAAGAATTTCCACCTTCCTTTCATCCGACATGTCCTATGGGAGTTTCGATTATCCTTCCAGTGTCGTTGCACATCCTTGTTTAACCAAAAGAGCCTTTATCTTCACCTTCCACAAAGTGAAATCATTCGAACCATTGAACTTCTCCAAATTGAACTTGTGAGATTCCATCTTCAAGCAACAGAACACCAACCATATCTCTGATACCACTTATCAATAAATCAGACGATACTTGTCAAGACTCAGAAGAAATCTAATGCCACTTGCCAAGTTCTTATGACAAGTTCCGACGACCCTTGTTAGGAAGTAATACGGATAACAAGGAAAACTAAAAGTGCACAAAGACACAATATTTACATAGTTCGGTCAAGGGGATCTACGTCCATGGGAATGAGGTGAGTATTCTTTATTTTAGAGTTCTCAAACAGAGGTTACAAGTACAAATCACCATAGATTCATCCTACTCACAAAGGATACAAGATACAAGACACAAAGTGACTTAACAATCATCCCTATTTATACTTGAGGGATCAGACCTAAAACTATAATGGGCCAAGACCATTGGCCCATGAATGATGTCAACCAATCACAATCTGCAATGCAGCTTTTTTTTAGAACATTCTTCCATGTCATACAACACATGTGTATCAGCAACACACATAATGGACCACCTTGACCATAGTGGAGCATCACGATGCACAGGTGGCGCATCATAAACACTAATGGACCAACATCCATCATGGTGGCACAACATGGTGCATTTCTTGAGCATCATCATCTTCTAAGCATACGTGGATCATCATGGCACAACAAAGGAATCAAGATGGCGCATCATGTACCAAGATGGTCCATGATGGCGCAACATCTCCTATATGGCGCAACTTCCCTTCTTGAGGGAGCAACAACATCTTCATGGATCAACATCTCCTAGGCTCAACTGATAGGATTTAGGTAAAACAAATAAACTTAAAACCCTTAAGTTTGCATGCAACCTAAATAGGATCTATGTTTTCTCTATTGAACCTATAACTAAGAACATCAAATAAGAACCCTAAAAACCCTAGGTAATTTTCCAAAAACACAAACTAGGGTTTAGGATTACATACCTTAATTGTTATTGTAGTAAATAACAATAATTCCTTCTTGTAGATCTCTTGGAAGCAAGCACCACAAGTATTGTGCCTCTAATGGAATAACTCCCAAACTAGCAAGAGAATGACTTAAGAGAGAGGAGAGGGGAGAGAACAATTTTCGTCCAAGTTAGGAAGAGAGGAGGGGACGAAATATGGGGCTAGGGATGGCTTTATATAGTAGAGGAATATTGGGTCCAAAGCTAGGGTTTAAGAGATAAGCCCTAGATTGATTTACTTGGTGACCAAGAAACCCAATCTCCTTATCCAAGGAGGATTGGACGAAATATTCTAGGCTTACCCTACAAGATTTTTGTCCACCTCATCCCATGAGGTTCTAGATCCTTCATTCTTCAACTTTCAATAAATAACCAAATAGTCCCTGCACTTTTAATTAATCTAATTAACCCCAAAATTAAATCCAATTAATTTCTGATTAATTATTAATTAAATAATATATTTTCTAATTAATATATTATTATTATAATATACCAATAAATTTCTTATTTCAATTTATTAATCAAATAATAAGTTAACCTTTCTCTCTATAAGTCATTCTGTCAAATTACTAGGTTTGAGGGCAACCCAAAAGGACCGTGCTACCATCAATTCAAGAATATACCAATTATAGTTATGGGCTTAGACACCTAATCTAACAGTCTCCTAAGTTTGTAACTGTAGTTGCCATTATAACTTCTGAATCGATCAGAAAATTGTAGCTTCCAAAAGCCGTTGCTGAACTCTTACCCAATTAGTTGTGCATCCTAAGATAAGTGATCATATAATCCTCCGTTCTGCAAAATATCATTTGGACATGAGACATGGAATAGAATCAATCTCATTATCCAAGACTTTGTTTCTCGATTTCTTATTTGTAATGACATAGAACTTTAATTGAACACATCAATTTAGTCCTGGCCTGGCCCGACACTCTTGGTCAACATAAATCACTGAGGGCCCAAGGATATCACTTTTCCAGTAAGGCAAAAGGAACAAATAAACTTTGACTCATATGCTTGCATCTGTTACTCATTAAATCATGCATGACAATACATTTTATAACATCGAGTTACTGATGCGTTCACGCATTACCAATATACAACCTACTTGTAAATTACAACTCATATATCTCCGTTTCAAGATCATAAGATATTATCATCTCATAATTACTCGTGATAGAATCCATGAAGTGATTATATGAGTGTGGGTCTATCCAATACTTAAATCTCTATTTCTAAGTACTCATGAATATTGAAGAAATACTATTGATATGTCTAACTCCCTTACACAATCTACAATTCTATTCATGATGGTCTTAGTTCACTACTTACTTCCAAAAGTATGAGCGACTGTGGAATTTGAATAATCATATTATTCTGGAAGTAAAACATGCAAATGAAACACAAGAATAAACAATTGACAAAAGGCAGTAAACAAACTCATAAATAATTCTCTATAATTTTAATCTCCAAAAATCAATTACATTTATTTGTTACAAGTTTCAAGCTAAGTATCTAACTACTAAAACTAATATCATATCTCAGACCAATGCTCCTGACATGTTGACTATGTTTGACCCTACTCAGAGCCTTCGTCAAAGGATCTGCAGGATTCTCTTTTGATGATACCCTCTTCATGATGAGGTGACCTTCTTCTACCCTTTGCATGATGTAATGGTACTTTCTCTCGATATTTCTAGACATTCAATGATCTCTTGGTTCTTTAGTCAAGGCAACCGATTCTTCATTATCGCAAAAAAGTTCCATTAGCTCCTGAATGATTGGGACAACTACAAGATCTCCAATGAAGCTCTTCAACCAATATGCTTCCTTAGATGCTTCACTTGCAGCTATGTACTCTGATTCGCAAGTCGAATCAGCCACCGTATCCTGTTTGGAACTCTTCCAAGTTACTGCTCCACCATTTAGCATGAACACCCAACCCGAATGGGAAGAAAATTTGTCTCTGTCTGTCTGAAAGTTGGCGTCACTGTACCCACTCACCCTCAACATATCACTGCCACCAAGGACTAGAAGCATGTCCTTCATCCTCCGCAAATACTTGATAATGTTCTTAACCACTGTCCAATGAGCTTTATTGGGATTTCCCTGATAGCGACTGACCATGCTTAAGGCAAAGGACATATCAGGGTGAGTATATGTCGTAACATACATGATCAACCCCATAGCCAAAGCGTAAGGTACCCGACTCATATCAACTATCTCTTTATCTGTACTAGGGCTTTGAGTCTTACTCAATTTCGTCTTGCTCAGGATAGGTAGCTCCTTTTTCGTGGAATTTTCCATACTAAACCTCTTTAGTACTTTATCCATGTATGTACTTTGACTAAGTCCAATAAGTCTCATCTTTCTATCTCTCAAGATTCTTATCCTGATAATATAGGCTACTTCTCCAAGGTCTTTCATGGCAAAACACTTTCCAAACCAAGACTTAACTTCTTGTAAGGTTGGAATATCGTATCCCATGAGTAGTATGTCATCGACATACAACACCAGAAAAGTCACCATACTCCTACTAGCCTTTATATACATACAAGACTCATCTTCTCTCCTAGAGAAACCAAACTCTTTGACTTTCACATGGAAGCAAAGATTCCAGCTGCGAGATGCTTGTTTTAATCCACAAATGGATTTCTCAACCTTGCACACCCTATTTGGGGACTTTGCATCTACAAAACCCTCTGGCTGACTCATGTAAACACCTTCAGCCAACTTCCCATTAAGGACAACGGTTTTGACATCCATCTGCCATATTTCATAATCATGAAAGGCAGCTATAACGAACATTATCCTAATAGATTTTATCATGGCTACTGGTGAGAAGGTTTCATCATAGTCAGCCCCTGGGGTTTGAGTGAATCCCTTCGCAACCAGTCGGGCCTTGAAGGTGTGTACCTTTCCATCCATGCTGATCTTCTTCTTGAAGATCCATTTGCATCTAACTGTCTTTTGACCTGGTACATTATCAACCAAATTCCAAACTTGGTTTTCATACATGGACTTGATCTCGCTGTCCATTGCCTCTTTCCATTTAGCAGCCTCAGGGCCTACCATTTCTTCCTTGTAGCTAGCTGGCTCATCCAAATTTATCATTGTCCTATCACTGAAAAATGTGTCACCATCTGTAGTAATATGGAAGCCATAGAACTTAGGTGGCATGCTAACTCTACTGGAATGCCTAAGAGTTAATGAATTGTCTATCAGTTCAACAGGAATCTCTTCCCCTGGTTGAGTGCTAGTATCATCTAAGGTTCCTTCATTGGTTGACTCTTGAATTTCTTCAAGGTCAATGGTACTCCCACTATCCTCTTTGAATATGAGATCTCTCTCTCTCTCTATCTCTCTCTCTCTCTCTCTCTTTCTCTCAAGAATCCTCTTAATGCTACAAAGACCACGTTCCAAATGACTGTTTTGGGTAAACAATGAAAATACACTTCTCACTTCTAGCTGCTAGATTGTCATGAGTCACTTTTCTCATGAAAGCTTCACAACCCCACACTTTGATATGTGCTAAAGAGGGAACTTTCCTTGTCCATATCTTGTGAGGTGTTTTAGAAACCTTCTTTTTAGGGACAAGATTGAGGATGTGGGCGACTGTCTCTAAGGCATACCCCCAGAAGTGAATTGGAAGAGAACCACGACTGATCATGGAAGGAACCATGTCTAAAAAGGTCTGATTACGCCTATCAGTCACACCATTCAATTGTGGTGTCCTAGGAGGGGTCAATTGTGAAACTATTCTACATTCCTTTGGATAATCAATGAACTCAATACTAAGATACTCTCCGCCTCTATCAGATCTAAGAATCTTTATCTTCCTGCCCAATTGATTCTCGACTTCTTGTTTAAACTCTTTGAACTTTTCAAAGGTTTCCAACTTATGCTTGATTAAGTAGATATAACCATATCTGCTATAATCATCTGTAAAAGTCACATAGAATCAATTAGCATCCGTTGTGGATGATCTAAAGGGTTCAAACACATATGTATGTATGATATCCAACAAACCTTCACCTCTTTCACAAGATTGGTTGAAATGTGATTTTTTTCATATTTCCCGAAAGATAAGATTCTTATTTATCATCCGACCTTAGGTCAAATGTTGGGCAATGCGTTTCTTGTTAATGTGTCCAAGACGACAATGCCACTATCACGCTTTGTCTACACCATTAGATGAATCAATATGAAAAACATTATTGCCAAAATTATCAACACACATCACAGTTTAATACACACCATCACAAGACAAAGCTTCAAATATAAAAACACCATTTTTATAAGCATAAATAGAACTATTCAAATCATTAAATGAATATCTAAAACCTTGTCTGAATAAAGCATGAAAAGAAATAATGTTACATGTCATCTATGACGAGTAGCAACAATTTATTAAATCTAAACAAACACCATTACTAAGCACTAGACTATAAACTCCAATCTTGGTAACAGGAGAAGATCGCCTATTCCCCATGACCAATTTCATTCTTTCGTGCTCCACCTCCTCACTTTCTCTTATCCCCTGCAAATCAGAATAAATGTAAAATCCACATCCTGTATCAAGGACCCAAGAACGAGAAGATGATGAGTTATTAGATGAAATAGTATATATACCATCTGAAGATGGCTTCACCTTGCCATCCTTGATATCTTGCAGATACTTTGGGCAGCTTCGTTTCCAATGCCCCTTGTCATTGCAGTAAAAGAAAATATCCTCTTTTGGATCATAAGAGGGTGGATGATCAGAATTGGACTCTCCATTAGGGCCATTACTGGATGACCCGACATGAGACTTTCCCTTCCAGTTTTTCTTGGGATGATCTATCCTCTTTTTACCCTTTCCTTGTCCAATGGCTAGAACGGGAGCACTAGCAAACGTGGAGGCTAAACCTTTTCCCTTCATGCCTACTTCAACTGTCTGCAGAATGTTGTGCAATTGAGCCAATGTAGTCTCAATGTTGTTCAAATTATAGGTCAGGATGAACTGATCATAACAACTTGGTAAGGAATTTAGGACTATGTCAATAGCCAACTCCTCATCAAAGTGCACATTTATCCTAACAAGGCACTCCACATATCATTGCATTCTTTGTACGTGAGTACAGACAGAGTCTCCCTCCTTCAGCTTGCAATCCATGAGGGTTTTGACCACTTCATATTTTTTTGATAAGCTCTCTTGTGGAACTTTTCCATAAGGTCCTTGTTTATCTCATACGACCAGCAGTCTTCATAAAATATCTACAACTTAGGGGTCATAGTAGCAACCAATATGCAAGCAAGTTTTGTCGCATCATCATAATGTTTCTTGTAGGAGGCTAATTCTTCAGGAGTGGCCTTCTCTTCGTCGATTTCATTTAGTTCTTTTTCAAGAATATACTCCTTGTTCTCGAAATGAAGGGCTATTTTGATGTTGCGCATCCAGTCGTTGTGGTTGGTGCCATCTAATGTCACCTTTGAGCAGATGGACAACAACGAGAAGTTATGGTGGTTGTTGGAGGAGGAGGAACCAAAAGCACCAGTTGGAGTAGACATCTATAAAAAGAAGGTGGTTTTGTTAGACAAGAATAATCCTTAATATAGTAACACAAAATGAAATATTAAGGCTAGGAACCAACTATATAATTCACAACTTAGAAAAGGGTTGTCGTAATATAACTGTAAATTTTATAAAGGTAGGTAAATGACGATTTACCAATTCCACCATGAAGGACTGAAATTAAGTGAAATTCCTAGGTCTTTTGAGATTCATTGAAACTATTCAATGGCGTGTTTAATCTCAGATTATGCTCTTCTATTTGTGACTGTGATGTCAAGGATCACAAACAAGATGTGAATAACCATGCAAATGTGCTTGGTAACCTCATTGTCATTTATCATCCCAATTGATGTTGGTAAACCTCACACGCTCCATCAACAATGATCATTTATGTGATGCCCATTACAACTCTTTATTAGTCCCTATTAATGTGTTGGTTAACCACACATGCTCCACTAACGACTTATAAAGTATAATGTGCAATTTCATGGGTTAACATACTAATTCACATTTTTTTTTCTAGAGTAACTAGATATGGGATTTTAAATAAAATGGTTCTAGTACTTTTAATAACATTATACTTTTAATGAGATTTAGTTTCCCTATCAAATCCGTTCTGCTAACGACCCTCCACTAATCAAGGAAGCGGTGGGTGAGAGTGGACACCCATTCAACTACAATTTTATAGACAGTTTCCTTATACCCCCTTATAGACTAGCTTCGTGAATGAGGTATACTAACGATTTGACTGACTGGTTCTTATACATATAGTAATTAATCATTTAATATTATATAAAGTGTATTTTAAATTTTTACAAAATACCAAGTGTATAGTTTAAATTTCGAAAATTAATAAACTATTAATTTAAATTTAAAATAAACCAAATAATTTAATATTTATCTACAAATTAAAAAATTAACTAAAATATTAAATTAGATAAGGATTAACTAATTAAATTAATCAGATAATTTAATCGTAATCGTTAACCTATAATATTCGAAAATTAGGGTATATGATTTATTCTAATTTTACTGATTTCTTTTTAGCCAAGTAAAATAATAATTATCAAAATTTGGAAACCCTAAAATCATTGCCTTTTTCGAAAACTTGGGGAGGAAGGCTAGGGTTTCAAAACCCTAGCCCAAAATTTCGATTACAAGGGGAAGAGACTAGGGTTTCAACAAACCTCTAACGCCCGTAGATTCGGGCTAGTTAATTTAGAGACGATAAGCGTCAAAAATGACTTTTTAATAGAAGATTATTTATAATGAATAATCTTAAACAAGTCATATTATATATTACAAGGGTTCCGTACATATAAAGAACGCCGAAATCCGAGTTATAACGAAGAAGTTATGGCCCGTCGAAGTTCTACGACAAAACCGGCACGGCACCAGGAGACGTAAATAGTGAATTTACGATAGAAGACTTTTTAGCCTTAGTGATCTAAACAAAAGTTGTAGTATATGTTAAACCGAGAACATACAAAAAAAGAACGTCAAAAATCTGACTTCGTATGAGGAAGTTATAATTTTTCTAAGATTTGGCATAGCAGTGCACAACCCGAAATTCGAATTTTAGATCGATCGATTTTTGGCCAACGCAACCTAAATGAGAATTAAATATCTCATTAATAGTAGCGCAACGGTAAAAAGACAGATGAAAACGGTCGTCGGATGTAGAAGTTATGAGTTTTTAACGGACTTTTCCTGTCCCGGCCTGTTAAAAATATAACTTTAAAAATAAAGTCAAAATTAGCCGACGGAGTCTAAATGAAAGTTGTAGAGTACGTCTCCACCTACGCGTGGATATAAAGAGCGTCAAAAACGGAGTTCGTATGAACAAATTATAAATTATAATAGCATATTTACGTATTAAAATAAAGTAAAAATCATATATACGTACATATATATGTACAAATGTATATATCATTAGAAAGGTATCGACGATGCGGTCATTATAAGACTAGTATTGAATGCTTTCGACATTAGTTTAGTACAAATATCGTTAAATCTATTTAAAATAGTATTATGAAGAGGTGTTTAGTCGTTTATATAACTATAAGGTCATTAGTAATTATGGAGGGTAGTTTTTGTAAATTTAATTACTATAAATAAGAGCCGTGGGCTCTCATAATTCTTGCATCATTGTCTTGATTCAAGAGTCTTTCTCTTCTTATCCCCCGAGCATTTCTGTCCCTCGTGATTCGACTTCTCTTTCTGTAGTTTTAGTATAGTAAGGTGAGCGCTGAAGCGCTCCACGAATCTTTCTTAGAAAGATTCAGTGACGAAGTTCTGCCCCTGCAGAGTCCGACTCCTAGCTAAAACCCCCTTGTAAGTAAGTTATGCTTACCCTATTTTAATATAGCTTATATTTAAAATTAGTATTGTTATTACGAAGTTATAATAAATATTTGGGCTATTATTATGATTTATATAAGTGTCGTTATAATATCTTTTTAACTACTCGTGGTACGGGGAATCTGATTTAAAGGGCTGCATAGAGTTGTTGGATTTCAGAAGTGCTATATGCCAAAATGGTCCTGCCCGCCGGTGTTTTATGTCTGGCCCCTGTCTGTACATAGTCGTTAAAAAATATTGTTTAAACGCTTATATAATAATAATAATAATAATAATAATAATAATAATAATAATAATAATAATAATAATAATAATAATAATAATAATAATAATAATAATAATAATAATAAGACTAATAATTAGTCACGGTAAATATTAGACTAAAAGCTAGTGGTAATAATACTAGGTTTCGTCGAAGGAAATTATTTTTACGAAGCGAAGCGCTGTCTGAGTTCGGAATCACCACCTTAACAAGTGAGTGCATAGTTACTTTCATATTACACATAGATATGAAGTATTTTATATAAACTACGTGATATGTGTGCATACTGTCTGAATACTTGCTGTCTATGCTGGATGAACGTTTTTATACATCTTTTAAATGTTTTAAACTGTATATGTATTTTATATCTACAAATATGTTGGGTAAACATGGGTAGATGAATGATGAGAGATGAAAGATGATATGAGTGAACATAGGCAGCTATAGACTTAGTGCCTAATAAATAACATCGGCAGCTATGGACTTAGTGCCAATTGAATAAACGCTGGTAGCTATGGACTTAGTATCTGATAGATAAACGCTGGTAGCTATGGACTTAGTACATGTTAGATAAACATTGGTAGCTATGGACTTAGTACCTATTAGATATACACTGGTAGCTATGGATTTAGTACCTGATGAATGAACTTTAGCAGCTATAGAATTAGTGTTTTACGAACGAGCATTGGCAGCTATGGACTTAGTGCCTATCTTATAAACCCTGGAAGCAAAGGAATTCGGAATGAACGAATGCAGGATATATGACTCTTAGGGTAGACCCTTAAGAATAATGAAGATAATGGGGATAGGTAATTGGGTTGATTGTTTGATGTTTAAACATAATAATTATACTATTGTGGGTTGAAAACCCTATGTACTCACCAGGTTTCCCAACCTGACCCACTCAAGCTTATTTGTATCACAGGTGTCGATATGAAGTTACATAACACTGAGAGATTAAAAAGATGTATATCACTAGTTTAAATGAATGTAAGTTCTGTTTATGCTTATGTTTCTGCATTGACGATGACATCCCAAAGGTATTAAAATGAATAAAAATACATTTCTTCGGAAATGCTTTGATAACGTATTTATCATGTTTTTCTGGGAATAAATTCCGCAACATTTTTATTAAAAGAGTTACTCTGATTTTTATAAAGCATAAACAAAATTGGTCTTTTCTGGCCGTGAGAAATGGGATGTCACAGTTTGTATCAGAGCATTAGTTTAAGCGAACTAGGAATAATGATTTATTTCTAGACTTAAACTTAGAATGTTAAGCGATGATCGTGAGGAGTGTATCTAATATATTCTAGGAAGTACACCTGAATAGACACAAGCACTAGCTTAATTAGGGAAGATGCCTAAAATGCTTTTATGTGCTAAATGATTTGTGATGCTTTATGCTATCGTTTGATCGGATCTCTGGTCTGTTGCCGACCAGATCTGGAAATTTTATATGCTCAGGTTTCTAAACGTTTAATTACGATATTAGAACTGGCATGTAACTTTTTGGAGTAATAAGGAGGAATACGCGTCTAAATCTTCCTCTATCTATATTCTCGGCTTGATACACCGAACGCCTGCTTTGGTGTATAGAATGTCATGATAAGGACTCATAGCAGACTGAGCAAATGGAGGAAATGAGAAGGCTTACGATATTGAATGATACCTATCGGAAGATATTTTAAGAGTGATATCTTGCCTTTAGAATGCATCTAATAAATAATACGTCTAGTACCGGAGAAGTGCACTTTCGATTAGCAGAAACAGAAACAGAATTGATGATTGAAGATACGCATGGAGGAAGTCTTAGTTGAGTCTAGGGAAAATTTTATGATTGTTTGGACACATTTTTATGTGTTAAAATTGTTTTTGTGATAGTAACTTGGAAAGCTGCGAGACAATAATCGGGATGAGTATGAGTAGGTGTGAAAGGTAGTAGAGGCCTATACTACTGGAACCACAGGACTCGCACTTGGATCAGGGAAATTCACAAGGTTACCAAGAAGCTAGTAATTGATTCCGTTTTGTTCGTGTATGTCATTACCATTGTTTCGGTAATGACTAAAACAAATGATTATTTCGACCCTAGTGGTCATATCAAATCGAGTCCGACTAAGATGAGTATGTTACGTGGTTCAAAGAACCAAGATCGATGTAGCATCCAACTTAAGCCAAAAGATTGAAGTAAAAGATAAGCGAAGCAATCAATAGAAGTATTGTAATCGTTGTTGGAGTAAGAAGCTTGTAGCTAGAAATGTTACATACTAAAATGTGATCATATCACATTAGAACATGAAGGTAGGTATATTCCATTCTGGAATTTGACTCTAAGAGACTTGAGTCTAAGCGTTGCATCATACGATGAGAGGTCATTACAACACGACCCATCAGTCTATCGTGGAAATCAAATAAACTTAACTTAAGTTTGTTAAGAAGAAGAAGGAGTCTCTAATAAAGATCGATGTTGTGACATGAATTTCATGATTGAAAGTCTAACAAGACATAGAGAACGGGTGCAAGATCAAGCACCGCTTGCAGTCAAGAAGATCAGGAGTTAAATACGCATTCGAAGAAACATAGAAGTTACGAGTACTACCTAGGATGAAGATATAATGTAGGGAGTCATTATACAACCCTGTTTCGTTGATGATTCCGAGACATAATCATCCTAAGGGGGAGATAATTGTAACGCCCATAGATTCGGGCTAGTCAATTTAGAGACGATAAGCGTCAAAAATGACTTTTTAATAGAAGATTATTTAGAATGAATAATCTTAACCAAGGCATAGTATATGTCACAAGGGTTCCGTACATATAAAGAACGCCGAAATCCGAGTTATAACGAAGAAGTTATGGCCCGTCGAAGTTTTACGGCAAAACCGGCACGACACCGGGAGACGTAAATAGTGAATTTACGATAGAAGACTTTTTAGCCTTAGTGATCTAAACAAAAGTTGTAGTATATGTTAAACCGAGAACATACAAAAAAAGAACGTCAAACATCTGACTTCGTATGAGGAAGTTATGATTTTTCTAAGATTTGGCATAGCAGTGCACAACCCGAAATTCGAATTTTAGATCGATCGATTTTTGGCCAACGCAACCTAAATAAGAATTGAATATCTCATTAATAATAGTGCAACGGTAAAAAGACAGACAAAAACGGACATCGGATGAAAAAGTTATGAATTTTTAACGAACTTTTCCTATCCCGGCCTATTAAAAATATAACTTTAAAAATAAAGTCAAAATTAGAGACGTAATCATCCTAAGGGGGAGATAATTGTAACGCTGATAGATTCGGGCTAGTCAATTTAGAGACGATAAACGTCAAAAATGACTTTTTAATAGAAGATTATTTAGAATGAATAATCTTAACCAAGGCATAGTATATGTCACAAGGGTTCCGTACATATAAAAAACGCCGAAATCCGAGTTATAACGAAGAAGTTATGGCCCGTCGAAGTTTTACGGCAAAACCGGCACGACACCGGGAGACGTAAATAGTGAATTTACGATAGAAGACTTTTTAGCCTTAGTGATCTAAACAAAAGTTGTAGTATATGTTAAACCGAGAACATACAAAAAAAGAACGTCAAACATCTGACTTCGTATGAGGAAGTTATGATTTTTCTAAGATTTGGCATAGCAGTGCACAACCCGAAATTCGAATTTTAGATCGATCGATTTTTGGCCAACACAACCTAAATAAGAATTGAATATCTCATTAATAATAGTGCAACGGTAAAAAGACAGACAAAAACGGACATCAGATGAAAAAGTTATGAATTTTTAACGAACTTTTCATGTCCCCGCCTATTAAAAATATAACTTTAAAAATAAAGTCAAAATTAGCCGACGGAGTCTAAATGAAAGTTGTAGAGTACGTCTCCACCAACGCGTGGATATAAAGAGCGTCAAAAACGGAGTTTGTATGAACAAATTATAAATTATAATAGCATATTTACGTATTAAAATAAAGTATAAATTATATATACGTATACATATATGTACAAATGTATATATCATTAGAAAGGTATCGACGATGCGGTTATTATAAGACTAGTATTGAGTGCTTTCGACATTAGTTTAGTACAAATATCGTTAAATCTATTTAAAATAGTATTATGAAGGGGTGTTTAGTCGTTTATATAACTATAAGGTCATTAAGTAATTATGGAGGGTAGTTTTTGTAAATTCAATTACTATAAATAAGAGCCGTGGGCTCTCATAATTCTTGCATCATTCTCTTGATTCAAGAGTCTTTCTCTTCTTATCCCCCGAGCATTTCTGTCCCTCGTGATTCGACTTCTCTTTCTGTAGTTTTAGTATAGTAAGGTGAGCGCTGAAGCGCTCCACGAATCTTTCTTAGAAAGATTCAGTGACGAAGTTCTGCCCCTGCAGAGTCCGACTCCTAGCTAAAACCCCCTTGTAAGTAAGTTATGCTTACCCTATTTTAATATAGCTTATATTTAAAATTAGTATTGTTATTACGAAGTTATAATAAATATTTGGGCTATTATTATGATTTATATAAGTGTCGTTATAATATCTTTTTAACTACTCGTGGTATGGGGAATCTGATTTAAAGGGCTGCATATGGTTGTTGGATTTCAGAAGTACTATATGCCAAAATGGTCCTGCCCTCCGGTGTTTTATGTCTGGCCCCTGCCTGTACATAGTGGTTGTAAAATATTGTTTAAACGCTTATATAATAATAATAATAATAATAATAATAATAATAATAATAATAATAATAATAATAATAATAAGATTAATAATTAGTCACGGTAAATATTAGCCTAAAATCTAGTGGTAATAATACTAGGTTTCGTCAAAGGAAATTATTTTTACGAAGGGAAGCGCTGTCTGAGTTCGGAATCACCACCTTAACAAGTGAGTGCATAGTTACTTTCATCTTACACATAGATATGAAGTATTTTATATAAACTACGTGCTATGTGTGCATACAGTCTGAATACGTGTGGTCTATGCTGGATGAACGTTTTTATATATCTTTTAAATGTTTTAAACTGTATATGTATTTTATATCTACAAATATGTTGGGTAAACATGGGTAGATGAATGATGAGAGATGAAAGATGATATGAGTGAACATAGGCAGCTATAGACTTAGTGCCTAATAAATAACATCGGAAACTATGGACTTAGTGTCAATTGAATAAACGCTGGTAGCTATGGACTTAGTACCTGATAGATAAACGCTGGTAGCTATGGACTTAGTACCTGTTAGATAAACGTTGGTAGTTATGGACTTAGTACCTATTAGATATACACTGGTAGCTATGGATTTAGTACCCGATGAATGAACTTTAGCAGCTATGGAATTAGTGCTTTACGAACGAGCATTGGCAGCTATGGACTTAGTGTCTATCTTATAAACCCTGGAAGCAAGGGAATTCGGAATGAACGAATGCAGGATATATGACTTTTAGGGTAGACCCTTAAGAATAATGAAGATAATGGGGATGGGTAATTGGGTTGGTTGTTTGATGGTTAAACATAATAATTATATTATTGTGGGTTGAAAACCCTATGTACTCACCAGGTTTCCCAACCTGACCCACTCAAGCTTATTTGTATCACAGGTGTCGATATGAAGTTACATAACACTGAGAGATTAAAAAGATGTAGATCACTAGTGTAAATGAATGTAAGTTCTGTTTATGCTTATGTTTCTGTATTGACGATGATATCCCAAAGGTTTTTAAATGAATAAAAATACATTTATTCGGAAATGCTTTGATAACATATTTATCATGTTTTTCTGGGAATAAATTCCGCAACATTTTTATTAAAAGAGTTACTCTGATTTTTATAAAGCATAAACAAAATTGGTCTTTTCTGGCCGTGAAAATGTGTTGGGTTATGAGCATTCTAACACTCCTAAGTGTACATGCAACCCTAAATACCTTGGATCTATGTTTTCTCTATTATACATACAATTATGAACATCCAAGGTATTATCCTAATCTAGCATACAAAATAATAAATATAACAAGATAGAATACATACCTCTTTGATGTAGAATGTCTTCATGAAGCTTGAGTGCCTAGTGCCCCAAGTGTGACACTTCAAATGGTTCACACAACACCAAATACACTTGGAATAACTTGAGAGAAACTTGAACACTCCTTGAAATCGTCTAGCCCTCACACTCACACATTAGTGCACGATTTCTTGAGCCATGGGATTCTTTTATATGGTGGCTATTAGGGTTACACCATGTAACTCATAACTTTACCCATTCCTTATGCTCCATGGATTTTAACCTCCATGGAGTATCCATGGGTCACCCCATGGACTTAGTCCAACATAAGGAATATTGGATCACAAGCCCACATATATAAGAATGAATGATTTACACAATCAACCCATATATTTAATTAGTCTCCTTTTGATCACTTAATTAATTCCAAATTAATTCTTGATCAATACTAATTAAATAACCTTATTAATATATTAGAACTTATAATATATTAACCAACCTTAAGTGTTATTTCTCTCATTATAGTCTATCCAAATGCATGATGCCATGCAACCCAAATGGACCATGCCGGGTCGGGTCAAGTCTTACCAATTATAGTTATGGACTTAGACATTAATCCAACAGTCTCCCACTTGGATAAGTCTAAAACTATTATTACGTATGACTTCAGGAACCGATCAGCAATCGTAGCTCTCAAAAGCTTCTGTCGAACTCTGACCTTGTCGATGAACTCTGACCTTTGTCAATGACTTGTCCATTAGATAATGGATCATATATTCCTCGATTCTAGATATCATATGGACTGAGACATGGATTATCAATCATTCTCTCTGTCCATTTGTTGTTTCCCGATTTCCGATTCATGATGACTGACTGATTGAACAAATCAAATCAGTCCTGGCTTGGCCAAGCACTCACATGTATCATCTTTAAATCATCGAGGGGCCCTCAGATATCGCTTTTATCCCGAAGGTAAAAGGAATGAATAAACTTCGACTCATATGGCTTGTTCTACTACTTGTTGAATCATACACAAAGGCACGTTTTATAACATCGAGTTACCAATGTGTTTTCGTGCAATCAATGTATAACCAACTCATAGTAACAACTCATATCTCTAGGTTTGAAGAATATAAGATATTATCGTCTCATGATCACTCGTGATAAAATCCATGAAGTGATTCAAATGAGCGCGGGTTGAATCCAATACTCAGAACTTATGAGCACTCATGAGTGTTGTAGCACCACTTTGTCCACCAACTTGGACCTCTACAAACCAACCCATGACAGTCTTGATTCATATCTACTTCCAACATATGACCGATTGTGGATGGTTTGAATAACTTAATCATTCAGGAAGAGCGACTTAGTTATTCTGGAAGTCAAAACATGCAAAGTGAAACACAAGAATAAATGAATCAAATATGGTATCAAACCCTATGAATATAAATAAACACTTTTATTTATCACCATACTGATTACTCATTATTCATTGTTTCGGTTTTATCAACTTTATACTTGAATTTAAAACAATAGTTGTCCCATGCTCCAAGCATGTACACTATGTTTTCTAAACACTAGTCATGCCATACACCAAGTATGCATACTATGTTTGTCTATGATCTTTACTTTGTAAAATAGATCAATTGAACATCACTCCAATGATCCTCTTTTCACAGTCCCAAATCCTTACTGCAAATGCAAGAATTCCAAATTCATGCCATTTACTGAAATCTGTTAGATTCTAAACTTATATGCATTGATCCTCTTGATGATTATGCACGAAGTCAGAAAGACTTGACAACAATCATTACAGAGCATTCCAAAGGAGATCAGCTCCTTGGAAACATCCTTCTTTCATTAAGTTTCCTAATCTTACACAGATTGACTAATTTCTAACTTTGAAACATTTCCATATTCCATTTTGACTATCACTTCTGAACAAGAGTTGCCTCCTTACAGATTATGTCAATATGGTCCTTCCAGAATTAACATTATACTTCCAACTGTCCTTGAGCAACCAATCTTTGGTAAACCTTAGATTGTCCTCGACAATTGCTTAATCATTTTAGTCATATCCAATTCTAGACCTTTTCCCTTCATAATGCCCCAGGCATTTGG
The DNA here is from genome assembly GCF_052849685.1 of Lactuca virosa. Classification (NCBI taxonomy): domain Eukaryota; kingdom Viridiplantae; phylum Streptophyta; class Magnoliopsida; order Asterales; family Asteraceae; genus Lactuca; species Lactuca virosa. The sequence continues at coordinate 66,889,870 of NC_136433.1, forward strand.
AAAATTTTAGAAAGGATGAATATAGCACATGTAATCGATCCTATATCCGAAGCATATGGGACACGATTCATGATGTCTCACATAAAGACTAAACCAGTCTTTTGCTATAATATTTCCATTTCAATTTGCCAAGTTCTCAAAATTCAGATTATGAAAAGGGATGCCGTAATCATAATCGAATTTTAGAACGCAAATAATGGACCCATATATAGAATTTCCTTATGTTGAGCCATTCCAACATGAAATTCATATATATATATATATATATATATATATATATATATATATATATATATATATATATATATATATATATCCTTGATTAAATACGATTAAAATCTCAATCTAAGCTTTTAGAATTGAAATGAAGTATAATTTCATCTCCCTTAATTATAGCAAAACAACTTTTTCAACCCCTGCAACCTCACGAATTGAAACTTTTGTTTTCTATAATTAACATTGCTAACTTGCAACCTTTGTCATAATTATCATGCTCCCACTAACATGATGATTATTAGCATAACACTTATGCTCCCACTAGCTTTGACATGTACTCAGAAATCAGCTGACTTTCTTACCAAAGTTCAGATTTCTGATACTAGATTGTTTTGATAAAACTTTATCAAAATCATACACCTCTCTTAGATAGCTCACATGTGTGTCTAAACAATTTTAGAACTATGAAAAGGGATGCCGTAATCATAGTCTCAATTGTTTAGACCTTTGCCACTTCTCACAAGTCCATGTTAGTGTGCCGGTAAACCACACACGCTCCACTAACGACTTTGAGAATGCAAATATCACAATTGCTATCTAGCTAAAATATACTTAGTGAAAGTGTTTCCTCACCATCATTTTCATGAATCGGAGAGAATCCTTATGACACTTAGATTTAATAGTGTATGTGTTCTTATCCATGTGAATTTGTCAAAACCATAATCACAAGACAAGGTTAGTGACAAATCCAAACTCATATTGATTAAACTTGTGCAATCTTAAATTCTTGCCATTTGGCAGCTCAGGTGCCTGCCATTGCTTCTAAGTAGTTGTGCAACCAATTGAGAACTCTCAGAACTCCTATGCAAAGCCAACTTGAATAGGCACAAAAATTTCAACACGATAGGTTATAAACCTCAAGTCGTGTGCTAGTGAAGGACTTTAGGTTTTATTCTTGATTAAGTCTTGAAACTCTCAAGAGCTTTAAGACTCCCACTGTCCTCTTGACATATAAGACTCCCTTGTCAAATATTCAAGAGATAGTGCGGATTCTTTATCAAGACTAACACTTTACACAATTGGCCTAAGTTGGTCTCTGTTTTATCCAAAACATCACAACTTACCAATTTCAAATGTACAAGAGTAGATAACCTTTTACTCTTACATTTGACTAGTGTTAACAAACCCTCTTTAAGATATGTCACTCAAGTTACAATCTTGGAGTATGACTCTAAGAATTATTTTGGAACGAAGTATGACTCATCTTTTTGATTTAACCATTTCAACAATTCATGACTCCTCTTCTTAGTCATAAGAATGCACTAAGATGACTTTAGAGGACCAATTGTGATATGGTATCTTAATCATTAAGATGATCATAAACATGATACTAAAGTACTCTCCCATCTTTTCAGATTTGAGAAACTTTTATCTTTCTGCCATACTTTGATTCTTCTTATTCGTTCTGTCTCACATTGAAACTTCTCCAATGCTACAGACTTATACTTAAACTTATAAGTATAACCATATTTACTGAACTTAAGTAAATCATGACGAATAGTCTTCTTGATCTTTTGTGGTGGACTTGACCAGTGCACAAGAATGTGTACTCGATCCTTTAGTCCTTTCCTTATTCACATAAGGAATTAGTCTTAATTTTCCAAGCTGAAAGTTCTCATTCATCATACTATACAACTTGCATGATTTCAAGTTTCGGTCCAATTGAACCTTGGGTGATGAGAATCTTTCCTTATTTGGTAATATTAGACACTACCACAACTGAAAGAATCAAATCCATTTTTCCAATATTGCTATCAATGGAATCTTATAAGCAACAACTTTTCACAAATGCCATTGTAAGGATACTTAAAATAAATAAAATCAAAACCTTTTTCTTTTATTTTAAAACTTTGCGGAAAAACTTATCCTTACAATCCATATGAAAACCTTGTTGTTATCTATTCCTAAGCAATATAAATATCATAACTCTTAAGTAATAGCCGAAAATTCTGATCACCGAACCATGCGATTGAAATCCATCTTCGCGATCAGAATCAGCATGTACTTAATAGAGTTAGACAATGGACTTTACCTGAAGAAGAGCCAAACTTATTGACTTTAACATCCTTAGGTAAATTTGGCAGCTTCGTAACCAATGCCCCTTCCTTTGGCAATAGTTACCTATGGACCCTTGATAATGGGACTATCTCAGACTTCGCCTCTCTCTTTACCATTGGGTCAACCGAGTTGACTATGGCCGATCCCTTTCCATTGGGAAGAGAGAGCTTTACTGGATATCCAATGTCATCATTGTCAATGTCCATAGCGTTTTAGAAAGTTGATCTTAGCAAATAGATAAGATCATTAAGGGTCTTGTCTTAGTCTGTTTCATAGGATTCCCAAAAGAACTCACTATGTGACTTAGAAAGTAGTTGAGCCACCAACTTTCTCAAGACTTTGACACCCAACTCTCCCGGCTTGTCAATATGTGACTACATCTCCAAGATGTGATCACACCTAGACCTTGCCTTGCCAATAGGGCTTGAGTGACCTTAAACTTTTAGGAACTTGTAGGTTAGGGAGAATAATTAGAGGAGGTGAAAGAAGTATGATATCCATGGGACATCATCTTCCTTTAGGAAAGCTTGTTTCAAGAGATTTGGGAAGATCATAAATGTCTAGACCATACATCTTTTTGGGAGATATTCAAGATAGTTTATTTAAAGTCCTTAATATGACACCCAATATGAAATATTAAGGCTAGGACCCAACAAACTATTTTATAACTTAGAAGAGGGATGCCGTAATCCAAGCTATAAAATATTTGAAGGTATGTGAATGACGATTCACCAATTTCCCCCATGAAAAATGAAATAATTTATTAGGTTTTAATTGGATTTGAAAGTCCTAGATCTTTGAGATTCATTGAACTGTTCAAATGCATGTTTCAATCTCGAGTGTGCCCTTCAGGTTTTGTGACTGGGATGCCGAGGATCACAAAACAAGGTGTGAATAACCATGCAAATATACTTGGTACCCTTAATATTTACCCCTTAATCAGTGTGTCGGTTAACCACACACGCTCCACCGATACTATGATAAATATTAAGTTACCCTTTGCCTACCTTGTTAAGTCCAGGTTAGTGTGCCGGTTAACCACACACGCTCCACTAACGACTTAAGCAAAGTGCAAAGTGTAATTTCATGGGTTAGCACCAAATTCACATTTTCCTAAGTAACTAAGATTGGGTATTAATAAGAGTTTAGTTACTTAGTATTTATCATTAATACTTTTAATGAAAGGAGAATTATAGTCCTTGTCCTACCCGTTCGGCTAACGACCCTCCACCAGTCAAGGAAGCGGTGGGTGAGAGTGGACACCCATTAAACTGTCATTTTATAGGCAGTAACCTTATACCCCCCTTATAGACCGGCTTCGTGAATGAGGCCTACTAACGGTAAGACTGACTTTACTCTTATACATATATATAAATATTATTAACTTATAATATTATAAAGTATAAGGGTTGAATTTTAACTTTTAAAATTCTAAGGGCTAACTTGGAATTAAAGTATTCATAAGTGAAAACTTTTCAAATTCCAAAACTTGAGGGCAAGTTTTGAAACTATTCAAAACTAATTAATTTCATAACTTATGAGTTTAAAGTAGTTTTAATTAAAAAAAAACTCTTCAAGTTCCATAACTTGAGGACAAGTTATGGAAGACTTTAAACTAATTAATAAAAAAAATAACTTTTTTTATTGTAACTTATGGAACTAATTAAGGTTACACTTTTTTTTTTAATTTAATGAAGAGACTCTTGAACCTCCATAACTTGAGGACAAGTTATGGAGTCATAAAACCATTTAATTAGAACTAGACTCTTCATTTTGTAACCTTTGCCAACTTTTATGAGTTTTATGATTCTTAAATGTGACTTTTCATATAACTTGAGGACAAGTTACAAAAACACACTTTGGAATCAACTCTTAGATTAAAATGGATTGAAAACAACTATTTCACACAACTTTTCTATTAATCTAAGAACCTCATAAGAACAAGATAATTCAAATCATCAATCTTCAAGAAATTAGCATGAACATACAAACTAATACAAATCTTGAAATTATGACAGTTATCTTAGAAATTGGATTAGCATGAACATTACCACATCAAAAACAAGTTTATAAGTCCAAAAACATCTTAGGGTAATGTTCCTAGTCCAATTCCAGCCAAAACAATCAAATATATGCATCCAACTCGATTTTTCAGCTACTTTTGCAAGTATAACAAGAAAACAAGCCTAGGCTCTGATACCACTGTTGGGTTATGAGCATTCTAACACTCCTAAGTGTACATGCAACCCTAAATACCTTGGATCTATGTTTTCTCTATTATACATACAATTATGAACATCCAAGGTATTATCCTAATCTAGCATACAAAATAATAAATATAACAAGATAGAATACATACCTCTTTGATGTAGAATGTCTTCATGAAGCTTGAGTGCCTAGTGCCCCAAGTGTGACACCTCAAATGGTTCACACAACACCAAATACACTTGGAATAACTTGAGAGAAACTTGAACACTCCTTGAAATCGTCTAGCCCTCACACTCACACATTAGTGCACGATTTCTTGAGCCATGGGATTCTTTTATATGGTGGCTATTAGGGTTACACCATGTAACTCATAACTTTACCCATTCCTTATGCTCCATGGATTTTAACCTCCATGGAGTATCCATGGGTCACCCCATGGACTTAGTCCAACATAAGGAATCTTGGATCACAAGCCCACATATATAAGAATGAATGATTTACACAATCAACCCATATATTTAATTAGTCTCCTTTTGATCACTTAATTAATTCCAAATTAATTCTTGATCAATACTAATTAAATAACCTTATTAATATATTAGAACTTATAATATATTAACAAAATTTAAGTGTTATTTCTCTCATTATAGTCTATCCAAATGCATGATGTCATGCAACCCAAATGGACCATGCCGGGTCGGGTCAAGTCTTACCAATTATAGTTATGGACTTAGACATTAATCCAACAAAATGGGGATGTCACAAAACCCTAACCCTAGTCGAATATATATGCTTTTAGGGTTTAATTTTTATAAACCCTAATTGACCAATTCTACTATTATAGTTATTCAATTGAAAACAAGCCAAACACTCTGATACCACTGATAGGATTTAGGTAAAACAAATAAACTTAAAACCCTTAAGTTTGCATGCAACCTAAATAAGATCTATGGTTTCTCTATTGAAACTATAACTAAGAACATCAAATAAGAACTCTAAGAACCCTAGGTAATTTTCGAAAAACACAAACTAGGGTTTAGGATTACATACCTTGATTGTTATTGTAGTAAATAACAATAATTCCTTCTTGTAGATCTCTTGGAATAAAGTACCACAAGTGTCGTGCCTCTTATGGAATCACAACCAAATTAGCAAGAGAATTACTTAAGAGAGAGGAGAGGGGATAGAAAGATTTTCATCCAAGCCTTTAGGAAGAGAGGAGAGGGGATAGAAAGATTTTCATCCAAGCCTTTAGGAAGAGAGGAGTGAACGAAATATGGGGCTAGGGATGGATTTATATAGTTGAGGAATTTTGGGGCTAAAGTTAGGGTTTAAGGGATAAGCCATAGATTGATTTACTTGGTGACCAAGTAGCCCAATCTCCTTATCCAAGGAGCCTTGGGTGAAATATTTTAGGCTTACCCTACAGAATTTTCGTCCACCTCATCCCATGAGGTTCTAGATCCTTCATTCTTCAACTTTCAATAAATAACCAAACAGTCCCATCAGTTTTAATTAATCTAATTAATCCCAAAATTAAACCAAATTAATTTATGATTAATTATTAATTAAATAATATCTTTTCTAATTAATATATTATTTTCATAATATATTAATAAACTTCTTATTTCAATTTATGAATCAAAAAATAAATTAACCACTCTGTAAAAGTCATTCTGTCCAATTGCTAGGTTTGAGGGCAACCCAAAAAGACTGTGCTACCATCAATTCAAGTATATACCAAATATAGTTATGAGCTTAGACACCTAATCCAACATCAACATCTTCACTTGGCTCAGCATCTCCTTAGATTAACATCACATTGGCACAACATCAGATATGATGGCGCATCATGCTATGATTTAGCGCAACATCCCTAAGGATAGCGCAACTTCCTTCTACATGGCGTAACATATTGCTCCATGTTTCTCAGAGTGCTCCAAGTTGCCCCAAGTGCACCAAGTTTCCCCAAGTTGCCCCAAGTGCACCAAGTTGCTCCAAGCCACTCCAAGTTGCTCCAAACCAAACCAAGTTTCTCTGAACCCCCTTTTGGAAGATCCGTTCCTTTGAAACTTGATCCGTTCCATTGTCAGATGATCTAAAGCTATCTCAGATGATTCGTTCCTTTGTCACTTGATCCATGAACCTCAAGTGCTCCATTGATATCTAAGTGCTCTAAATTCTTCAAATGCTCGAGTCACATTTAACAATCTCATATTTCATCTTTTCAACTTGTAAATTCCTCTGTTTATTCTTTTATCTGGATTCATTTGTGTGTGATGGTGCGAAAGAAATAGGATCGCCAACGACGAATATCACCCTAATGATGACGACATATGGACGGGGTTGGAACATCTCAAGATCTCTCATCTCTCATCTCCTTAGTTCGATTTCAGAAAAATATACAAATGCTTCAATTGTTGGTATTGGAGATCTTGTTCAAAGAAGAGAGAAGATGAGGAAGGATGATGATACACACCGACGATGGTGAATATGGGGGATGGGAAAAATAAGAGTTGAAAGGATGAATAAGAGCAAAAGGGTGGATGGAACATTCATGGAGAAAGGGGGTAGGGTGGCCCGGTGAGGTAATATATATATATATATATATATATATATATATATATATATATATATATATATATATATATATATAGGGTTGAGATCGGTTGAGAACTCATAATTTCCCGACAACCCGAAACTAAAAGTGGAGCGTTAGATCAAAACTAATTCATTAAGGGCATAATCGTCATCTTACCAATCTCATTTAATGTTAATTTTTTTTTTGCTATTGGAAATATTAATAGAAATGTCTAAAACTTACATAATAAATCAAACTTTTAAAATTTTTTAAAAATGGTATTTTTCGATTTTTTTTAAAAGCGCAGGTTTTTTAATTTTTTTATAGAAAACACGAATTTTGGAAAAAAAAAATTGATTTAACAAAAAAAACTGCAATTTTTTTTAAAAGCATTTAGAAATCAATAATTTAAAAAAAAAACAGGAATATTTAAAAAATACTATAATTTTTTAACCAAAATATCAACATTTTTGGTACATATATGCATATTTTTACAAATGCATATATGCATATTTCATATACTATAATATTTGTAAGGAAATCATAAGAAAACTCATTTTATTTACCAATTTATAAATACAATAGAATAAATATTTTATTCGATACAAAATAAAATATAAAAAACAAAAAAATGGTACAAAATTTCAAAACGTTTTCATGTCTTCGTGTCAATATTTCCACCTCTTCTTCAATTTATCATTTTTCACCTATTCAATATTCTCCACAGTTTCTTCCAAATCTACAAGAAAATAAAAAAAATGATTGATGCAAAAACATTCACAAAAATAAATATGTGATTTACATGTGACTAACATATGAATCACATGCGATTCACATATGAATCACATTTACATATGGCATCATATGTGAATTACATTTGATTTTCATATGAATCACACGTGATTTACATGTGAATCACATGTGATATGATTTACATGTGAATCAAATGTGATTTACATGTGAATTAAATATGACTAATATGTGAATCATATGTGATTCACATGTGATTTACATGAGAATCACATGTGATTTATATGTAAATCAAATGTGATTAATATATGAATCATGTGATTCATATGTGAATCATATGTGACTCACATGTGAATCACGTGATTTACATGTGAATCACATGTATAAATCCCTCTTAGGCATTTGATCAAACAGCTAGTGTGCAAATATTTTTTCTTGGAAATGAACATAAATTAGAAGGAAAAAATGGTTTATAGTTTATACCTATTGAAAGCAATTTATTCGTGTGAAATGAATCCAAAATAGAATCGGAAACTGAGAGCTAACCAAATCAAACTATTTCGTTCTGTTGTGAAAACCTAAAACTGGAGAGAGATTTAGTGAATGAAAATGGATCGATGATTTACATGGATTAGAGACGGAGATGGAGATCGAGGCTCAAACCGTTCCCAATTTTTCTTTGACTTCGATAAAAGAAAACTTCCCGTCGTGTGGTGGAGAAGTTTGTTACTTCGCCAGCGAAAAGTTCTTTAAAATCTTAGGTGAAGCGGTAATTCATCGGTAGATGTGGAGAAAAAGAAGAAGATAAATTGTTTGGTCATGTCAATTAGGTCTTCTAGAAGAGATGTGCAAAAAATTGAGAAGTGAGAGGGAGAGAGAACAAGATATGTTGCTTATCAGATATGTGATTGATTTAGGATATTATTCAATTTAATTTTTGTTTCTTTTAATTCCCTTGTAATTTTAAGTTATGATGCCCCCGCCCCAATAAGTTTCTATTTATTTACAAAATGCCACAAGTGATATTGGTCATCCGTTTTTTTAATCTAACGTTCCACCTTTAGTTAATTCATATGTAAAATTCACCAGAAAACTTTAAAAATAATTAACGAATAACACTCACACAAAATGCATGTATTCATATAGACATAATTCATATGTGATTAACTTGCGATTTACATGTGAATCACATGTAATTCACTTGTGATTTGCATATGAATTACATGTGATTCGTATGTGAATTACATGTGAATCAGATGTAATTTACATGTGAATCACATGTAATTCATATGTGATTCACTTGTGATTTACATGTGAATCACATGTAATTCATATGTGTTTCACGTATGATTTACATATGAGTTACATGTGGCTCATATGTAAATTAAATGTGAATCACATGTAATTCATATGTGATTCACTTGTGATTTACATGTGAATCACTACACACTTATAGTCTTGTCTCCAATTAATTACTAATATGTTATGCCAATTCACACAAATCACATATGATTTATAATTGATTATTAGAATCACAAAGAAAAAAAAGAACGAAAAATATTAAATAGTATATGTTGTTAATCCTTTAATTTCACAAGATAACAATAAAATAACAATGTACTTTATAATTATAGGAAAGGTTCCTGTCAATATTTTCTTGAAAATAAAAAGTTTGAAGAACTTATTAAAATGAACTAATAAATTTCAGTTTTAGTCTTTATTTGAAGTTTTTTTTAACAATTTTGTAAACTTTAAACCATTTAAAGTCATTTATTGCTAAAAGGAAGTAAATTAAAATAAATTATATACTTAGAAAATATAGATAACGAAGATGATTATAAAAAAAATACCAACAAAGAAACCTCAACGACCTTCTTTTCATACTCCTTTCCTTCATATGTATCCAGGATATCTAATTCTATAGCAAAAAGCCAAAAGAGAACGTGCTACCAAATCATTACTGATCAGATCATAAGTAAATTCATAAACAAGGTAATGATCTTCATGTCATTAAATATAAGAACTGGTGTAAAATAAGAAGATGAAAGAAACTTTTGTTTGCTACAGGAGTTGATAAATATATTACATGGAAGAATAAAGAAGAGAAGATGAATATACCAGAACAACTGGCTATAATGGTTCAGATATTATAGTAGTGATTGATCTACATAAAGGAAGAAAACAACAATAACCATCTCGAATGGAGTTTAAGCCCTAATCATCAAATTTCAACTTTTTTATTTCCAAGTTTGTTGTAATAAATAGTGTCCACAGTTATGTTAGAGTATACAAAAACATGAAACCTAAGATCACCAAGTTTGAAATTTAATGCGATTCGAGTCAAAACTACTATACTCTTGTATACTTTTTTTCAATTCAACTCAGGTTTTAATCAGAAATCCTAATGGATAAAAATAACATCGAATATGCAACAAATTGTGTTAAATTACCAAAACAATGGATTACATCATATATCTCTTCTAGGCACAAAAACTCAAATAAAGCAAAACTGTGGCATTTTATCAAACAGGTTGTGTGCACGGATCAAGGAGGCAATGAGAAGGATGAATACAAATATTCTTCAAGGTAATGCACACACATCACCATTGACTATAGTAGAAAATCATGTATTTTATGCACAAATATCATCGATTAAGGAACAATGATGAATAGAGTATAAATACCATACATTACCAGAAGAAAATAACAATCAACTAAAAAAACTAATCCAAGGTTTTCAGTACCTTTCACAATTGCTTGAAATCCTGAGGCTGAGTCAATATGAAAAAGGTGAACCTCGAATTTCAAATGATGCAACCTCTGAATTCTTTCAATTTCTCATATAAACTAGATATTGAATTCGTTCCTGTTCTGACATCTCTAGGTGATCACCACCATCTCCATAATTTTCCGACCTACTAATCAGAACAATAAGCCTATTGGATCTCAATCGAGATTAAATATCCCCAATTAAAAACCAAAACGAATAAAAGATTTGTAAGACATCAACACAAGCACTGTGAGAACCAGGCGATCGATAGGGGATGAGGCGACAACATTAGAAGGCAAGGCGATGACATGAGGAAGGAATGTGAGAGATTTCTGAACGTGAATGATGAGACTATGCAACATCAGAAATCTAACAAAAAGAAATGCAAAGATAAATTTGTTTCCTGAATGAATTAATTGAACAAAAGGAAAAAAAACTAATGTTACCTAAAAGACATCGAAACTTCTGATTTGAACAGATCAATACTTCTTATCTAACCATAGCAAATTGTGTATCTGAAATCGACGAAGTGATTACACAGGGAGAGAATGATTTCATAAAGTGGAAAAGATCACAATTTCATACATGAAAGAGACACATCAGTAGAGACGTGAACAAGATGAAACTATCTCCGGTGGCGATGGTTGAGGAATTTCTTAATACAGGCGGAACTTTGATTGATCAGTAAACTATGATGTCGCGAGAAAAATACAGATGATGAATCTTCTTACTACTTCATCTGATACAATCGATTGAAGACGATAATGGAACCATTACATCTTCATCGGAGGTTAGGACATGATAAAGAGGTAAGATCTGATGATTGCATCTATATATCTGGATGAAGATAAAGATGAGAGAGAGATATAGATTCAGAGAGTGAGCAAGACGGTGATGAAGAGAGAGAAATAAAGTTTTGTTTCAAAAATTAATTTTGATTAATTACCATGTATTTTAATTTTTTATTCCGTAACTACCCTCATAATATGTTGTAAAAAGTCAAAGCTACCATTGAAATTGTTCATAATTACAAATATGCCATCTTTGATCTCGACCATTAAAATTTTTGATCTAACGTTCCACCTTTAGTTTTCGGGTTCTCGGGAAACTATGATTTCTCAAATGATCATTCATATATATATATATATATATATATATATATATATATATATATATATATATATATATATATATATATATATATATATATATATATAGTTTAATTAAACAAAAATGTAAAAGAAGTTAAAAAGATAAAAAAAAAAGAAGTAATTTCAAATGGGCGAGTGACCAACAACCAAGAAAAATGAAATTATAAGGACCTTCCATGAGAACACATGGTCCATTTATGAAGATCACTTAAATATTTATAATCCAAAAAAGTTATCAGATGTTTATGATCTTTAATTTTTAATGATAAAATATAAATTGATCAAAATATGTTATGATCTTTAATCGTATTTTTTTACGATTCAAAATTAAATAATTAAAAAATGATATGATCCAAAATACTATAATTCAAAATGATATAATCTAAAATTATAGACAAAATTTCAAAAATGGTCCTTGTGGTTTTCGAAAATATCAAGTTTAATCCCTAAGTTCAAAAAACCTCACAGATGGTCCCTGTGGTTTCAAAACTTTTAACATTTGGTCCTTCCGGCTCACTCCGTTAGCATTTCACCGTTAAGTAAGGGGCATTTTTGTCATTTTACTACCCAGGGACCATTTATGAGGTTTTCTATTACTTTTAAAAAAAATAATAATAATAAATAAATAAAATTTAATATGCAAAGGGTCTCTCTCTCTCTCTCTCTCTCTCTCTCTCTCTCTCTCTCTCTCTCTCTCTCTCTCTCTCTCTCTCTCTCTCTCTGTGTTGCATCTTCTACTCCACTGTAGCCCCATTTTCCTTATTTTACATGGTCCAAATCAACGAAAAGATATCAAAATTTTGAATCTATAGCTCCAAAAGTCATGTTTCGCACCAGAGTCAGTGATTCCAAAGAAATGAACATCGACAGGATTATCGCTGAAAAAGGATTTGTATACGAAAAGGAATTGCATCTGACAGTTATGAAAACCTCTCTATTATTCACCGGCGATGGCTTCGCCGTCTACGATTCCAATGGTCAAGTCGTGTTCCGTGTCGACTCATACGGTCCAGACAATCGTGACGCATATGAACTCGTTCTCATGGATTCCTCCGGCCGTTGCCTCCTCACCATTCGCCGGAAGGTATGTTAGATGTTAAATTGTTAATTGTGTGTTTTTGCTCCTATTATATTTACTTTCCACATGTCAAGGATTTCAATAACCTATTGATTAACAGAGACCAAGTCTACATCAACGGTGGGAGGGTTTTTTGGGTGAGAGGATGGAAGGTGATAAGCCGATATTAGCGTGAAGAGATCTTCGATCATTAGAAAGTCAAACATGACGGTGGAGATGTTCGGCGATTGTTCAGAGGAGTATCATATCAAAGGATGCTTCTCTCAGAGGAACTGCACGATATATGATTCAGCGAAGGAAACAATGGCGGAGATCAAACGCAAAGTGAATGCTTCCACTAATGTGATGCTTGGGAAAGACGTATTCTCGCTCACACTGAAACCTGTTCGAATTGAGAGCCAATCTTCTTCTCCAAAATCGATTTACAGTCTTCGATTTTTGTGTGTGTTTATGGTTGGGGAAGAAGAAGCGGGGGTGGGGTGTGTTTTTGATCGATCTCTCCGGAGGTAAATTAAACCCTTAGAGGGTCGTCGGAGATTGATCTCTCCGCCCCTCCTTGCGATTCGATCAATCATCACCGGACCATTTTTTTTTCTGCCTATTCGTCTTCTTCGATCTGCCATGGAAAAAAGTCCTTTCCCCTTATTTGTGTTGGAGAGAGAGAGAGAGAGAGAGAGAGAGAGAGAGAGAGAGAGAGAGAGAGAGAGACCCTTTGCATATTAAATTTTATTTATTTATTATTATTATTTTTTAAAAAAGTAATAGAAAACCTCATAAATGGTCTATGGGTAGTAAAATGACAAAAATGTCCCTTACTTAACGGTGAAATGCTAACGGAGTGAGCCGGAAGGACCAAATGTTAAAAGTTTTGAAAACACAGGGACCATCTGTGAGGTTTTTTGAACTTAGGGATTAAACTTGATATTTTCGAAAACCACAGGAACCATTTTTGAAGTTTTGTCAAAATTATATGATCCAAAATAATATGATCTAGAATGATATGATCTATAAATATTACAATTCTTATTTTCTTATGATTTAAAACTTTTATTATTATTAAACTTCAAAACTTGAACTTATTAATGATTCTAGTATATTTTTTGAAGTTTCTTTTGTGTTTTTTGATATTTTTTAAACTGTTTTAAACTGTTTAAAAAAGTTTAAACAAAATAGGATAAATATAAATTGAAGCGTTACTTGAAACATATACATGAAAAATAATCGAAATGCAATTGGTAAACGCAGACTGCTTTAATGTATTATAACCAATTGATAATATGTGCAAATAAATTATATTTGTTCGTTAAAGATAGTATTAATTTGTTTTTCATTAAATTAAAATATTTGTGTTAATATTTGAATTGTTAGTTTATTAATTATATGTAATTAAAATATTTGAAAAAAATATAAATCAATGTTGATATACTAATGGGGGAATAGAATAGGAAAAAAAATTCAATGTCTTTTTACAAATGTTAACATATGTTGTTTAATTATAATTAGTTGGAAATAACGGGACCATACATTAAATTTTTCATATTTTAATAGATTTTTGGCTTAAAAAACGTTTTTAAAAAAGAACTTATAAAGAGGCCCTATCAAAAATTGTAGAAGGATCACCACATACTAATATACGATTACTATATATCAACTTTTGCAATCAAACAAGCATCTACTTTGCACCACAAATCGATTACATCAACCCATCAACCCCAATACCCATGCTCTAAAAGGCATACAAAATACCCCCACAACGCTTGTACAACATGCATCAAAAGTGGTAGAATTTGTTGAAAGGCATAAACATTATGTGGGAATATGATTTAACAAAAGGGTACATTTTTAGCAATAACAAAAGTTGATCAATCACGTCTTAAATGCCCCACAATTAGATAAAGTAAGGATATAAACTCTAAATTATATAAAGCCAAGAGAGATTATTGTGAAACAAAATCTGAATCAGTTTCGCGTGCTTTACGTAAAAAACATGCATTGATTTATGGGAGGTGTTTTCCTATTTAGGTTTTTCATTTATTCGGTTAAAAAGAAAGTTATTTGATTTTTATATCTATTATCATAATTTTTTTTATCTTCAATTAAAATAAATATATATAATTAAATCATCTTCATTTTAATTGGCTCAAAAACCTAAATAAAAATTATCATCATCCCTTGATTTATTTGTGTGTCTCTAAGGTCATGTTTGATAGTTTATGTCCGGAAAAATACTGTATGAGAAAGTTTTCAGACTGAGAAATAAACTATGTTGTTTGATTGTATATCTGATTGACTGTGCTGAATAATGAAAATGACAATATTAACCTGTTGTTCTATACTGTGATAGATGAAGTTACTGAATAATTATAAAAACATATAAATTGTCATACAAAATCAAAATTACACAATAATCATTTAAAAATCAAAATAGAATATCGATTAAGTTGTTTTTAGTTTATTTTTTTCAAGTTGATGTTACGTTGTTATTCTTTCTAGCAATTTTAATTTTTTTTATATAACTCAACATGTGATTTTTGACCGGTTTATGTCTGATAGTGGTGGGATGGATGAATTTTTTTTAAAATATATTAGAATGATGGTGATGTTGTCCAAAAAAAAAGAATTAATCCAATAAAAATTAATTATAAAAATTAATAATCCAATAAAGTAATATTTATTAATATATAAATATATTTATAAATAATATTTATTAATATATAATAATCCAATAAAAAGAATTAATCCATAAAAAGGAAATAAAAAAATTATTTAAAACAAATTAATAATCCAATAAAACAATATTAATTAATGCATAAATATTATATATTAAAAATAATATTTGTTAATATAATAGTCCAATAAAAAAGTAATAATCCAATAATAAAGAAATTAAAAAAATTATTTAGAAGAAATTAATAATCCAAGAAAGAAAAGTTTGAGTTCAATTGTTTTTCCAACTTATTTAGCCAGAAAGATATGGTTTTGAAGCTTTCTGGGAAAGACATATCTTACTGGGAAAGACCCATTTTTTTGTGCATATCAAACAGCCTTTCCAAACCATTCAACCAGAAAGATATGTTTGGATCTGAAAAAATGTCTATTAAACATTGCATAAGTTGTTTCCCGTGGCTCATTGGCTCCTCACTCTTTCATGATATGGAAATCATGGGTTAGTACGGATGGGCAAGGTTGACGTTTGTTGTCGACTCTTCCAAGCGACTTTTTGATTTAAAGATTTTTATTTTTGTCCGATCCTATTATTATAAACAAAATTATAAAAATGTTATATGTGGATGTTTGAAAATTTTCATTTTGGTTTAAAAAGTTTTAAACTACCAGTCCAAAATTTTAATTTTATTGTAAGGTTTATTTATTTATTTATTAATTTTTTAATACTTAAGTTACGAATTTAACCTTTTTATATTTTTCTTTTAATACAACAAAAAATAAAATACTACCTACCCCTCTTACACCTCCCATCTCTCTCTCTCTCTCTCTCACTCTCATTTTCAAAAAAAAAACTACAATAACAGCTACCACCAGCCGGAAAATATGAAACACCACCACCACTCGACGGAACGTCGCCATCTTTTCTGGAATCTTGCCCTTCTTCCTTTTGATTTTCATAAAAAGCAAATACCACCACCACCGGCCGAAAGAAAAGAAAATCCACCATTTCCATTCGCCTAACTGTGGTGCCGCCCTTTTCATTTGTCGGACCAGTTGGAGAGTCAGATCTTCAAACCCTAACACCTCTGTCAGAGCCGAGGGTCGATCCTGAGGATTCAAGCCCTAACGTGTAACAAACTATTTCAATCCAAAAATGATTCCCAAAACTTGAATTGCTCAACGAAAGATGAAATCAGATTAATATACATAACAAAAAGGACAAACTGAACTTGAAATTATAAATCGTTAACAATTTGATGCTAAATTTGTTACTAACCTTCTTTGATGTTTTTTAAAGAAGCTAACAACGCCTTTCTCTTTGTCTTCTACAACCACTACATACGCTAAATCTCACAAATCATTTAAATTTTCAATAAAAAATTTAAAACAAAAAAAATGTTAAATCTCAAAAATTACCCTCCCAATCTGTAAAACGTGAACTATATTTCCCAAAAGAGCTTGTGGCCTATATATATTCGGGCCATTTCCCACTAAGTGATTTATATGAATCACTAATTTTTCTTTCATGGAGTTTCTCCCTTATTCATATAGTCCCTTATTTCAAAATAAGAAAAAATTATTTAACCGAAATAACTGTCTCAAGTACTATTTTTACTCAGGGCTTTGCTACTTCAGGTCTTTTGACTGAAATACGTAAACCCACAATATTAGTACATGCTCTACAATCGGAGTGGTTAATAATGCACGTAAGTATGATATATATATATATATATATATATATATATATATATATATATATATATATATATATATATATATATATATAAAGGTCGCTTTCAAAAGAAAAACACTATGTATGTACTTTTTATGTTTATTGGTTTTCCTCTTTTATTTTTGTATCTCTTAAATGAGAAGACATACGTTTTCATTCTATTTATGTACTAAATGTGCATATAGATGGCCTATTGGTGTTCTTGAAAACAAAAGAAGAGTGTTAGTGTAAAGATCTTTTTATGCTTGACATGCTTTCCCTTTTCTTGTTTATTGTTCATTATTAACCGCGATTTTGCAGATAACATAAAGAGAACAAAGCAATTCATATATTACTAGTTTTTATTAGTAATTAGTAAAAGACATTTTCATGTAGATCTGTCGAGGGGCTTGAACAAAAGAGATAAAATCTTCTAGACTTTCGAGATATTGATAGGGATGGCAAAAAAACCCAAACCCGACAGGGAAACCCGAATCCCGAAGATTTTGGGTCGGGTCGGGTCCTTCTTATCGGGTTTCGGGTCGGGTAACGAGTCCCTCTTATCGGGTTTCACCGCAAATCCCTCTGATTGTTTGCTAGTTTAATTGCATACTCACTGGTTAGTCCTTCCTCTTTGTTCACGTATGAGTCTTCGCACAAAATCAGCTCAAATACGCAAGAAATTGATGTTTTGCACTACTAGGGTTTTTCAATTGTGACTTCTGATGACACTAGTTGTTTCATTGATCCATTGTTTACTTGGTCGTTTTCTCTAAATACGGATTAGAAAGATCAGAATTCTGAAGCTAGGTTTTGCTTATTGATTAATTTGATGATGAAAATATCATTTGTTTGTCGATGGATTAGGGTTTATATTAGGAGAACGTTTATCTCTATTAAGTTGTAGTTGGTAGATGGGCATTTGTGTGTTGGGACTACATTGTAAAGTTGAAACAAAGTGTTATGACAACAAGTGATGGAGCAAGCAGAAACCCGTGAGGACAATGGGCATGTGATTGATATAACAACTGCACCTACTTCTTCATCTACCTCAACACAAGATTACAGTCCATATATCTTTTAAGCTGCTGGTTAGTTTGTTATATGTTTCTGATTTAAAACCATGTATATGATATATTGTGTTGAAGACTTACTGTGTATCTGATTGCAGAAGTATGATTAGTTTATTTTCAGGGGAAATGAATACAAACAGTCCAAATCCTGCTCCAACTGTAAGTAGTCAAGGTGTAGGAGGTTCATCATCTACACAAAGCGGGACAACAAGTTTGGATAATTTGGTTTGATTTTGAGCTTGTTTTAATGGTTAAGTGTAATGAACTTTATCTTATTCTTGTTCAAATACACATATGGTTACTGATTCTTGATTCAGATGGACATATAATTACTGATTCTAAGTCAAGCCTGTATCTAATATTCTGCTGGTTAGTTTATTGCATCTATGTATCTATTTATATGTTGGTTCAAACTTGTTTGTTGATTCAAACTTGTTGTTGATCCACACCTGTTGCATTCCACCTCTCCCTTTGATTTGAACCTCAAATCTAATCAGTTTGTTATATGTTTCTGATTTAAGACTATGTATATGATATTCTAATTCAAACTTGTTGTGTTCCATGTATATGCTTTTGATTTAAAAACTAAAACCATTTTTATGTGTTATTGACTTGTTGTGTATCTAATTGCATAAATATGGTTTGTTGATTTTTAGGGTATATGAGTGAAATCAACCCTCATAGTAGTTGACTTCATGCAAAGACATTGGAGGCTTTAATGTGTGCTCATAGTTTGTTGCTGAATGAAATTCCAGGGATGATATTTGGATGATTATGAGAGTTTTAATGTTTATATGTAGTATACTATCATGATGAATTTAGTTTTTCATATTCTATACCTTTGTTGCCTTGGTTGGTTGTTTTTGTTATGATATTAGACTATTATTAATTTCTATTTGGTTCAATGATGTTAAGAACTTATTTGGTATTGTAAGTTTATGTAATGTTTTAATTTCTCATTGTTCAGCTGTAGTTTTTTGCAAAAAAAAGCATAGATTTCGGGTTTCGGGTTTAGGGTCGGGTTCGGGGAAAGTTTCAGACCCGACGGGGCGCCCCGATAAGAAACCCGTCGGGTATCGGGTCGGGGTCGGGAATAAATTTAGATATCGGGTTCGGGGATGGGATTCTCTGACCCGCCCCGAACCCGCCCCGTTGCCATTCCTAGATATTGAGCTTTGACATCGAACAAGATGATCTGTAGAGAGCAGTTAGGGTTTGAAGGAACAAAAGCAAATTGTGATTCCCGACCTGAATAATTATTATACTAAAAAAAATTGTGCCCCTAAAAAAATGGATCGTGTGCACGTGCCCATCTAGCCCACCCTCAAAACCAGCCATGACCTCTGAAAACCCTAACTCTAATCTATAAACCCTTGGCAGGAAGCGACATTGAAACCTCGACAAAGACGACAGCTTAGGGTTTTTAGAGTTGTTGTTCATATCTGAAACCTCCATGACGACGGTGTTGTAAGTCGACAATGACCGCTGCCTGTGGATCCTACGTCCTCCCTCCCAAACGACGACACTGTAAATCAACTATGGATCCTCCGTACTCCCTCTCAAACGATCACCGCTTTTTCGTATTCGTCATTTCCAGATATGAGGCAGTTTAGGTTTTGAAAACCCTAGTTCCATCCTAAAAATCGAGCTACTACTATGGGTTACAAGACGTTTCCAGAACTCAAAATTGAGAAGGAGAGATATGGAGGTGGTGAGCTACTGTGTAGATAACGAGCTACGATGGAGATAGTGACTGGTGGTGGTGTTGGTGGTGATGTTTACGGAGGTAAAGAAGATGAAGAACGGGGAAGGCGAGTAGTAGTAGAAAAGAGAAGGAGGGGTGAGGTTGATAACACGTTTTTATTTTATTTTATTTTATTTTAAAGTTATTCTAATATGAAAAAAAGAAAATGAAACTACAAAAGGTAAACTCATCATTTTAAAAAAGTTCAAAATAAGTTGGACCAAACTCGCAAGTACCATTTTTTCAATTTAACGTATTAATATATATATATATATATATATATATATATATATATATATATATATATATATATATATATATATATATATTAAGTAGAAAGTGGAAATGAATAGTAAATATTTTGGATTTGATAGTTTGGTCACAATAGTTTTTTTATTAGCAGTTTCAGTCTCTAGTTTTTCAGGTTTCAAAGTTTAGCTAAAAGGCTTTCATAAATTGATAGGTTTGGTCTTATACTTTCGTATATTGTCATGATGATATCATAGAAGATGCTCTTGTTACGAAAAGTAATTTACTTTCCGTTATAACTTTATGTTAGACCGATTTCATGTCTTTGAGAATCTTAAAAAATGGAAAATAATATATGCAAATGCTTATGTTATTATATATGTTAGTACGATAAGTTGAAAACTTAGAACTTACATGTATACATAGAGAAGTATGACACTATTTTTGGACGGTTTATTGGTTTTCCATGTCCATGGCAAGACGATAATTATGTCCTCATGTTTGTACCATACAATGCACCAAACACTTTTATAACAAAAACTTATAAATTAAATAGTCTTTAGTGTTATCCATTATACTTCTATCAGCTTTTCTGCGAGTTTCTTTAGTTTTGCTCGTGGGTTCCTTATTGGTGTTTTGATGGTTATGGATTAAAGACTCAACATGCAAGAATGAACACTTTGCATGTTGACATGTCAATTGCAGCGCCTTTAATCGCCTTAGGTAGAAAATGTGAGTAATGCTATTGCTACGGCTGTTTAGTAATTACCATACCTTCTTTCTTGTTTAGGATCGAAGTATTTATCGACCTAATGTTTTCGAGTATTCCAAGCATCTTGCATACCCTTTTTAACCATCTTTAATAGTAGTATTTGGATTTCATTTACATACATGTAAGTAAATGAAACTAATTTATCTTTGTTTTTCATATCCTTAAAACCATTGTATTTGTTGATTCTCCTTCACTCGTCTACAACAATCTCACCTACACATGGTCCGATATGTTGTAAATCAAACTAATAGACACACAAGGAAATCTACAAATAATATTGAGAATTATATGTCGGTTAGTTGCGAATAACAAATCCAATTATTATTGTTATATTTACCAAGTTTCGTCCAAAACCAGATCAATCCTTCGCGATTAGATCTGATTATAAGAAAGGAAAAAGAAGACTGTCCTATTGTTGGACGAAATTAAATGCAAGACAGAAATGTAAAACCGACCTGTTGATGGTTGATCTTGAACTTGAAACAACTGCACGGATCAGACTCCTGTCCTTAAAGGTTTTTACTTCGCGTCTACTGGCTGTAAGCAACATAGTAAATCCCCAGGATTTAATGCAGATCTATCGATCTTCCAACAGCACTGGAATCGACAAACACAAAGTGAATACTCGGAAACCAAGAAAAAAACGCAGAGAGTGGGAGAGAGGCTTTTGATTTTTTTGAGCAGTCAATATGGCTCCTAGGGAGCTGTATTTATAGGTATTGAAACCCTAGAAGGCATGAAAAAGCCCCAAATAGGCCGGCCCAAGAAACCCTAGGGTGACGGCTTGCTCTCCAAGCAAGCCGTTTCCTGATCCTTCTAGAATATCCCGACTTGTCCTCCACGAAGTCAACGACGGTCAACCATTTGACCGGATCGGCTGGATCGGTCAAACCGGCTTGACCCGAACTCATCAAAAATAAAAGCTCCTCAGCTCCCAGCGACCGATGCGTCGTGCGAAGTGCAAAGTACGCCTAAATCGCGCCATTTTGCGCACTCGCGGCGTCGGCTAGTGTTAGGCTAGGCTAGGCGCGCGCATGGGCTTGGCCTATTCCTTGATCCACTAAAAGCCTTTGAAGGCCTATCAATGTATTAGGCATATAAACCCACTAAAAGTTTCTTCCCCCACCAATGTGGGATAGAGGAAACTTTCCAACTTGCCATTTCCATTATAATTTCCACCAATCCCCCACCAAGTTGGAAAGTTTCCTTTCACCCAGACAGATGATGTCACTTGGGTGTCACGAAGATTAAACCCTAGTCTAATGAGAACAAACAAGAAGAGACCGATTCAATGGTATCCTTATAGGTTTAAACCATGAACCTTAATGTCCTCTCCGGTTTACCCGCACACATCACAAGTCATCTTTGTGTTCTCCCTAAGCGCTAATATGGCCATGCGCTATAAACCCTTTTCATGACCCTTTAGAAGATAAACCACTAATCTTCAATTGAGGTGGCACCACCTCTAGATCATATAGGCAAAATTTTACAACATCTTCGTTACTTAGATGTCTCCAAAACTTTGTTAAGAGTCATAACTCAACCTCGTTCTCGGCAACGATGTACTATCCTACCTCACATGGATCTATCATTAATGATAGTACCTTCTATCGTTAGTGACTTCGTTATTACCCTTTAAACTTGAGAATTAGGAGCATTATTGTCAAGTTGGGTTTCCATCACTAAACGATTCTATTGTGGTTTTAGACCCATGACTCTCGTGGTAGATGTAACTAAATCTCTCGTCAGAGGTTTGGTAAACGGATCAGCCAAGTTCCTACTTGTCTTGACATAGACAACCTTGATGGTAACACTTTCAATTAGTTGTCTCACAAAATTGTGTCGTAGACCTACATGTCTCGACTTCCCATTGTATACCGCATTATATACTTTAGACAGTGTGGCCTCACTGTCACAGTACATGGGTATTGAAGGCATTGGAGTATCCCACAGACGAATATCCATAAGTAGATCTTGAATCCACTCTGCCTCTTTGCCCGCTGCTGCTAAGGCAATTAGCTCTGCTTCCATCGTTGAATGAGCTATACATGTCTGTTTCTTGCTCGCCCAAGAAATAGCACCACCAGCTAGAGTATAAACCCAACCACTTGTTGATTTTGAATCACTAGTGTGATCAATCCAGCTGGCATCGGAATAACCTTCAAGTATTCCATTAGATGAAGAATACGTCAACTCAAAAGTACTTGTCCTTTTCAGGTATCCTAGTACTCTACCCACCGCCTTCTAGTTTTCCGTCCCTGGATTAACAGTATACTGACTCAATTAGCTTACAACGAATGCTATATCAGGTCGTGTGCAGTGAGTATCATACATCATGCTTCCAACTGCACTAGCATATTCTAGTTGAGCCATTGTTCGACCAGAATTCACCTTTAGTTTCACACTTGAATCAAAAGGAGTGTTGAATTCTTTAATGTTCAAATGTTGAAACTTTGTCAGAATTTTCTCTATGTAATGAGATTGACTAAGAGAAATCTGACCACCTGTCCTTTTCACCTTGATACCAAGAATTATATCAACTTCTCCAAGATCGTTCATCTTAAAGTTCGAGGATAGGTATTTCTTTGTCTCAAGAATACCTTCTAGGTGAGTGCCAATAATCAACATATCATCAACATAAAGACATATAACTACTATGTAATCGGATGTATATTTGGAATAAATACATCTGTCAGCATTGTTGTGCTGAAAACCAAAGGCAGTCACAGTGGAGTCAAATCTCTCATGCCACTGTTTGGGAGCTTGCTTCAACCCATACAAGGATTTAATAAGTCTATACAATTTGTTTTCTTGTCCAGGTATTACGAAACCTTCAGGTTGCTCTAAGTAAATCTCCTCCTTGAGATAACAATTCAGAAAGGTTGTCTTCACATCCGTTTGATGAATGTACAATGCTTTTAAAGCTGATATTGCTATGAGAGTTCTAATTGAACTAATCCTAGCAACTGGGGCATATGTATCAAAATAATCGATCCCTTCTCGCTGCCTATAGCCCTTTGCAACTAATCTTGCTTTATAGGCGGATATGGATCCATCTGGATGATATTTCCTCTTGAATATCCATTTGGATCCTATGGGTCTTCTCCCCTTGGGTAGATCAGCTAACTCCCAAGTTCCATTACCCATAATTGAATCCATTTCATCATTGATGGCTTCCTTCCACAAAAGAGCATCTCGAGACGTCATAGCTTCAGTAAAAGTCTTAGGATCATCATCCAAGTTAATGGAAAATATGACCTCTTTCGTCACTTTCTTTTGCGTTCCTTCGACCAAATAAGAATAGAAATCATCTCCAAAACTTTTCTCTATTCTAGCCTTAGTACTTCTCCTTGGTTCCTCCACAATAAGAGGAGGTGGGAGTATTTCTCGAGAAGTACTTGTAGGTGTTGTATGACTAGAGTTTTCTTCATCCCTAGAAAACTTGTCCTCAAAGAATTCCACATCTCTGGATTCCACAACAACACCCGAATCAATATCCAATAACCGATAAGCCTTGCTATTTTGAGCATATCCAATGAATATACTCTTATTATCTTGTGCTCCCAATTTGGTTCGCTTAGGATCGGGAGTCCGATAATAAGCAACACAACCCCACACTTTCAAATAGTCTAGGTTAGGATTTCTACCTTTCCACAACTCATAAGGGCTTGTAGGAATCACACGACTAGTGATCCTATTATGAACATAACAAGTAGTCAATAGTGCTTCCCCCCACAGATTGTTTGGTTGACCCGACTAGTTCAACATACAATTGACCATCTCACAAAGGGTTCGGTTCTTTCTTTCAGCCAAACCATTATGTTGGGGAGTGTATGGTGAAGTTCTCTCATGTTTGATTCCATTCTCTTCGCAGAATGTGTCAAACTCTTGGTTGAAATATTCTCCGCCTCTATCCGAGCAAAGAATTTTGATGTGTCTTTCAAGTTGATTTTCGACCTCAGCCTTATATCGTTTAAATGCATCAAAAGCTTCATCTTTTGATCTCAGCAAATAAACATGTAGATATTGACTGGATTCATCACAAAATGTGATGAAATACCTTTTTCCTCCTCGAGTAAGGATTCCATTTAACTCACATATATCAGAATGAATCAACTCAAGTAATGATGTGTTTCTCTTAACTGATGGAAATGGTTTCTTAGTGAACTTTGATTTCACACATGTTTCACATTTTTCAAAATCTTTTGTGTCATATTTTAACATTCTTTTAGTTTGCATTTTTTCAATATTTTTAACATTAGTGTGAGCTAAACATTTATGCCATAAAGAAATTGAACAAATAAAATAACCAGAAAAGTTCACTTCATTCACATTAGCAACCAATCTAACAATTACATCATTACCAACACTCGACACACTAGCAACACTAGAACTACCACTCTCAACACTAGGACCACTCATATTACCCTCATCACTAAGGCACAAGCGAGACATCCCCGAACAATTGTTCGCCCTCCCAACATATTTTCTGCCTTTAGTGATTACAATCTTGCCTTTCTCAAGCACCATCTTGAACTCACCCTTATCAAACTTGTCCGCAGAAACCAACCCCTTTGAGATAGTAGGAACATGAAGAACATCTCGAAGGGTTACCCATTCACCACGTGTGAACTTCAACCGAACATCACCTCTTCCTTGAACTTCAGCTCTGTGTCCATCAGCATAGACGACGACTGTCCCATGTGGTATTGGGCGGTAAGTGTGGAAGCTCTCTCGTTGCCCACAAACATGCACAGTGGCTCTAGTGTCCACAAAAATCTCTCCAAGGTTCACACTTGCCACCATCCTTGAGCACAGATTGCTCGAGTAAGGGAGGAGATCATGAAAATCTCTCCAAGGTTCACACTTGCCACCATGCTAGTCACCTGCTCGACTGCATGTGCAACCGGTCCTGATTTGCGATCTTTGCATTCTCTCGCATAGTGCCCAATCTCTCCGCAGACGTGGCAAGGTCCGGCCCTCTTTGGCTTTGAGTTAGGGTTCTGATGACCCGATTTCTTGAAGATTTTTTTCTTGGGTCCGAAGTTCTTCTTGTTCTATCCCCCAAACTTGCCTTTGTGACTAGAACCCCCAGCTGACACATGATGCACACTCGATCCGACTTTACCACACTTGTCCCTGATGCGAGTTTCCTCCTCAATGTGGAGGTGTTTCATCAGATCATCCAAGGAGTAGTCCTCAGACTTATGCATCATTCTCTTAGAGAAATCTTTCCACGAGGGTGGCAGTTTTGCGATGATCGCACCAACCTGAAAGAGTTCTGGAATAGAGATGGAGAGTGCATTCAACTTGTTGACCATGACTTGGAGTTCATGCACTTGCTCCATGATTGATTTGTCATCAGCCATTTGAAACTCTAGGTACTTAGACACAAGGTACTTGTTAGTACCTTCCTCATGTGCCTTGTAATTAAGTTCCAACGCATTCCATAGCTCTGTTGGATCTTTGACCGGCGCGTAAAGATCATAGAGCCGATCAGATAGGGAGTTCTTGATGTGACCCACACGCTATTCCTCAGACTCTCTACGCAGAGTCCTTTGCTTTTCCAGTTCTGCGATGACTGTTGGGTCCACAGTTTCCCCTGCTCGGGAATTGGATTAGCAGGAATTGGTGCCAGATTTGGGTCCAACACAAAAGTGAGCTTCAAAACATGAAGCATGAACTTGACCTTTTCGGCCTAACGGGTGTAGTTCTGACCATCAAATTGGTCAAGTTTAGCAAACTCTTGGTTCATGAGGTGGAGGCTAGCAGTAGTGTCCATTAGTCTGTTGATGTATCACAATAAAATAAAAACCTTTAAGAATGTTGTAAATCAAACTAATAGACACGCAAGGAAACCGACAAATAATATTGAGAATTATATGTCGGTTAGTTGTGAATAACAAATCCAATTATTATTGTTATATTTACCAAGTTTCATCCAAAACCAGATCAATTCTTCACGATTAGATTTGATTATAAGAAAGGAACAAGAAGACTGTCCTGTTGTTGGACAAAATTAAATGCAAGACAGAAAAGTAAAACCGACCTGTTGATGGTTGATCTTGAACTTGAAACAACTGCACGGATCGGACTCCTGTCCTTAAAGGTTTTTACTTCGCTTCTACTGGCTGTAAGCAACAGAGTAAAACCCCAGGATTTAATGCAGATCTATCGATCTTCCAACAGCACTGGAAATCGACAAACACAAAGCGAATACTTGGAAACCAAGAAAAAAACGCAGAGAGTGGGAGAGAGGCTTTCGATTTTTTGAGTCGTCAATACGGCTCCTAGGGAGTTGTATTTATAGGTAATGAAACCCTAGAAGGCATGAAACAGGCCCCCATAGGCCGACCCCAGAAACCCTAGGGCGATGGCTTGCTCTCCACACAAGCCGTTTTATGATCCTTCTAGAATATCTCGACTTGTCCTCCACGAAGTCAACGGCGGTCAACCATTTGACCGGATCGGCTGGATCGGTCAAACCGGCTTGACCTGAACTCGTCAAAAAAAAGCCCCTCAGCGAAGTGCAAAGTGTGCCTAAATCGCGCACTCGCGGCGTCGGCTAGTGCTAGGCTAGGCGCGAGCGTGGGCTTGGCCCATTCCTTGATCCACTAAAAGCCTTCGAAGGCCTATCAAGGGATTAGGCATATAAACCCACTAAAAGTTTCTTCCCCCACCAATGTGGGATAGAGGAAACTTGCCAACTTGTAATTTTCCACTATAATTTCCAACACGATATCTTTCGTTGTTGTCGACAATTAGCTTCATCCATTTCCGGTCTTGGCATTGGGAGAGCCGACGTTTTCTCTGTTCTCGCACTCGGCCACTTATGAGCTTCATTTCATCGCCACCATGACTGGCATCGCCATCAACACCAATCGGTTTTGATTATTGGGTACCTTGATAACAGAAGAGCAGCATATGAACTCCACCTACTGACTGGAGACGTTGTTCAACTTCACGAGCAAGATGAAGACCAGAAAACGTGCATTCTCAAATAGTCTTCATCGTGTATCGGATTCATCAGAGATGAAGGTTTTCTATTGAAATGAGGCGCTTCTACCTGATATTCAAATCGCACCATTGAACAATGGATTCCACGAAATATTTAACAAAAGCATCTTCTTCCTTGGAATCAATATAATCACCATCAGTTAATGCTGAAAGCTTGATAGCCGAATCAATTTATGTTGTCTGGTAATTGATTTGCAGTCGAGCTTTTAGATTCAGATTTGATCGGAATATCAAACAAACAATCACAACCGTCCTTCACTACTTTTCTTTCTTCCATAAACAAAAAAAACTCAAAAATCTTAAGTTTCCATTGAATAATTGGGGTTTATTTAACAAACCTAAAAAGGATCCAAGATCCACCATATTTGTGTAATCATTAGCAACAGCAAGATAATTACCACCTCGAGAATAAGCCGACATTAGGTAACCTGCAATTGCTATTGATGGTCGCGGAATGGTTATAGGAAGAAGAAGATGAAAAAAATGGGAGGTGGTGGGTCGATCAGACACAAAAACAAAAAAGGGGGGGGGGGGTTTACCTGGATAGAGTGGGGTGGTTTGAGGTATGTATCTACTTATTTTTATTTTTAAGTAAAATTATATAAAGAAAAGGAAAAATGAAATTGAAAAGGGTATAATTGTAGTTTTAGGTCAAATTTATAATAAAATTAAATCTTAAGGATCGCTCATATAAGTGTTAGAAACCACAAGGACTATGTTTGATTGACAATGACTAAACTTTTTTTTCACCTCTTTTACCATTAAAGTCAAAATTTACATCTCAATTATATACCATTTTGAGACATGTAAAGCGGTCACCCTGACGTGTTACATAGGGTAACATGGATATTGACTTATGTTTGGCTCTTGCTAAATGACATGTGATCAATCCATGTGGTTAATAATCAGGTAAACTAATCTTTCCTTATTGTTTAATAGTCATATTGTGTTCCATTGCTCTTAACCAAGCACACACCACCGTAAAAGTCAACGCCAAACTCAATATCCCACATCCCAACCCGATCCCCACAATCTCCACCATTGATAATGTAACACCGTAATTTCAAAACACCATTTATTATTAATAAAAATGTGCTTTTAGAAAAAATTTCAAATCATTGTCATAATTTACTACTTTTGATGTTACAAAAATACCAACAACTAGAGTAAAAGTGAAAATGATTATACAACCTTCTATGATACCTATTATAGTCCTTTTGACAACACACTCTATCTCCATTTCCATACCTAAGTGTATAACATAAATTATGTAAGTTCGAAGACTCGTTAGCTCCACAAGTTTTGACCCAAACTTTAACAACTTTTAAATACTATTACTTGTACTTTACTCAAAGACCTTAGCACATACAATCCTAACACATATGGACACGAAAGAATAGATTAACCAGAGGCTAGCAGAAACCCTTACGCGTTGCACCTGAGTCCCAATCACTTAGGAACCTGAGTCTCGTGAGACAGATGCATGCCGCTACATGAAGACCCTAGACCGAGAACATGTGTCACAAGAGACAGATCTATGACGCTACATGAAGACATGAGACCGTAAACTTGTTGGAACCATGCCCATCCTGAGACTGTGACATTGTTGCCCGTCACTGACATGAATGCAATTCTTTGTCAACTCATTATCTACATGAAGTCCACTACGGTAGCTGGCAGAGGCTTCCACGCATAATACATGTAACGTCCCAAATCTTATCGAAAAATTTTCATTTTAATAACACTTAAAGCCATACATCGAGTTGTTGTAAAACCAAAAAAAGTGATTATATTATTTAAACATCAAAGTAAAACCATAAATAGTCAATGCGGAAAACGATGGGGGATGTTGTGCAGTCACGCCGGGCCCTTCCCTTTCGATCCGTAAATACTTGAAACCATAAATGTCACACCCCCGGCCGAGGTTGCTGAATATGTCGGGCGGTGCGACTTAGTTCATGGATCCCAAACAAATTGAATATACATCACAAGTTATAACAATAACAACACAACAATTACATTCCACTTTAAGGTTTGGATACAAGGTTCATACAAATAATGATAATAAGTTCATAAATTTGCCTTAACAAGTAGGGCAATATAACAAAAACTGGATAAAATTAGGTTGCCCTAAATCCATGGACATTCCTTCTACTAACAGATGGTTCAATGATCTCCTGAGAATACATGTATTTTGAGGGTCAACACAAAGGTTGGTGAGAGTTATAGGTTTTCTGCTAATCGTATTAATCTTACTTTTTAAATGTCTGAAAAGTATTTCCCTTGTAGTTAAAACCATATTTGATAACAAGATAAATTATAAGTAAATCCCTATATGAAATGTTTGACCAAGAGAGAAACCATAAGTAATTCCATACTTAAAACGTTCGATAAAGAGACAGATCATAAGTAAATCCATACTTAAAATGTTTGATAAAGAGATAAATCATAAGTAATATCATACTTAAAATATTTGATAAGGAGAGAAATCATAAGTAAATCCTACTTAAAATATTTGATAAAGAGATATCATAAATAAATCCATACTTAAAATATTTGATAAAGAGAGAAATCATAAGTAAATTCATACTTAAAATATTTGATAAAGAGAGAAACTGAATCTGTGGTTTCTAGATAAATATTCCAGTTAATGCTTATAGTGAGTCCTATAACCGAGCTATGTGACTAGATATAACCCCTTACGACGCTTCATTGGACGTCGTGAATAAATGGAAAAAGATAATTATCACCCGCTTCGATTGATCCGTCGAGGTTGTAGCTAGCAACCACAGGTGGGGGTGTCAACCCGTATAGATCTATACATATTTATCTCGCTCTCAGGATTAACAGTTATAGTCGAATAGGTATACTAAGTGGTTAAACTTAGGTAATGAATAGTCTCACTATAAAGGTCATTAACTATGTTATACGATAAAGTTTCACTATAAAAGTCGAGTAAATTCGATGTATTCGTAAAAATATATTTTACTCGCTTAAATAAATGGTAGGTTTCTCAAGTGCATGTATAAACTCTAAGATATGAATATTACAACTTATACATACATTTTTAACATATGTATAATTACATTCAGGATATATATATATATATATATATATATATATATATATATATATATATATATATATATATATATATATTGCTTTATGTCATGCATTATCGCGTAATGTCATAACATCATTTAGTAAAATGATAAGTTATATTTTCTAGTTTGCAACATGTTTAAACAATAATAACATAGGTATGTCAAGATATACTAATTATGATATAAAACTTTGATAAAATATCGATTATAACTAGATATAAGTTTTTGCACGCATATTTCATAATCAGTAAATTTTTTTGATATGTATTCTCCCCTAAAATAATAAAAATGTTAAAAAAGGGGCAGTAAACACTCAGTGTAACACCCATAAAAATCATACCAAATTTAAAATTTTTAAAACCTTCAAAACCAATAATTATTACAAAATTTGTTTTCAAAATAGTTTAGTGTTAGAGTATCCCAGGATCAAGTCATGAAAACATAAGGAGGTGTACGATCACGCCTTCGCCTTCCCGCGATCATCAGAAGTACCTGAAACAAAATCAACAACTGTAAGCCCGAAGCTTAGTGAGTTTCCCCAAAATACCAACGCCATACAATCATAATCATATCATATAAACAAACAGCATGCATAATGATCCATCAGCCTGACTGGACCGCCTCGCAGGGCCATCAGTCTATCCGGATCGCTCTCCGAGCCATCGGCACGTCTGGACCGCCTCTTAGGGCCTTCAGCCTATTCGGTCTGCTTGTCGGGCCTTCGGCCTGACTAGTATGCCCTACCAGGTCTGCAGTCTATCCGGTCCGCCCAGGGTATGTTGGCCTTCAGCACAAAGCAGGTCCGCCTCAACCCAACCCCCAAATAAAACAATCATGTGCAAATAAATATCATACGCTAGCATGTATAACAGTCAAACCGATCTAATAGATCACTAATCATAGCAACATCCTATAACCAGGATACAGACCTAACCGGTCACTAACATAACATTATTCTATATACCAGGATACTGACCTACCGGGTCACTAAGCATATCACCATCCTAACCACCAGGATGCAAATCAATAAGCATATCGTGCAGTAGTCTTCGATACAAATCCAAAAAGGGTCGGCATTGGTGCCTTCGAACCTGTAAGTATAGTGAGGACAACTCACCTCACAAATAATGTTGAACTGTACTGAAAGTCTCTGACCGTTGTCTCCAAAAATCTTGAACTATCCAAAATAACGAATACTAAGTAAACACATGGGATATCAATCTTGACTAAGGGCCCACATAGTCCATTTTGCCTTTTCTCTAATTTGGGCCAAGACCCAATATCAAGTTCACTATACAAAAGTCCATATACATAAGGCCCATTCTTAGCCCAATTTTCCCAATTGGGCCCCAACTCCCAAATCAGGCCTCATTTTAAGATCTATTACCACAAATGGCCCAAAACACATTTATTCAAAAAGCACAGCAAGGCCCATGTCAAACTGGCCCAAAAAGGCGTCAAATACCGAAGCCCAAACCATCAAAAGTCCAACAGAGGGCGTACACAGGGTGTACTCCTCTGGTACGCTTTGCGTACTTCTGTTTTGCGTTGACCACCATCGGGGTGGTTTACTCAGTACATTGGGCGTACAGAAATTACGCGGGGCGTACGCAAGGTTTCACCAAAACCCTAATAGGTGCTTAATGGCTTAAGCACTTAAGCCCAAACTCCAGATCCATCGACCAAATGTGCCTTAGAACCATAAAGTCTTGAATTTTAAGACTTTGGACGTCCAGAATGGCAAGATCATTTTTATCACTTAGGACCCTTTCTAGGGTCTGAAAGGACATCTTATCTCATTCAAAACATAACATGCACCAACTTGGGACTTTTGGGACAAGAAATGGTTTCATAAAGCTAGCATGGCAAGATCTACATCATACAAGCTTAAAGGTTGGAGCTTTTTACCTCCTGGAGCTTCTAGAGCACAAAGAAACCTCAGATCTACAAGCTTATCTTCCTTCTCCAAGTCATTGATGCAACACCTTCTTCTCCAACTACTCAAAACATACACCTTTAGCTCACACACTTAATAAAAGGGTTAGGGTTCGGGGAAAACGGCTCAAAGTTATGGAGGCTGAAATGATGGAGGGTTTTGAGCTCATAAGGTCGTTTATATATCACCCAAACCCTAAATATTAGGGTTTCCATCTGACGTGAGTACGCTTAGCGTACACAAGTGTACGCCCAACGTACTAGGGCGCTCCTAGTACACTCAACGTACCTTATGTACGCTTAGCTTACTTATCATGATCCCAAAGTTGCAACTTTAGCCCTTAGGCTTCACATGGCTCGACTCTTCCAACCCCGGGGACTACAAATGACAATTAAATAATAGAAGAGAGGATTCGGAAATACCTGCCAAATCTCGGGATGTTACAACTCTCCCTCACTTGACCTAGACTTCGTCCTCGCAGTCTGCTGTAGCAAATAGATCCGGATAATGCTCCCACGTCTCGGACTCTGGCTCCCAAGTTCACTCGGATCCTTTCCGATGCCGCCACTGTACCTTTACCAGAGGTATCTCATTTTTGCGCAAAACCTTCACTTTCCTCTCCAATACAGCCACCGGCTGCTCCACATAATTCAGGTGCTCGTCAACCTGAATGTCATCTAACGATACTAAAGCATCCTCGTCCAATATGCATTTCCACAGCTGCGAGACGTGGAAAGTGATATGAATCTGACGGAGCTCCTCCGGGAGATCCAGTCTGTATGCCACCTTGCCAACCCTGACAATAACTCGAAATGGACCAATGTATCGGGGACCCAATTTCCCCCTCTTCCTGAAGCGAATCACACCCTTCCAGGGTGAGACCTTCAATAGTACCATGTCACCCACCTGGAACTCCAGCTCAGATCGGCGTCTCTCAGCGTAACTCTTCTGCCGACTCTGAGCGGTCTGCAGCCGCTGTCTGATCTGTTGAATCCTCTCGGTAGTCTGCAAAACTACCTCTGTCCGTCCCATCACCCTATGATCGATCTCACCCCAACAAACTGGGGTGCAACATCTCCGTCCATACAGTAGCTCATATGACGGAGCACCAATACTAGAATGAAATTTGTTGTTGTAGGAGAACTTTGCAAGGGGTAGGTAGGAGTCCCAGCTCCCATATAAGTCAATAACGCAGGCTATCAGCAGATCCTTGAGAGTCTGTATGGTCCGCTCACTCTGGTCGTCTGTCTACGAATGATAGGTTGTACTGAAGTGCAGTCGCGTGCCCAGATCCTCGTGGAACTTCTGCCAGAAACGGGAGGTGAACTGAACATCGCGGTCTGAGACAATAGAGACCGGCACCCCATGGTGAGCAAAGATCTCGCGGATATACAAGTCGGCCAGCTTCTCGGCCAATGAAATCTCCCATATCGCTAAGAAGTGGGCGCTCTTGGTTAATCGATCCACGATGACCCATATAGCATCATATCCCTTCGCCGTCCTCGGCAGCTTGGTAATAAAATCCATCGTGATCTGCTCCCATTTCGAAATAGGAATCTCCAGAGGCTACAGCTGACCGTGCGGCCTTTGATGCTCGGCCTTGACCATCCGGCAGGTCAAGCACCTCTCCACATATCACGCAATCTCCCTCTTCATGCATGGCCACCAGTAACTCAATCGTAAATCCCGGTACATTTTGGTGGCCCCCGAGTGAATAGAGAAGCGAGACTTATGAGCCTCCTCCAGGACAATCTGTCTGACCCCACCAGACATCGAAACCCAGACCCGACCGCAATGGGTCAATAATCCCCGACTATCCTGCACAAACCGGGTGTTCTGACCCCTAATCCTCTCAAGCTTCCAATTTTCCTATCACATACCCTCAGCCTGAGATTCCATTATCAAGCTCACAAGTGGAGAATCCACTGATATCCTCATACATGTCACTGGAGTAGAAGATCCAACTGACTTGCGGCTCAGAGCGTCTGCAACCACGTTCGCTTTACCAGGATGGTAAAAGATCTCGCAGTCATAGTTGATGTGTGTGGAACGAACTAGTTTTAATCCAACTAACTTAGACACAAAATAAACACACGAAAGGCAGTGTACCTATCGATTAGTAATATAGTTCAGGTAAGTAGGGTATCGAACACAGGGAACGGTAAACAATTAAAATAAATGCTAATATTATCTAAATAAAAAAAGTAATAAAAGGGGGTTTTTTCTAGTTTTGCAAGACTAGAAATTAACAATGAAATAAAACTCAAACTAACCAACTAACAACTAAAGCAAATAAACAATCACTAAATTCAATAATAGAGAAGACTTCTGTTTAGGTTCGATTCATTTACTCCTATGGTTGATTTTATGGTAAGTGCAATGGATTATTCGTTATTGGCTACCGATTAGTGTGATTAGGTTCACGTTCGCTATTACTAATCCTTAGAAAACAAATTAATTCAAACATTGGCCAATTGGTTAAACTAATGAGTTTCCTAGATTATTGATTCGGGTTAAGTAAGACTTGTAATTAGCTAATCAAATTACAAATTCAATTAACCTCTTGTTGATGGTTCGTCACACAAGGCTCACACATTAATTTACCTATTTTCTAGTTAACCCTAGTTTCACGTTCGCTATTCCAAGGCATATAACAATGTTTTCACACAAATCATATGAGATCAGTAATTAAGAGATGTTTATGCACCTTAATATACTTGTTAATTAACAGAAAATAGTTGTTGTTAACACATGAGGATCTTTAACAAGCTTAGCAAAACATAATCACCAAATTAAATCAATCCAACCATAAAATAATACCATATTCATAAAGTCATCTATCCTAAACAGAAGATAATAGTTTTAGCTCATGATTACAGCAGAAAGTTTATCAAAAACGAAATCTAATAGTTTACACATAGTTCAATCAAAAGATTAAGTAAAGAGTAAACCTAAATTGCCTTTTATCTTCTCAAAATTGAAAGCTAGGGTTGTTCCACGAGTTCCAGGGCTTCTAGCTGCACCTCCAGTCGCAAATTAACCCCCAAGGGTTCCCCCATTCGTTAGGGTTCGAATGAGAAGCGTTTCTATATATATTTTCTGAAAACAGGGGCGACTCGGCGAGTCTAGTGACCTACTCGACGAGTCCATCACTTAAACCCCGTGTGCGGCAAGTCAGCGTCGAGAATCGCGAACTTTCCGATCAACTCGACGAGTTGATGCCCAACTCGTCGAGTTTGTTTGGAATCAACATTTTTTCAAAACACAAAAGTCGTCCGAAATTGTGTGTAGTTTTCAGAACATTTTGAATCTCATCAGTCGGAGTTACGGTTAGTGAGATATGGCCAAAACACTGATGAGGGGTCAAGCTGTCCAGCAACATCCTTCTTTCTTCAAAATCCAAGATCCAAGCTTCCAATTGCTAAATCCGCTTCCTTTTCCATCCGAGCATGTCATTGTTGCTGAAAAATGAAATTCTAAACTAATTAAGAACCTTTTGTTCATTAAATGAGATAAAATCAACATAAAGTATTAAGATAATATATAAATTATATGACTAAATATGTCCATATCAATAATCCTTGACCACGTCAAGCCACCTGCACTGCCTCATATTCAGGTTTAGCTGATCCATGATGTGTCTCCATCTCTTGTGGCTCGTGTATATGGTACAACGGACCCCATAGAGGTAATGTGTCCAAATCTTAAGATCGAATACCACTGCTCCCAACTCCAGATCATGAGTAGGGTATCTCGTCTCGTGTGGCTTCAACTGCCGCGACGCGTAGGCTATCACCCGTCCTCTTTGCATGAGGACCGCTCCTAGTCCTGTGATGGATGCATCACAGAATACTACAAAATCCTCAACTCCCTCCGGGAGAGTCAAGACTGGAGCCTCACATAGTCGCTGTCTGAGGGTCTCAAATGCCCTCTGCTACTCGGGGCCCCACCGAAAATCCATCCCCTTCCTCGTCAGACGAGTGAGGGGTACTACAATCTTGGAGAAATCCTGTATGAATCTCCGGTAGTACCCATCCAATCCTAAGAAGCTCCTGATATCCGAGGGATATTTCGGAACCTCCCACTGCATAACTGCCTCGATTTTGGTCGGATCGACCAAAATCCTCTCCTTGTTAACGAGATGTCCAAGGAAGTGAACCTCTCGTAACCAAAACTCGCAGTTCAATAACTTGGCATACAGCCATTCTTGCCTCAAGACTCCCAATAGCTCCCGAAGATGCTCCTCATGCTGCTCTCGGGTGTTGGAGTACACCAAGATATCATCTATGAATACGATAACCGAGCGATCGAGCATCGGTCTGCAGGCCCGATTCATCAGGTCCATAAATACTGTTGGCGTGTTGGTGAGCCCAAACGGTATCACCACGAACTCGTAATGTCCATAACGAGTCCGGAATGCGGTCTTCTCTACGTCCTCCTCCCTAACCCTGACCTGATGGTACCCGGACCTCAGGTTTATCTTGGAGAACCAAGATGCCCCCTGAAACTGATTGAAAAGATCATCTATCCTCGGGAGTGGATAACGGTTCTTCACCATCAACTTGTTCAACTCCCGGTAGTCAATGCACATCCGGTGTGAACCATCCTTCTTCCAGACGAAGAGAATCGACACTCCCCATGGAGAACTGCTCGGACGGATGAACTGTTTGCCCAACAGTTCCTGCAGGTGTGATGACAGCTCCTGCATCTCTGGTGGTGCCAATCAGTACGACGCCTTGGCGATAGGGGCGGTACCTAGCACTAGGTCGATCCTAAACTCGACCTGCCTCTCCGGAGGCACTCCGGGTAACTCCTATAGAAACACGTCAGCGATCCCTGACCACTGGAACCTCTGAAATCGAGAGCTGATCCCTGACCCGCGTATCCACCATATACACTAGATAACTCGCACACCCTTGCTAAATGTACTTCCGAGCCCTGGCAGCTGAACAAAATCCTGATCTGAATCTGGTGCCCTCACCATAGACATTTAGTTATCCCCCTCTTGGGGTTCGAACTACCACTCGCTGACCCTCACAGTCGATCATGGCACCGAAGCGACTAAGCCAGTCCATACCCACGATCACACACACATCCCCCATGGGAATCAGAATCAAGTCTATCGGGAAAAATACCCCGAAGATCTCCAACACGCAACCCCGATAGACGGAAGAAGCAGAAATCCCGTGTTTGTTGGCGATAGAGACTCGCAACGGACACTCTAGCTCTCCTACTGGCAAAAGGAACTCCCTAATGAATGACTGAGAGACAAACGACCGACTCGCCCCCGTGTCAAATAATACCAAAGCAGGTAACGAATTCACTAAAAATGTACCTAATCACAGACACAAACATATAAGCATAAAACAAATATAATCAGTAAGATAAGGGATAGAAACATACCAGCAACCACATATGGTGCTGCCGTTGCCTCCTCTGCTGTAAGCTGGAAGGCGCGTCCCTGAGCCCTCGGGGACGCTGCTCTACCCTGACTCCCGTCAGTAATCCTTAGTGTAGTCGGCGCTGGAGCATGCGCCGGCCTGGCAGCGAGCTGCAGACAGTTGGTCTTCACATGACCAACCTGATGGCAATGGTAGCAGATCCTCATATCCTGAACCGGGGATGTCTGGCGACAATCCCTTGCAAAATGCCCCTCCTTGCCGCATTTGCGGCACGCACTGCTCGATTTACAAACCCCCGAGTGACCCTTCCCGCACTTGCCACAAGTGCGGCCCTGCTGTCTTCCTGACCTGGAATGAGCGGTATTAGACCGCTTTGGTGCCGGCTATGACTGCGTCGGGGCCTGCCTCTGCTCTCAGATGTAACTCAATCTCAAGCTCCCGCCGCCTAGCGGCCACCTGTAAATCCAGCAAAGTATCACATCAATGGGTAACAACAAACTGACGGATGTCAGTATTGAGCATGCTCAGATAACGTGTCATCTGAGCCTGCTCAGAAACAAACTCCGGGCAGAACATCGCCCTCTCCGTGAACATACGGGTGATCTCCGTCACCGTCTCCGTACCCTGTCTCAAATCCAGAAACTCCTGAGCTAACCGCTCTCGCTCGACCCGCGGAATGTAGCGAGCGCGGAACATATCCCTGAACTGCTCCCAAGTAACCGCAACTCTCTAATCATCAGTATAAGACCCATTCATCAACCTCAACTGGTCCTTTGCCCCAGACCTCAGCAGGTTCAGGCCACATCTGACCTTATGGTCAGCAGGATATAAGCACGTGAAGAAACATCCCTCCACGTCGGACAGCCGCCTCATGGCTACAATCAGGTCCTGTATCCCATCAAAAGTCGTGGGCTTTGTGTTATCGAAGTCCCGGTACTAAAAATACCGACTAGCTCTTCCCCCTGCCGACGTTACAGATGTTGTAGTTGCTGCGGTAACCATCTCAGCAAGGGCTGCATAGCGCTCATCAAAATACTCAAACATGGCGGTCTTAATAGACCCAAACATCTCCGGCAACTGTGCCCAGAACAGAGTAGCAACCTCATCGTGCAGGATCTCTCGAATCCTGGCGTCCAGCTCATCCAATCTCATCTGACCAACAACCTTGGGCACTGCCGGTCCCTCCTGACCGCTATCTCCTGATCCTGATCCGAATCCAGTCACAAAGCGTCTCGTAACCACCATACTGAAAATAGACCAAGAAGATATCAGATAATCTGCATAAATAACGGGGAACCAACTCCCAACTAAACCCTAGGGGTTATGACTTCCTTGCTACGCGTATGGGGTCCTGTGATTTCAGTAGTACGGGCCCATACTACCTTTCACACCTACCCAAATTTTTCTCAAGTATCATCACAACGCGCTAACAACATACATAAACATGGCGAGCGCTCAATCTTCACTCCTAGAGGAAGGCTAAATATCTCATAACTGGCCTACCGACCCCGCACAACCCACCCATGAAACTTCCACCAACCCTGCAGTACTTGTGTATGCTAGCCATACATAACGCTGGACCCTATAGACTTTCGAATACTTGATCCTAACCTAAGCCCTTCATCAAACAAGAACATGAAATAAGGCCAAACTAAACATTCTCAGGCTATAAGATCTTAATTATGTACAGTCGTGATGCATACACTAAGCAACTACAGTAATGATGTCAATTTCATATAAGGAAAATCCCTAGGCTATTAGGCATCATACAATCAGGCAATTCTATCATGTAATTCCTGAAGATCCCTAGCCTAGTACTAGCATGCTGTTCTAACATATCACAAAATCAAATAATTTGTAAGGTATTTTGGGGTCTACTTATTGGCTCCGACTGATCGTACACATGCATTCTCCTTAAGTATTTTGAAGACCATTTGAAAAATCATTTTAAAATCTTGTTCTTAGTTTGAGACTAGAGACACAAAAGTGTTTCCTCCAATTCACTCAAACCAAGGCTCTGATACCAACTTGTAACACCTACAAAAATCATACCAAATTTAAACTTTTTAAAACATTCAAAGCCAATAATTATTACAAAATTTGTTTTCAAAATAGTTTAGTGTCAGAGTATCCCAAAATCAAGTCATGAAAACATAAGGAGGTGTACGATCATGCCTTCGCCTTCCCGCAATGATCAGAAGTACCTGAAACAAAATCAACAACTATAAGCCCCGAAGCTTAGTGAGCTTCCCCAAAATACCAACGCCATACAATCATAATCATATCATATAAACAAACAACATGCATAATGATCCATCAGCCTGACTGGACCGCCTCGCATGGCCATCAGTCTATCCAGACCGCTCTCCGAGACATCGACACGTCTGGACCGCCTCTCAGGGCCTTCAGCCTATTCGGACCACTTGTTGGGCCTTCGGCCTGACTAGTATGCCCTCCCAGGTCTGCAGTCTATCCGGTCCGCCCAGGGTATGTTGGCCTTCAGCACAAAGCAGGTCCGCCACAACCCAACCCCCAAATAAAATAATCTTGTGCACATAAATATCATACGCTAGCATGTATAACAGTCTAACCGATCTAATAGATCAATAATCATGGCAACATCCTATAACCAGGATACAGACCTAACCGGTCACTAACATAGCATTATTCTATATACCAGGATACTGACCTACCAGGTCACTAAGCATATCACCATCCTAACCACCAGGATGCAAATCAATAAGCATATCGTGAAATAATCCTGGATACAAATCCAAAAAGGGTCGGCATCGGTGCCTTCGAACCTGTTAGTATAGTGTGGACAACTCACCTCACAAGTAATGCTGAACTGTAGTGAAAGTCTCCGACCGCTGTCTCCAAAAATCCCAAACTATCCAAAATAACGA
This sequence comes from Lactuca virosa, assembly GCF_052849685.1. Lineage (NCBI taxonomy): Eukaryota > Viridiplantae > Streptophyta > Magnoliopsida > Asterales > Asteraceae > Lactuca > Lactuca virosa. The sequence continues at coordinate 66,931,323 of NC_136433.1, forward strand.
ATACTAAGTCAACACATGGGATATCAATCTTGACTAAGGGTCCACATAGTCCATTTGGCCTTTTCTCTAATTTGGGCCAAGGCCCAATATCAAATTCACTATCCAAAAGTCCATATACATAAGGCCCATTAAAATTGGGCCCCAACTCCAAAATCGGGCCTCATTTTAAGATCTATTACCACTAATGGACCAAAACATATTTATTCAGAAAGCCCAGTAAGGCCCATGTCAAACTGGCCCAAAAAGGCGTCCAATACCGAAGCACAAATGGTCAAAAGGCCAACAGAGGGCGTACGCGGGGCGTACTCCTCTGCTACGCTGGGCATACTTATGTTTTGCATTGACCACCATCGGGGTGGTTGACTCAGTACGCTGGGCGTACAGAAATTACACAGGGCGTACGGAAGGTTTCACCGAAACCCTAATAAGTGCTTAATGGCTTAAGCACTTAAGCCCAAACTCCAGATCCATCGACCAAATGTGCCTTAGAACCATAAAGTCTTCAACTTTAAGACTTTGGACATCCAGAAAGTTCCTAATACATGGTATTAACCCATTAAGACTTTTCTACTACATGCATGGGACACTTTCAGCCATTGGGACATCATTTTTATCACTTAGGACCCTTTCTAGGGTCTGAAAGGACAGCTTATCTTGTTCAAACCATAACGTGCACCAACTTGGGACTTTTTGGACAAGAAATGGTTTCATAAAGCTAGCATGGCCAGATCTACATCATACAAGCTTAAAGGTTGGAGCTTTTTACCTCCTGGAGCTTCTAGAGCACAAAGAAATCTTAGATCTACAAGCTTGTCTTCTTTCTCCAACTTCTTGATGCAACACCTTCTTCTCCAACTACTCAAAACATACACTTTTAGCTCACACACTCAAGAAAAGGGTTAGGGTTTGGGGAAAATGGCTCAAAGTTATGGAGGCTTAAATGATGGAGGGTTTTGAGCTCATAAGGTCGTTTATATAGCACCCAAACCCTGAATATTAGGGTTTCCATCTGACGTGAGTACGCTTAGCGTACACAAGTGTACACCCAGCGTACTAGGGCGTGCCTAGTACGCTCAGCGTACCTTATGTACACTTACCGTACTTTTCCTAATTCCAAAGTTGCAACTTTAGCCCTTAGGCTTCACATTGCTCGACTCTTCCAACCCCGGGGACTACAAATGACAATTAAATAACAGAAGAGAGGATTCAGAAATACCTGCCAAATCTCGGGATGTTACACTCACCCTTTAAGCGTGAGTTTGATTTGTTCGGAGTCAGTTAATTTTGAGAATCTTGAAGTGAGAAACCGTACAAACAACTATTCTTGAACTTTGAAACACTTTCGTGACCGTTTTGTAACAAATTTACACTAAAATGGGCTATTTGGTAATAACCTATCAATGGAGGGGTTGTTCGGTAATAATTTAAAAAATGGGAATGTATTTGGTTTAAAAAGACAAGGAGAAAGGGTTGAATATGTCAACTGATGCAAAAAAGGGTTGATTTTGTTAAAAATAATCGAATCAGGGGCTGTTTCTGTTAAAACAAATCCATGAGGGGCTATTATGGTCAAATTAAATTAAATTTTGGAGGTCCTTCCCCCTAATCGTGATTTGTAGGAACGAAACAAAAAATGGAGGTGGGTCCTGATTTCTTGGTCGATTGTGGGTAAAGGAGAAAAGGACTAGCACATTCGGTGCTTGGCTGATCGATGGGAAGGAAGAACAAACGGAGGCAGGAAGGGAGTTGCACCTCCGGTGTCTAACTGTTTCGAAAAGGGAGAAGCACAATGCAGCAAGGTTGCTTAAGTAGCGATCTACAAAGGAGATGGAGGGAAGGCAGGTCCGAGGGAGCAATGTAAGCAGAAACAGCAACGCAGGGGAGGGCTTTCGGCAATGGTGCTCGACTGCAGAAGGAGAGGTATGGGATAGGGTTGTTGCCCTGTGATTTTTCTGGAAAATATCCATCTCTGGTGGTGGTTTTATTAAATGAAAAAGGAGAATGAGGAGGGAGGCAACAGATCAACACAATGCTTCATTTGTTACAAGAAAAGGGAGAAACGGGGGTGGTAGCGGAGCTGTGGTCGGTGACTAGTGGTGTTGGGGTTTGTTGTGTGGTTGGGAGGGAAGAGAAGGAGTTGCAACTCCTTCTTCTTCTTCTTCTTCTCTTTCTCTCTCTCCCTCTTTTTTTTGTAGTAAGATAGAGTAGATAAAGAGAAGGTAGTGAGAGAGTAAATAGAGGGTAGAGAGAGTTGGATGTTGACCGTACATGGGTCAAAGTCCAAAGAAAGAGCTGGATTTTTCCTTTAAGTATGCATGTAGCATGTCATTTTTGTTTTCCCCTTGATTTAACTCACATTCAAGTAATCTCGGTTTGTGCGCCAATCGATTCGGACCTCATAAAATATATCAAAAATATTTGGTGAATGACATGATCGTGATGATGCCAAAAATCTAAACGGATTTCAAATCTGATGTACGGATCTCCGTGAAATGGCGTTCGAAGTTTCACGTCAATCAGGTTCCGATTTGTTAGTTTTTGCAAATCTGATTTCGGTTCGGGATAAAAATATCAGAATAGTAAAATCAAATACTAGACCGAAACCTGAGTTTAGAAACATGCTCAAAATCAATTTACGAGATGTGTAGCAACCTCAATCTGAGCAGTGTAATATCCGATATCGGGTAAAATCAGGTAGATACTTGTTTAAAAACTTAAAACATGCATAACTTTCTCATACAATCTCCGTTTTGGGCGTTCTTTATATCCACGAAATCCTGAGAACATTTTCTATCCAATTTTATTATCACTAGCCCCCCCTGTAGATTAATTACAAAAATTTGATGTTTAGGGCATCAAGTCTCAGTGATTTTTGAACTGCTTCATGTTTGATGACAATGGTCAACTTTCTGAGCATTTTGAGGTATCGCGAAGGCACTTATGAGTAACATGATCTCATTTGTATGTAAAATCATTGAGGTACTATATCATAGATCCTAATACAGTGTGGTTCGTGGTAGATTGATCATTTACAGATTTAGAATTAAATTCTAGGAGGTCATAATAAACATAAATCGTAAGCACAAAGCTTAGTGAGTTCCCCAAAATACCGCATACCATACATATACGTCAGCTCAAGGCTGTATCGGGTCTATTTCACCCCCGAGTCTATTTCAACTCAATCGGTATTTTTCAACCATAAGGGTCTATTTCAACCTCGAGTTTATTTCACCCCACATACATATATCAAACATGCATGCATGCATACAACAAGAGTCACAAAGACAACAAGCACATACAACCCTAGTATCCTACAGTATAGTGAGAAAACTCACCTAAGTCCGATGTCAACAAATCACACACTCGTTGCTGTTACCATGACTTCTCACACTGAACATATCCAAGATCAATCCATATCAATAATTAGGGTAATAAATCAAAATCCATGGTCCCACTCTTATTCCATCATACTAAGGGTAAAATACCATTTTATCCTTCCCACACCTGACCCAACAATACATGGCCTAAAACCCAAACGACCCAATGTCCAAAAATGGCCCATAAGTGTATCTCTTGAGTATGCCTTGTGTACCGTTTGTTGAAGCCCATCGTACAACCCGTCACAACGAGGAAATTGAGAAATCAATGCACTACGCTGAGCGTACGCATACGTTGCCCAGTGTACTCCCTTGATGGCCAAGTCTCACTTTTAGCCCTTAATGCTTAAGACCAAATCATCCAAATCATAGATCTAACCTTTAAGGGATGTCTTAAGTCATAAATTTCCCGACTTTATGACTTTTCATGGCTTAATTGGGTCCAAACCAAAGCCCTAAATTTATAACTTCACCAAAAGGCCACTAACTCATGCATGGAAGATGTTTACTCATCGAGCACCAATTTTTATAACTTAATGACATAAAACTGACTAGAAATGGGGCTCAAAGGTTCTGGAGTAACTTCTACTCACAAGATCTAAATCATGGGACCAAAACTTGCTCATAACATGACCTAAGTCTAGATATACATCAAAGAACCATCAAGTTTGAAGATTTGTACCTCTAGAAGATAGATCAAGGTGAACAAGGCCTGGATCTACAAGTTCCAAGATAACCAACACTTCTCCAATGAGTTATTCTTCTTCCAAATGCACCAAAAACCCACCAAAATCACTCAAAGACTAGATAATCTTTCAAATGAGTCTAGGGTTGCGAGGGAACAACTTAGGAGGGTGGAGGCTGAAGGTAAGGAGGGTTAGAAATGAGTTAAGGCCTTTAAATAGGGTCCAAGACCCAAAATTAGGGTTAAGTCTGGGCTGTACGTCCAGTGTACTCCTGGTACGCCCAATGTACCAGGTTGTCTTCCGCGATCAATCATGCCCAGTATGCCCAGCGTATGCCGTGTACGCCCAGCGTACTCGACTTAACCCAAAAATTTCATAAATTTTAACGGTCACAAATTTCGCGTCCCTAATCCGTTTTTGGCGTTCTTTATATGCTCAGAAAGGTAATGAAAATCCCTACAATCGTATCAACTCTCATTTGACTTAAAACTTTCCAAACTTAAATCCTTAATTCGTGAAAAGTCCAGAGCATCAGTTTTACGATTATACCATGGGGATCCAAAGCGCAAACCGAACTCTTGGATAACATAACCTATATTACCCACATCTAAATGGGTCTAAAGCCATCTTTCCTCAAAGCCCGAAGCCTTATGATCATTGATCTTCGGGTCACGACCCCGAATGAAGAAACGAATCGAAATAAGGTGTTACAATACACAAGGCAGTCCAATCCTTTCACATACAATTACTTACTATTTTCTGTAAAAAAAATAGCTTACTATTTTATATCCTCAATTACATAGAGGCATTTTATAAGTACCGGCTATTGGCATCCCTTGTGACGGATCTGAAAAGGCCACATACATCCATATGTATTAGGTCTAACAATCCTTCACCTCTTTTATAAGTACCAGTAAAAGGTGATATAGTCATCTTTCCTAATATACAAGATTTACATTCATAGTTTGATTTTAGGTCAAAGGATTCCAACACTCCATCCTTTTGTAGTTGGGCGATGCGTTTTTTTGTTTATACGCTAGAGAAGACAAAACCATAAGCATGCATTGTCTAAACTATTTGAAGAATAAATATTATAAACACAATTCCATGTTCATTCACACACACATTATTTTCATACACACCATTACAAGGATAATATTTGAAAATAAATGCACCATTTTTACAAGCTAAAATTACACCATCATTACTATCAAACCCATAACGATAACCTTGTCTAAATAATGCGTGAAAGGAAATTATGTTTCTTGTCATTTCTGTCGAATAACTATAATTGTTCAAGTTAACCCTAACACTATCAAACATAAGCTCATAAGTCCTAATCCTGGTAATAGCCAACATTCGCTTATTCCCCATGATCAGGTTCAACTTTCCATGCTCGATCTCTCCACTTTCCCTTAGTCCATGCATATCAGAACACATATGGAAACCAGATGACATATAAAGGATTCAAGTTTTTAAAATATAAGTGTTATTGATTTTAATAGAGTATGTACCATATGTAGAGCCAGACAGCTTGCCCTTTGCGTCTCTCACTTCATGTAGGTACTTGGGGCAGCTTCTCTTCCGATGTCCCTTTAGGACACAATGAAAGCACACGACTTCTTTTGGATCACCAACAAGAGGAGCATCGAAGTTGACCTTTCCCTTTAACCTGCTAAACTCTCTAGAAGGGGATTTCCCTTTCTACTTGGGGTGGGAATAGGCCTTTCTCTTCTTCCCCTTGCCTTGTTGAATAGCCATGACTGGGGCACCTGCAAAACCGTTAGAATGAGATTTCTTTATTCTAGCTTCTACGATTTGCAATAGACTATGAAGCTCAATCAATATGGTCTCGGTATTGTTCAAATGATAACTCAAAATGAACTAATCATAACCACTGGCCAAAGAGTTGAGCACCATGTAAATGGAAAGCTTCTTCTCAATGTTCACATTGAGCTTCTCAAACCTCTATATGTGTATCTGCATTTTCTATACATGAGCACACACAGATTCCCTTTCTTTCAATTTGTATCCCATGAGGGATTTCACGACTTCATAACGCTCTTGCCTCATTTTCTTGTGGAACATTTGAGTAAGATCTATATTCATCTCATAAGGCAAGTATTCCTCATAGGAGTTTTGAAGTTCAACTGCTATGGTTGTAATCATAATGCAAGAGACCTTAGTCACATCGTCGTCGTGCTGGTATATTCAACAAGTTCCTCAGGAGTGGCAGTTGCTTTTTTAATTTCAGAAAATGAAGTGTCAAGAACATACTCTTTGTTCTCATATTGTAATTTCATCTTCAAATTACACATTGATTCAATGTAATTTGGACTAGTAAGCTTGTGTTTTGAGATGATCGACAAAATAGAGAAGTTGTGAGTGGGTGGAGGAGAAGGAGGAAGATAATCATTTCCAGACGTCTAAAATAAGATATAGGATTTTAGTTAGTTGATTATTCCTTAATATTTTAACCCAAGTTAATATTCAACTCTTGGATCCATAAATACAATTTGAAATTAAGAAGAGGGATGCCATAATATAATTGCGAATTTAATTTAGGTAGGGAAATCACTTTACAATTTCAATCTAATATGAAATTCCTATATCTTTCAAGATTTATTGAACTTTTCAATGGCATGTTTAATATTAGATTATGCTCTTCAATTTGTGACTGGGATGCCGATGATCACAAACAAAATGTAAATAACCATGCAAACCCGCGTGATAACCTCGTTCTCATTTATGATCTTGTGACAACCTCTTTCTCATTTATGATCTCACATTGATGTTCCAGTTAACAACACATGCTCCATCAATAGCCATAAACTTTATTTGTGCCATTTTTTCACCTATGTACTCCCAAATTAGTGTGTCGATTCACCACACACGCTCCACTAACGACTCAGAAAGAAATGATGCACGTTTTCATGGATTAGCATACTATTTCACATTTTATCCTAAGTAGAGTGAGATTTTATAGAACGTTCTGGTACTTATATATTATACTTTTAATGTGATTATTTCGTATCGAACCCTTTCGTCTAATGACCTTCCACCACACAAAGAAGCGGTGGGTGAAAATGATGCCCATTCAACGGTCATTTTACAAGCCGTTTCCTTGTACATCTCTTATAGTGTGGCTTCGTGAATGAGGCTACTCTTGATTCGACTGACTTTATGTTATACTTATAGTATTAATAATCTCATACATATGTATAGGGTGTATTATAAAACCTTTTAAATATACAAGGTTTAAATTTAATTATCTTGATTAACAATGAATTAGTTAATCTTTTAAACCATCTTTTGTTTAATGTTTATCTTTTAATTAAATAATTAATTAAGTTAATTAAATCATTTAAGAATTAAATACTTATCTTTAATTAGACTTTTAATTAATTAGTCTATTTAATCTTAATCATTTCTTTATATTCGAAAATTACGGTTTATGTTATCTAGTTTTAGTTGTTCAAATTTTAAGGCAATTAAAATAACAAATAAGGAAACTAGGAAACCATAACACTTTTCTAAAATGGCAAGGAGGCAAGGTAACTTTCGAAAACCCCAGAGGGCTAAGTATTTTCGATTTTGCTGGTTTCTTTTAGGGTTTCACAAATATGCATATTATACACCAAACCCTAGGCTCTGATACCACTGATGGGTTTTCTAGATTACTTTTATGTATTTTCATAATTTCACATTCTTATTATGAGCACATGCAACCTAGAAACCTATGACTTTTCTCATAACAACAACATACTTTGAAAAACTAAATAACCCTACCTAAAATTGAAAGTTACAAAGTTTAGGTTACATACCTTTTGTTATTATTGAAAATAACAACCTACTTTGAAGAACCATTCTTTGGAATGCTAGCCCCAATAATGTGGAAGTCTCTAATATGTCACACCCAAACCGTAGGAAACCCTAGGATCGAAAATTAAAGGGGATGGGGGGGGGGGGTGATGGACATTTCAAAATTCCTTATGAATTATGTAGGGGTCTCAAGCCTTCTAGAAGTCCCTAATTATAGTTGTAGGAAACCCTTATTTGAATTTAAAATAATAATATTTTAATCTATTTCAAATTACTTTCCATATCAACCAAAGGAGGCTTCCAGAATGCCTCTTTTGCTCAACTGTTGAATAACTGCATTCTAACCCTTGTAGTTTTAATTAATTATATTTAATCCAGAACATTTAATTAAATTAATTTTGATTCTTTTTTAATTAATTATTTACTATTTCTACTTAATCATTTATCTCGCTCTGTCTCAATATCAATCCAAACTATTTTCCGGTTATGAGGCAACCCAAAAAGACTTTACTATTATTCACTCAATTATACCAATTTAGTTAGGACCTTAGAGATCTTAATGAAACGTAATTAATATTAGAATGTTTAATTATAGATTACTTTAATTCTACAAAAGCAAATAATAAAATAGGGGTTTTGATTATATGATTTAAATGATTAGTAAATAAACAAGATAATCTGATTTTTGAAAACGATTTACTTTAGGTACTTTGGCTTAAACTCAATTACATCAAAATCATGGTTAAGTATTAATGTGCAATGGTTATTTATTCGTTATTTACCGATTCCTATTGTAATCAGCTATCATGGTTGGATGAACTAAGTTTGTATAATCATAAAGATAATCAACACATAGATCATGCAATTAATCATCCAAAAAATTAAAATTATAATCAGATTATGAGGGATTTGATCGAGGAATTAACTTCATTGGTCATGAAAGTTAATAATAAGCATAAGTCGGTCAACAAACGCTTCTCCTACAGATTAAAGTTGCACGATTTTACTATCGAAGTCTTGGTTTTGGTCAAAACGCTAATCATAATAATTTAATGGGCATCAAAACAATTATGATTCAAGCTAATAAAACCTAGATTGATCATCTAAATTCAATTAGCTCGTTAACAACTAATAAATTTTAATTGTCAGTGGGATGTTGAATCGTCCTTCTGACGATATCACTATTTTGAATTTTTCAGTCCTCATCGGCGGGATCAAACGCCGGTAGGACCATCGTCATCTTTGGATTGTTTCTGCAGTTCTATCTCTTCAGTCTTTATCCTCTATTGGTGTCATATTTTCTTCTACGTGTGATCAATCGATTGTTTTTTCTGATGGGGTCTAATGATCGATGGAATCCTAATGAACCGTGGTCCATGAATTGGAATTTGTATAGTAATCACATCTCTAGAGGGCAGCAAAATCATCTTTCTCACGAGGGGAATCGTTTCTCAAATAAGGATGTATCTTATTTTTATGTTACGAATTTTCCAGAATATGTTTTGAGCAGTGACTTGTGGCGTACTTGTAATCATTTTGGAAAAGTTATTGATGTCTTTATTTCCAATAAGAAATCAAGACTAGGAAAACTCTTTGGATTCATCAGGCTTATGGGTGTTACTGATAGTGATAAAATGATCAAGAATTTATGTGATGTGTGGTTTGGTTATCATAAGTTGTTTGCCTGCCCACCAAGATTTGATAAACTTGTTTACCCTTCCCCTACGATTCGTCCAGTGTTGTCTAAAGTGGCCATGATCACGAGTCCACCAAATTCATATGCTAGTGTTGTTAGGGGTGCTAAAAAAGATAAACCTGTAATCGACAAGGTTGACGACATAATTCATATCACATCCGGAGATTTCATTGTGGAGAGAAGAAAATGTGCTTGTTTAATCAACGCTTGGGACTTCCTTACGTTTCCTAACCTACAGATGTTATGTTTTAATTAAGGATATGAAGATTTCGACATTCGATACGTTGGTGGCTTTTGGGTTATGTTAGAATTTAAGAAAAAAGAAACTTGTAAGATTTCTTGGCAAACGATGTTACGGATCATTGGATTGTTGATAAACGCCCTTGGGATAGAAATTTTATTCCTCCGGAAAGATTGGTTTGGGTAGATTTGGAAGGATTAACATTACGTGAATGGAGCAAAGAATCTTTTAGAAAAGTCATGAATAAATTAGGAAATATTGTACACCTTGATGATGGGTTAGGAGAAGATGTCTACAAATACCGAATTTGTATTTTGACTACGTTTCAAGGAATTATTTCAGAAGTTATGAAAGTTAATGTTGATGATCATATGTTCTCGGTTAGAATAAAAGAAGCACTTGGATGGACCCCTTCCTTCTAGTGTGACCCTACTAAGAATGGTTTTGATAATGGAAATGTTCGTGAACATTTTCATGAAGAAGGAGAGGTTAATGTTTACTGTGAAAAGGAGGAGGAATCTTATGATCCATTTGGAATTTATGATACATTAGAAAAAAATTAAAGAATATGAAGTTAATGGGAATGAACCATACGAAAATGATGATGTTATTCCTGATAATAATAGTTTTGATGAGAACATTCATGGGGAGGGGCGGTTTCAGAAATCTGACGTAATAAAGAAAAAATAGCAGATACGTCCCTCTGTTGTCGCTGCTATTAGGCCTGAGAAGAATCATAATTTTTTACCTATTGACAAGGAGCATCCAGAAAATTCCAAGCCACTTTCACCGCCAACTACAGCTCCGGTTGCTGCTGTTCAAGCAGCTTCGGCTGCTTCTGCCACTATTCGGATCACAGTAGGGATGCAACCGCCTGCTGTGGTGTCGACAGTTGCTGTTTAGAAAAATTATGTTGCTCTAGTGGGTTTTAGTGGAGGATTCGGTCGGGTTTCGGGGGTGGTAGATTCAGAGGATGATCTTTCACGTCCACTGGGATTCTCAAACTTTGGAGGTTACGAAGGATACTCGGAAAAGTATTTTACCAATGGATCTTTTTTTAAATGAAATCTAGAAAACTTTGGACATTGGGAAGGCCATGGGGTATAATTTGGATGGGTGTTTCGAGCGTGTAAAAGAAATACTTGAAGGTAACGGTGATACGAGAGTGTTGAAATGAATTGTCTTTCTATCAACATTCAAGGAACATTTTGCAAAGATAAAAGGGGTTGGGTAAAAACTTTATGTCATAAATATAAAGTGAAATTTTTAGCTATTTAAGAAAAAAAGATGGAACTTATTGATTTACATACAGCGAGGTCTTTTTGGGGTAATAACTCGTTTTCTCATATTTTTTCCTTCTCGTGGTGCTTTGGGTGGTAGTCTTATTATTTGGGATCTGGATCTTATTTCTCAAAAGAAAATACATATTTTTGAGTATTTTATAGCGATTGAGGCGATTTGGTTGACCACGGGTTTGGAGGTGTTGTTTATTGCCATTTATGCCCCCTCAAGGGGCGGATTGCAAGAGACAACTGTGGAATAATGTTTTTCAGTTTATTACTTCTTTTCATGCAGAGTGTGTTTTGATGGGTGATTTTAATGAAGTTGAGGATGAGTCAGAGAGAATGGGGTCTATTTTCCATCACAATACGGATAGGATTTTTAATCACTTTATTGAGCATGCGGAGTTGATAGACATTCCTTTGGGCAATCCTCGTTTTACTTGGAGTAATAAGTGGGGTTTTAAGTTTAGTAAGTTGGATCGTTTTTTGGTCTTGAATGGATTTTTGGATTGTTTACCTCATTCTTCGGGTATGGTCTTGGATAAATATATTCCTAGTCATAGGTCGATTCTTTTATTGGAGCATAATGTTGACTATGGTCCTGCCCATTTCGTTTATTTCCTTCTTGGTTCGATATAAAGGGGTTTGATGTGGTTGTTAGAGACTCTTGGTCTCAAGCTCTTGATGGTTCGAGTTTTTCTCACCCTTGGGTTAAATTTAATAAAAAAACTCCAATTTCTTAAATCTAACCTTTGTGCTTAGAATGATACTAGTCGGGCCTAGATGATTGTTAAACAGAAATAACTTCTAGAGGTACTTGAATATATTGATATGAGGCTTGTGGAAGACGGGGGATCGGCTGATCTAAGGGAGAAATGGGTCACAGTGCTTAAAGATATTATAGATTTTGATCATATTTCTTAGATGGATTTAGCTCAAAAGGCTAAGATCCAGTGAGGTATTTAGGGTGTTGAAAATTCGGGATTCTTTCACGGTTCGATAAAGTGTAAGAGACGACAAATGCCTATTCGTGGTGTCTTATGGGACGGAATTTGGGTTGATAATCTAGTTATTACGAAGGAAGAATTCCGTAATTTTTATCAGTTTTTGTTCTTAAAGAAGACTGATCCGAGACCTAGGACGGATGCTTCATATTTCTCAACGTTAGCAGGTTCTCAGATTCAATTTTTCATGCTACTTTTACTCGTGATGAGATTAAAAAGGCAGTTTGGGATTATGGTTCAACAAAGGCTCCGAGACCAAATGTTTTTTCTTTTAATTTTATTAAACGGTACTGGGATATTTTAGAGGATGATGTCGTAGATTTTGTGACACATTTTTACACCCACTCCTCGATTCCAAAGGGGTGTAATGCTTCATTCTTTACTCTGATTTCGAAAGCTAGATATTTGAAGAATGTCAGAGATTTTAGACCTATTAGTCTAATTGGTTGACAATATAAGATTATTGGTAAACTTATAGCTAATAGATTGGAATATCTTTTTGGTAGTGTGGTGAGCATGGAGCAATTTTCTTTTATTAAACGCAGACATATTTTAGATGACCCCTTTCTTTTGAATGAGATTGTAGCATCGAGTAAGGCTTCAAAAAAAATCCTCTTTTGATTTCCAAAGTGGATTTTGAGAAAGCCTATGATTCTTTTTCTTGGGAATATCTGATGGTGATTATGCAGATTATGTGTAACGCCTGGTTCCTGGTATGTATTTAAACTTATAATTTATTCAATTTTATAGAGCAACTCGATGAGTTGGTGGCCCGAAACTCGACGTGTTGAAATGTTAAGGACCGCGTATTTTAAGTGACCAATTCGATGAGTTGGGAGGTCTCAACTCGATGCGTTGGTTGGAAGAAATGAAACCCTAATTCCGGGGTTTTGCACCCTATTTAAACAACTTAAACCCCACAAGCTGGCCTCATTTCCAGCCTCCATTGTCCTAAACCCTAACCTTGAAACTCTAAGGCACTTTTGAGTCTTTGTGAGCTATTTTGAGTGTTTTTGGGTGTGTTTGAAGCCTTTGGAAGAAAGGAAAGCTTGGTGATACAAGAAGGAGCTGCTAGATCTCGAATGCTTGCTTCATTTTCGACACTTTTCTGGTATAAAGTTCTAACCTTGCTCAATATTTGATTGAATCTCTTTGTGGGTTAGTTTTGAGGCTTTTAGCCATGTTTGGGTGATTGGTGCGGTTGAAGGTCGTACCAAGTGCTATCTCTCCAGATCTATGGTCCTCTTGATCTGTTATGGCATAAAGGTGCCAACTTTATGGTCCTAAGAGCTCCATGCATCCCTGAAGCCTTTGCTTTGGCCTTTTAAGCTTCATTTGGCCATGCATGTGAGTAAAGTTGAAGATTTTACGTGACCTTTTATCGTTTAAGGTCCAGATCTATGTTCATGAGCTCTATCTTCAAGATATGGTGGTCTTTGGATTAAGACATAAGCGTTTTAGGATTAGGGTCTGAGCTTAATGCCTCTGGGGTTGTTCTTAATGGGTAAAGTTGGAAACTTTACTCTTCTAGAAGCATTATCAGTCTAGATCTGGAAGATAGGGCTTCGGTTTGAAGAATAGTGGCTTAATGCATTAAGTGGTTTGGCTGATCGAAGAACTCGACGAGTTCTTAAAGTAACTCGGCGAGTTGGGTTGGGGTTGTCCTGATTCTGTTGAAAAAGGAGGAACTCGACGAGTTAAAGGGAAACTCGGCGAGTTGGATTGAAATATCGCGATTTTGTGCTTAATGGAAACTCGGTGAGTTGTGGGATAACTCGACGAGTTGATTCAACTCAGAGCGTTGACTTTGACTTTAACTTTGACTTTGACTTTGGCCAAGTTTGACCTTTTAGGGGTTTTGAAATATTGATCGGTATCTAAGGGATTGTTTCTGTTTAGGGGTTGAGTAGAGCTGTTTCCGAGGCCGGGGATTTATCCAGTTATCTTTCAGCATTCGAGGTGAGTTTCCTTACCAGGTTTAGCGGGTCGAAGGCACCAAGGCCGGACCATGTTTACATTATATTGTTAGTATGCAATTTATCTTGATGACTCTTGCATGTGCTGTGTTTATATGTTTTTTCAGGTCAAGGCCCGATGCCGGGCGAGGCCCGATGGATATCTATATGCTACGTATCTATGTGATTAGTGCATGTGTATGTGTTTATTTGATATATGTTATTGCTGAAGGGTTTTGAGCATTCTAACACTCCTAAGGTGTACATGCAACCCTAGAAACCTTGGATCTATGTTTTACTAAGATACATGCAAATTTGATTTTTCCTAGGTTCTTAACCTAACTAGCATGGCATGGGGAACTTGAAACATAAAAGATAGTAGAAGAACATACCTTTCTAGTTGCTTGGATTCCTTGAGAACTTTGTGAGCCTAGCACCCCAAATGTGATGCCTCAAGTGTTTCACACAACACCGCAACTCTTGGAATAACTTTGAGAGAAGTACACACCCACTCAAAATCGGCTAGCCCTCTTGTTCTACACTTAGTGCCGATTTTGGTAGCCCATGGGGTCCTTTTATAGTTGTGTCACAAGTAGGGTTACACCATGTAAACCCTAATTGGCATGGCTTTTCATTTCCTCCATGATCCATGGGTTTTAACCTCCATGGACCATCCATGGAGCACCCTATGAGTTTTTAGCCCAATTCAATAAACCATGGATCATTAGCCTACTATATAAGAATGGATGATTTACACAATCAACCCCATATATTTAATTAGTCTCTTTTTGATCACAAAATTAATTCCAAATTAGTTCTTGATCAATACTAATTAAATAATATTATTAATATATTAGAACTTATAATATATTAATAAACCATAAGTGTCCTTTTTCTCATTTTGTCTATCCAAGTGTCATGATGCCATGCAACCCAAATGGACCATGCCAACCGGGTCAAGTACATACTAGAAATAGTTATGGACTTAGACACCTTATCCAACAATTGTATGTTGGGCGGGGCCCGTTTTACCGAGCTCAACTCGATTCCGGGCGGGGCCCGATGACGGTCGGGGCCCACTATTTTCTTATTGTATGATTGGTATGTGGTATTTTGGGGGAACTCACTAAGATTCGTGCTTCCAATTTTTAGTTTATGTTTCATGTACTTCTGGTTCCAGAGGGAAGAGCTCGGGATGACTGCATCGCACACACCGTTGGATTCCGCACTCGCTATTTTACTCTGATTTTATGACAAATAATACATTGGTTTTTATTTGAGATGATTGGATTTTATTGGAATCACTATTTATCTATTATTAAAAACAAAAATTTTGGTATCATGTTTTGGGTGTTACATTATGCGTTTTGGGTCTTTGTGGTGTGGTTGGATTATATAGATGTTATCTTCTGCCACAGCTTCAGTTCTTGTCAATGGATCTCCTTCACGATAATTACCTATGTTTCATCGTTTTAGGCAGGGTGATCCTTTACCCCCCTTTCCTTTTGTTTTGGCTATGGAGGGTTTGCATGTGGCTTTGGCTAGGGCACAAATGGCTAATTTTTATAGGGGAATTTCTATTGGGGGAATTGATATTTCTCATCTTCTTACGCTGATGATGTAGTCTTGTTGGCTGAATGGGATCAGACGAATGCTCTTCACATAGTCTGCATTTTGAGATATTTCTTTTTTGCTTCAGGTCTGAAAATCAACTTACTTAAAAGTAGGTTGTATGGTATGGGGTTACTGCTGACCATGTTTCTTCTATGGCGCTTCGTATGGGTTGTGTGTTGGGTACCCTCCCCTTCTTTCATTTGGGAGTGCCTGTGGGTCATAATATGGCTAGGAATGAGTATTGGTCTCCTATTAAGATCGTTTTCAGATTAGAGTGGCTGGATGGAAGGTGAAATGCCTTTCTTATGGTGGTAGACTTACTTTGATTAAGTCTGTGCTTGGGTCTATTGGTAGTTATCTAATGTCCATATTTCCTGTTCCGGTCACGGTGTTGAACTCTTTAGAGAAGTTAAGAGCTGCTTTCTTTTGGGAAGCGGATTTGGATGAACGACGTATGCATTGGGTTCGGTCGGATAGAGTGCTTACTTCTAGAGATGATGGAGGTTTGGGGTTGGGTAGCCTTTTTGCCTATAATAGGTTGCATCTTCACCAATAGCGTTGGTGTTTTTCTTATTATTTGAATCTGATTTGGGTTAGGGCGGTGAAAGTCTTTTCCGGGTTGCATGGGTGTTCTTCTCTTATGCCCCTGAAAAGAAATTGGTTGGGTCCTTGGAATGGTATAACTCGAGTGTTAACCAATCTTAAGGATTGTGGGTTAGATTTTGAGACCATATGCCCCATTAGGATTGGAGATGGAGCAAACACTTCCTTTTGACATGATCTATGGATGGGAGATACTCTGCTTGTTGTTTCTTTTTATAGAGTGTTCACATTGGATATTCATCGTACTTGTAATGTTCGAGAACGTATCGATCTTGGATGGGATATGGGTACTCTTAGACGTATCCCTAGGGGAGGTATTGAGCAGACTCAGTAGGACACATTCTTGATGTTGATGCAGGGTGTGCAACTTACTTCCATACAAGATAGGCTGGGCTGGACTTTAGATACTACTGGCATTTTTTCAGTTTCTTCGGCTCGTATTTTTTTTGATAGTGGGTTGATTACCTCAGACCGTATGGTTACTATATGGAATAATTTTGTTCATATTAAACTCAATATTCTCATTTGGAGGATGCAACTTTGCAGTATCCCTGCGAGGGAGAGACATTCTTCGAGAGGTATTATGGTGGCGGCGATTATGTGCCTAATTTGTTCATGTGCAGTGGAGACCATTTAGCGTCTTTTTGCAGGATGTCCAGAGTTGATTGCTATTTGGAGCCATATTGCTATTTGGTGGGGGTCTAGTATTCCCGATCATATTTTTGTGCAGTATTTTCTCTCTTGGTCCAATGGTGTCACGTTGAGGAGGGGTCAAAAAAAGTTTTTTAATGCAGTCATATTGACTACGATTTTGAGTATTTGGAATTTCATAAATTCTGTCATCTTTGGAACGGCTATCCCAAAAAAGTCTCTTTTATTTGATGATGTAGTATATAAAGCTTTATTTTGGATTTCTAATAGATGTAGCAAATCTAAGAGACCTTGGACCGTTTGGCTTCATAACCCAACTTTAGCTTCTATTTTCATGTCATTTTTTCTTCTAACATCTTACTAGTTCAACAAAATTCTAGCGTTCCAAAAAAAATAAATAAAAAAAAGAACTGATTAACAGCTAATAAAAGTCAAATCTTTAACACATAAGGGTATTGATTAGACAAACATAATTTATTTAATAACTCAAAATATGCAAATAACAAATAACCAATAAATTCATCGATTCATGTAATCTAAACACAAAGTAAAAGGTTTCTTCCCTGAATAAAAAACTAATACACAAAGAAAAACAATTCGGAATACTAAACGTTATTGGAACGGAAAACCGAATGATTCCCTTTATGAATTGGCTCTCCAATACTTCAGATCTTCAATCCATTAGGCTTAACAACCTTTCGCACTCTCAAAACTACAACATAAAGATTTCTTGTCGACCAAGTTGGTCAACGTTATCTGATATCTCTATAAATCTAATTTTCGCAGCTACAAAATAAGACTTTGTGTCACTAACTTTTTAAAATGACTTATCATTATCCTGATTGGGCGTGGTACGCCACCCAAAAGGGTGCAACGCGTCTGGCTTAATTTCACATTCTTCTGAAATTTTTATGATTCAACTCCATTTTCAGCCTTTTTACTTCCTTTTGCTCTAGCAACTTATAAAACCTACATTACAAAAATATGAAGCATTTTAATTATCTTTTGGTCTAAATGTTATCAAAACATATCATCAAATACAAAAATAACACTGGAAATATATGCATAAAATAGCAGTTATCATACCTTTTTCTTTTAGACATAAGTCGTAGTATGTTCATCAAATTCAATGTCTTTCTCATTGGGTCTAGTAACAAGAATTTTGATGGTAAAGATAGAATTTTGAGTTGTTGATTGTGATTATTTAGGTGGTGTTTTACAATCGGTATGTGGTGTTTGTTATACTTAGTGTATTGTAGTTGGTTGTGGTTTTGATTGGGGTAGATGATTTTTTTTTAAGTTTAGGTGTGAGTAAGCAGAGTGTTGGATTTTTGTGGTGGTCTCCTTGGGAACTTTAAATTGGAGATCATTCAAATGATCTAGCTTCTTCTTCTAAAGATCTTGAGGCTCATTCTTTTCTTTATATGTGCTTTGTATACTTAAAATGGTGCATGTAGGTTTTTGATCCTCATTATTATCATGTAATGACAACATTTTTCTCAGTCTTCTCTTCTTTTATTAATGGGTGAATTTAGGCTCATAAGTTATAGGTGTATAGGACCTTGTATGACTGTATGACTATGATGCTTGGTCTCTTCCTCTTTTCCCCATTTTGTTTACCGGAACAAAGTCATTAACTAACAACAAGTTTAAGTATCATTTGTTGAAAAATAACCCATTAGTGTGGCCTTCAGACTATTTTATAAATAAATTTATATATGGGTATAGTTATATTATGTACCATAACATTTTCCATAATGACATATCAGATTTATTGGATTAATTATTTGTAGTATGATGGATACGACATTTTTCCATAATTTGAGGGGCCAAATCGGTGTGGTTCTAAAACTTTCCCTAAGGTTTAACTGATGAAATAAACTCACATATATGAGGGGACACGCGTTTTGAGATAATCACCCTCGGTTCTTTCTTATATATTCTTACAATCATCTCAACAAACACCATGATCATATGTGTAAAATCTATCCATCAAGATGATCATTGAGGCACTATTACAGGAAGTGAGTAGGATCACAATATGGCATCATCATCTTGAAATCCAAGGAATATATCATTCTCTCCAAGTAAGTGTTAGGAAATTATAGGGTTTGTTGTGGAGATCTGGATACCAACTTGGATCATGATATCACTTTCCGAACTGATAGTTCTACCCTATGCCTGGGTTACAAGAAATTCAGCCTAGGATAATCCAAGTGGACACTTACGATTCTAGACACAGAAATCGCAAGCCAATATGCTAGAGGATTCTGAGAGTATGATGAAAAACGAGAGCTTAAGAACTTTTCCTCTTCTGAAAAGAAGAGTCGTTTATTAATAAACAATATTAGGGTTTCATTAGGGTTGGGCCGCTATTAGTTTCTTTGGTAGCAAGTCAAGGTAATCCGAATTTTAATGAGAATTTAGGGTTACCAAAACTAACGAGTTTCGTTAGTTTTACCATAATCACCCTCAAGAATCTGAATTTCCTTCTATGTACCCATAAGTAAAATTCGGAGAGGTTTTAAGGTGCTACCCCTTGGACCCCAGCCAGGGGCTCTGCCCCTTGGACCCCACTAGGGGCGCTGCCCCTAGACCTCGCCAAAGGGGTGATGCCCCTTTGGAAACCCCGGACCCAGGGCGCTGCCCCCGGACCCCCGACTCTTCATTTTATGTAACCTATGTGTTCTTTAATGGACTTTAAAAGAAAGACTTTTGGTAATCCATAACTTGAGGACAAATTATGGATTCCATTAAAACACTTAGATCAAGAATTAAACTAACAAACAATTTTGCAAATAATTCCTATGATCTACCAAAATCATAAGTGTATGAACATTCATATCAAAAATTTCAAGAATCATATAAACACATATAAAACTTGAAAATTTGATAATAATAATTGTAAACGGATTAGCATAATCATTACCACATCAAAAAGAGTTTTTATAAGTCCAAAACAATTTAGGGTAATGATTCTAGTCCGTTTCTAGCAGCAAAACTCGAAAAACTGCACTCTGGGCCTCCTACTCGTCGAGTGCATGAACCTACTCGACGAGTAGGATGAATATATACATGGACTCGTCGAGACCCCCCATGGACTCTGCGAGTTCACTCAGCAGAATGCAGATTTTTTGAGTTTCTTCAACAATTTGCATCAAATATCAAGAAAACAAGCCTAGGCTCTGATACCACTGAAGGATTTTGAGCATTCTAACACTCCTAAGGTGTACATGCAACCCTAGAAACCTTGGATCTATGTTTTACTAAGATAAATGCAAATTGTATTTTTCTAAGGTTCTTAACCTAACTAGCATGGCATGGGGAACTTGAAACATAAAAGCTAGTAGAAGAACATACATTTCTTGTTGCTTGGATTCCTTGAGAACTTTGTGAGCCTAGCACCCCAAATGTGATGCCTCAAGTGTTTCACACAACACCACAACTCTTGGAATAACTTTGAGAGAAGTACACACCCACTCAAAATCGGCAAGCCCTCTTGTTCTACACTTAGTGTCGATTTTGGTAGCCCATGGGGTCCTTTTATTGTTGTGTCACAAGTAGGGTTACACCATGTAAACCCTAATTGACATGGATTTTCATTTCCTCCATGATCCATGGATTTTAACCTCGATGGACCATCCATGGAGCACCCTATGGGTTTTTAGCCCAATTCAATAAACCATGGATCATTAGCCCACTATATAAGAATGGATGATTTACACAATCAACCCCATATATTTAATTAGTCTCTTTTTTATCACAAAATTAATTCCAAATTAATTATTGATCAATACTAATTAAATAATATTATTAATATATTAGAACTTATAATATATTAATAAACCATAAGTGTCCTTTTTCTCATTTTGTCTATCCAAGTGTCATGATGTCATGCAACCCAAATGGACCATGCCAACCGGGTCAAGTACATACCAAAAATAGTTATGGACTTAGACAACTTATCCAACAGTCTCCCACTTGGATAAGTCTAATAACTATAACTGCAAGTATGACTTCAGGAACCGATCAGCAATCGTAGCTCTTTTAAAGTATCGCGGAACTAAGATGACGTGCCATTTAAAATAAGTGATCATATAATCCTCTGATCTCAAGATATCAGCCGAAAAAATACATGGAACAATGTCGTACTTATTGTCCAGCAGTTTGTTTCCCGATTTCCGATTTGTTTGACATAGAACTTAATCGAACACATCAATTTAGTTCTGACCGGGCCCGATACATAGGTCAAAACAAAATCATCGAGGGGCCCAAATATCGCTTTTAATCCTCCACGAACTAAAAGGAACAGATAAACTTCGACTCATATGCTTGTTCTACTACTTTTTGAATTATACACAGAGGCACGTTTTATAACATCGAGTTACCAATGCGGTTTCGTACAATCAATGTATAACCAACTCATAGTCAACAACTCATATCTCTAGGTTTGAAGACTAATATGATATTACCATCTCACGATCACTCGAGATAAATTCCATGAAGTGATACAAGTGAGCGTGGGTTGAATCCAATACTCGAATCGCTATTCCAGGAGTACTCATGAACACTGAAGCCCCTTTGTCCCAGACAAACTACAGACCCTTCATGACAGTCTTGCCTCATTACCTACTTCCAAAGTATGATTGACTATGAATGGTTTGAATAATATGATATATCATAACATAATTATTCTGGAAGTCAAAACATGCAAAAATTGAAATAATAGTAAACGATTGACAGAAGATAGTAACACTTTACATATAGATAAACAACAACTTTTATTTATCATCAAATGTCAATTACACTTTACAAATTTCAAAAGCTATCTAATTTCTAAAACTAATATCATCCTTTAGCCCAATGCGTCTCACATGTTGAAGATGCTTAACCCTACTCAGTCCCTTCGTGAGGGGATCTGTAGGGTTCTCATCCGATGATACCCTCTTTGCCACGAGGAGTCCTTCTTCTATTCGATGTCTAATGAACTGGTATTTTCTGTCGAAGTGTTTGGATCTCCCGTAATCCCTTGGTTCCTTAGCTAAGGCAACGACACTTTCACTATCACAGAAAATCTCCATAGGCTCCTTTATAGCCGGTACTACTCCAAGGTCTCCAATGAAGTTCTTTAGCCATATCGCCTCCTTTTCTGCCTCGCTTGCTGCTATGTACTCTGATTCGCAAGTTGAATCAGCCATTGTCTCCTGCTTGGAACTTTTCCAAGTAATCGCTCCTCCGTTTAAGGTAAAGACCCAGCCTGACTGAGAGCGGAAATTATCCCTATCAGTTTGGAAGCTAGCATCACTATACCCTACTACTCTCGAGTCATCACTCCCACCGAGGGTAAGGACTCAGTCCTTAGTCCTCCACAGGTACTTGAGAATGTTCTTTACCGTAGTCCAGTGAGCCTTGCTAGGGTTCCCCTGATATCCGCTGACCATGCTCAAAGCAAAGGCCACATCAGGACGAGTACAAGCCATAACATACATGATCGAGCCTACAGCGGAAGCATACGGTACTCGACTCATCTCAGCTATCTCAGCCTCTGTACTCGGGCTCTGAGTCTTACTCAGTCTGGTGTTACTCTGGATCGGTAACTCTCCTTTCTTGGAATCCTGCATGCTGAACCTATTCAACACCTTATCCAAGTAGGTACTCTGACTAAGTCCAATTAGTCTTTTACTCCTGTCTCTCAAAATCCTTATCCCTAGGATATAGGCAGCTTCTCCAAGGTCCATCATAGCGAAACACTTCCCAAGCCAGAACTTTACTTCCTGCAGAGTTGGGATTTCATTTCCTATGAGTAGTATGTCATCCACATACAGTACCAAAAAGCTAACTATACTCCCACTAGCCTTGCCATATACACAAGACTCATCTTCGCTCCTTGAAAAGCCAAACTCTTTGACTTTCTCATCGAAACACAGATTCCATCTGCGAGGTGCTTGTTTCAATCCATAGATGGATTTCTCAAGCTTACACACTCTATTAGGGTACTCTGCACTGACAAAACCATCTGGCTGACTCATGTAAACATCCTCAGCCAACTTTCCATTAAGGAAAGCGGTTTTGACATCCATTTTCCATATTTCATAGTCATGAAATGCAGCAATGGCTAGCATAACCCTAATAGACTTAATCTTCGCAACTGGTGAAAAGGTCTCATCATAGTCAACTCCCGGAGTTTGAGAAAAGCCCTTTGCAACCAGTCGCGCCTTATAAGTGTGTACATTCCCATCCATGTCGGTCTTCTTCTTGAAGATCAATTTGCACCCGACTGTCTTACGACCTGGTACATTGTCAACCAAGTTCCAAACTTGATTTTCATACATGGAATGTATCTCGCTGTCCATAGCCTCTTTCCATTTAGCAGACTCGGGACCTACCATGGCTTCCGTGTAGCTGTTAGGTTCATCCAGACTTACCAGTGTACTATCACTAATAAGTGTGTCACCTTCCGCAGTAATATGGAAACCATAGTAATGCTCAGGTGCATTCCTAACTCTCGTCGAATGCCTCAGAGGTACAGACTCGTTAGTTGGATCAACAGGAGTTTCCTCCTCAGGTTGATTGCTAGGGTTTGAGGTTCCTTCACCACTTGACTCTTGAATTTCTTCAAGGTCAATTTGCCTCCCACTATTTCCTTGGCTTATGAACTCTCTCTCGCGAAAGACACCTCTCCTTGCCATAAAGACCACATTATCACTGGGTCTATAGAATAGGTAACCAAAGGATTTTTGTGGGTAGTTGATGAAAATACACCTCTCACTTCGAGGTTCGAGCTTGTCGTGAGTCTCACGCCTCATGAAAGCCTCGCAACCCCAAATCTTGATGTGGTCCAAATTGGGAACCTTCCCAATCCACATCTCATGAGGTGTTTTGGCAACCTTTTTGATAGGGAATAGATTAAGGGTATGGGCGGCAGTATCTAATGCATATCCCCAAAATGATATTTGTAGCGAAGCTCGACTCATCATGGAACGAACCATGTCCAACAAGGTTCGATTACGCCTCTTAGCCACACCATTAAGCTGTGGTGTTCTGGGAGGTGTCAATTGTGAGACAATCCCACATTCCTTAAGATAGTCAAGGAACTCTGTACTAAGATACTCACCACCTCGATCGGATCGAAGCATCTTAATGTTCCTGCCCAGCTGATTCTCCACTTCCTGTTTAAACTCTTTGAACTTTTCAAAGGTTTCTGACTTATGCTTGATTAAGTAGACATAACCATATCTACTGTAATCATCAGTAAAAGTCACATAGAAGCGGTTAGCATCCCTTGTGGCGGTTCTGAAGGGTCCACACACATCTGTGTGTACAAGATCCAACAAACCTTCACCCCTAGCACAAGTACGAGTGAAGGGTGACTTTTTCATTTTTCCAAGTAAATAAGATTCACAACTATCATCTGACTTTAGGTCAAATGACTCCAAGACTCCATCCTTTTGGAGTTGGCCTATACGTTTCTTGCTCACATGTCCAAGACGACAATGCCATAATGATACTTTATCCAAGCTAGTGGAAGAATCGATACACAACACATTATTTCCTAGGTTATCTACAACCGACACAGTTTCATATACACCATCACAAGGCAATGCTTTAAAATAAAGAACATTATTATAGAAAGCATTAATACCACCACATTCATTATCAAATGAAAAAGTAAATCCTTGTTTGTACAAACCGTGAAAGGAAATAATATTTCTCGCCATTTCAGACGAGTAACAACATTTATTCAAATCTAACACTAACCCACTACTTAGCAACAAAGAATAAACTCCAATCTTGGCGACAAATGTAACTTTCCTATTCCCCATGATCAAGTTTATCTTCCCATGCTCCACATTCTCACTTCTTCTTAGTCCCTGCAAATCAGAAAATATGTGAATACTACAACCTGTATCAAGGACCCAAGAATTAGAATATGGTGAGTTATTAGACAATATAGTGTAAATACCTGTGTGGTTGGGTTTCACTTTCCCATCTTAACATCTTGCAAGTACTTTGGGCAGTTTCGCTTCCAGTGCGCCTTTTCATGGCAATAGAAGCATTCAGCTTCTTTAGGGTTGGCAGAAGGAGTGATAGAACCACTTTTGGTTCTACTTGAAGAGGAGCCCTCAAGAGAATTTCCCTTGGTACCCTTCGAAGGGCTCTTCCTCTTCTTCCCTTTACCTTGCCCGATAGCCAGAACAGGGGCGGTGGTAGGAGTAAAAGTAGTAACAACCGATTTACCTTTAAGACCACTTTCGGCGCTCTTCAGAAGTCTTTGAAGTTTGTTGAGTGTGACCTCCTCCTTGTTCATATGATAGGTCATTCGGAACTGGTCATAACAAGAAGGTAAGGAGTGCAGTATGATATCAATATCCAACTCCTCGGGGAAGTTCACATTCAACTTCAGCAGACGGTCCACAAACCTTTGCATTTTCTGCATGTGGCCCGTGATGGGTTCACCATCTTTCATTTGGGTTGTTATCATGGAGGAGATTATTTCATATCGCTCTTGACGAGCGCTCTGATGGTATCTTTCCATCAGATCCTGGTGCATCTCAAAAGGATAAAAGTCCTCATAGGACTTTTGGAGCTCGGCTGTCATCGTGGCCAACATGATCATGCCACTTTGGTAGCATCTCTCTCATGTGCCCTAAAGTCAGCGATCTCCTCGGGAGTAGCAGTAGACTCATCAAGATCCTTCAGCTCTTTGTCGAGGACATATTCCTTGTCCTCATAGCGAGTGACCATCCTTATGTTCCTAATCCAATCATTGAAATTAGTCCCATCAAAGATGACTCTCCCACACAAGTTCATGAGAGAGAAGGAGCCGGTAGGGTTTGAGCCAGAAGCAGCATTGTTGGAGGACATCTGAAAAGGAAGAAAGACAAGTTTAGATTAGATATAAAGATAGTCCTTAATAAGACACACAAATGTAATATTAAGGCTAGGACCCAACACAATATTTTATAACTTAGAAGAGGGATGCCGTAATCCAAGCTATAAAATATTTGAAGGTAGGTGAATGACAATTCACCAATTTCCACCATGAAAAACGAAATGAATTATTAGGTTTTAATTGGTTTTTGAAACTCCTAGATTCTTTTGAGATTCATTGAAATTTTCAATGGCATGTTTCAATCTCGATTGTGCCCTTCAAGTTTTGTGACTGGGATGCCGAGGATCACAAAACAAGGTGTGAATAACCATGCAAATCACTTGGTATTCTTAATGTTTATCACCTAATCTATGTGCCGGTTAACCACACGCGCTCCACCGATCTATGATAAACCTTAAGCCACCATTTGCCAACCTTGTTAAATCCATGTTAGTGTGCCGGTTAACCACACACGCTCCATTAACGACTTAAGCAAGGTGCAAAGTGTAATTTCATGGGTTAGCACCAAATTCACATTTTCCTAAAGTAACTAAGATTGGGAATTTACAAAACATTTAGTTACTTTATAATAATCATTATACTTTTAATGAGAATTTAAAGTCATTGTTCTACCCGTTCGGCTAACGACCCTCAACCGGTCAAGGAAGCGGTGGGTGAGAGTGGACACCCATTAAGCTACCATTTTATAGGCAACAACCTTATACCCCCTTATAGACTGGCTTCGTGAATGAGGCCTACTAACGGTAAAACGACTTGATCTTATAAATACTATAAAGTATAAGGGTTGAATTTTAACTTTTAAAATTCTAGGGGTTGGACTAAAGTTTTCTAAAGTGACTTTACATGTTCCAAAATTTGAGGGCAAGTATTGTAACTATTCAAAACTTTTCAACTTCATAACTTATGAGTTAATGGTTTATTAAAATGAAGACTCTTCATTTTATGTAACCTATGTGTTCTTTAATGGACTTTAAAAGAAAGACTTTGGGTAATCCATAACTTGAGGACAAATTATGGATTCCATTAAAACACTTAGATCAAGAATTAAACTAACAAACAATTTTGCAAATAATTCCTATGATCTACCAAACTCATAAGTGTATGAACATTCATATCAAAAATTTCAAGAATCATATAAACACATATAAAACTTGAAAATTTGATAATAATAATTGTAAACGGATTAGCATAATCATTACCACATCAAAAAGAGGTTTTATAAGTCCAAAACAATTTAGGGTGATGATTCTAGTCCGTTTCTAGCAGCAAAACTCGAAAAACTGCACTCTGGGCCTCCTACTCGTCGAGTGCATGAACCTACTCGACGAGTAGGATGAATATATACATGGACTCGTCGAGACCCACCATGGACTCGGCGAGTTCACTCAGCAGAATGCATATTTTTTGAGTTTCTTCAACAATTTGCATCAAATATCAAGAAAACAAGCCTAGGCTCTGATACCACTGAAGGATTTTGAGCATTCTAACACTCCTAAGGTGTACATGCAACCCTAGAAACCTTGGATCTATGTTTTACTAAGATAAATGCAAATTGTATTTTTCTAAGGTTCTTAACCTAACTAGCATGGCATGGGGAACTTGAAACATAAAAGCTAGTAGAAGAACATACATTTCTTGTTGCTTGGATTCCTTGAGAACTTTGTGAGCCTAGCACCCCAAATGTGATGCCTCAAGTGTTTCACACAACACCACAACTCTTGGAATAACTTTGAGAGAAGTACACACCCACTCAAAATCGGCAAGCCCTCTTGTTCTACACTTAGTGTCGATTTTGGTAGCCCATGGGGTCCTTTTATTGTTGTGTCACAAGTAGGGTTACACCATGTAAACCCTAATTGACATGGATTTTCATTTCCTCCATGATCCATGGATTTTAACCTCGATGGACCATCCATGGAGCACCCTATGGGTTTTTAGCCCAATTCAATAAACCATGGATCATTAGCCCACTATATAAGAATGGATGATTTACACAATCAACCCCATATATTTAATTAGTCTCTTTTTGATCACAAAATTAATTCCAAATTAGTTCTTGATCAATACTAATTAAATAATATTATTAATATATTAGAACTTATAATATATTAGAACTTATAATATATTAATAAACCATAAGTGTCCTTTTTCTCATTTTGTCTATCCAAGTGTCATGATGCCATGCAACCCAAATGGACCATGCCAACCGGGTCAAGTACATACCAGAAATAGTTATGGACTTAGACACCTTATCCAACAATTGTATGTTGGGCGGGGCCCGTTTTACCGAGCTCAACTCGATTCCGGGCGGGGCCCGATGACGGTCGGGGCCCACTATTTTCTTATTGTATGATTGGTATGTGGTATTTTGGGGGAACTCACTAAGATTCGTGCTTCCAATTTTTAGTTTATGTTTCATGTACTTCTGGTTCCAGAGGGAAGAGCTCGGGATGACTGCATCGCACACACCGTTGGATTCCGCACTCGCTGTTTTACTCTGATTTTATGACAAATAATACATTGGTTTTTATTTGAGATGATTGGATTTTATTGGAATCACTATTTTATCTATTATTAAAAACAAAAATTTTGGTATCATGTTTTGGGTGTTACATTATGCTTTTTGGGTCTTTGTTGTGTGGTTGGATTATATAGATGTTATCTTCTGCCACAGCTTCAGTTCTTGTCAATGGATCTCCTTCACGATAATTACCTATGTTTCATCGTTTTAGGCAGGGTGATCCTTTACCCCCCTTTCCTTTTGTTTTGGCTATGGAGGGTTTGCATGTGGATTTGGCTAGGGCACAGATGGCTAATTTTTATAGGGGAATTTCTATTGGGGGAATTGATATTTCTCATCTTCTTACGCTGATGATGTAGTCTTGTTGGCTGAGTGGGATCAGACGAATGCTCTTCACATAGTCTGTATTTTGAGATATTTCTTTTTTGCTTCAGGTCTGAAAATCACCTTACTTAAAAGTAGGTTGTATGGTATGGGGTTACTGCTGACCATGTTTCTTCTATGGCGCTTCGTATGGGTTGTGTGTTGGGTACCCTCCCCTTCTTTCATTTGGGAGTGCCTGTGGGTCATAATATGGCTAGGAATGAGTATTGGTCTCCTATTAAGATCGTTTTCAGATTAGAGTGGCTGGATGGAAGGTGAAATGCCTTTCTTATAGTGGTAGACTTACTTTGATTAAGTATGTCCTTAGGTTTATTGGTAGTTATCTAATGTCCATATTTCCTGTTCCGGTCACGGTGTTGAACTCTTTAGAGAAGTTAAGAGCTGCTTTCTGTTGGGAAGCAGATTTGGATGAACGACGTATGCATTGGGTTCGGTCGGATAGAGTGCTTACTTCTAGAGATGATGGAGGTTTGGGGTTGGGTAGCCTTTTTGCCTATAATAGGTCGCTTCTTCACCAGTAGCGTTGGTGTTTTTCTCATTATTTGAATCTGATTTGGGTTAGGGCGGTGAAAGTCTTTTCCGGGTTGCATGGGTGTTCTTCTCTTATGCCCCTGAAAAGAAATTGGTTGGGTCCTTGGAATGGTATAACTCAAGTGTTAACCAATCTTAAGGATCGTGGGTTAGATTTTGAGACCATATGCCCCATTAGGATTGGAGATGGAGCAAACACTTCCTTTTGACATGATCTATGGATGGGAGATACTCTGCTTGTTGTTTCTTTTTATAGAGTGTTCACATTGGATATTCATCGTACTTGTAATGTTCGAGAACGTATTGATCTTGGATGGGATATGGGTACTCTTAGACGTATCCCTAGGGGAGGTATTGAGCAGACTCAGTAGGACACATTCTTGATGTTGATGCAGGGTGTGCAACTTACTTCCATACAAGATAGGCTGGGCTGGACTTTAGATACTACTGGCATTTTTTCAGTTTCTTCGGCTCGTATTTTTTTTTGATAGTGGGTTGATTACCTCAGACCGTATGGTTACTATATGGATTAATTTTGTTCATATTAAACTCAATATTCTCATTTGGAGGATGCAACTTTGCAGTATCCCTGCGAGGGAGAGACATTCTTCGAGAGGTATTATGGTGGCGGCGATTATGTGCCTAATTTGTTCATGTGCAGTGGAGACCATTTAGCGTCTTTTTGCAGGATGTCCAGAGTTGATTGCTATTTGGAGCCATATTGCTATTTGGTGGGGGTCTAGTATTCCCGATCATATTTTTGTGCAGTATTTTCTCTCTTGGTCCAATGGTG
Organism: Lactuca virosa; assembly: GCF_052849685.1. Taxonomy (NCBI): domain Eukaryota; kingdom Viridiplantae; phylum Streptophyta; class Magnoliopsida; order Asterales; family Asteraceae; genus Lactuca; species Lactuca virosa. Next base: position 66,961,377 of record NC_136433.1, read on the forward strand.
TCACGTTGAGGAGGGGTCAACGAAAGGTTTTTAATGCAGTCATATTGACTACGATTTTGAGTATTTGGAATTTCATAAATTCTGTCATCTTTGGAACGGCTATCCCAAAAAAGTCTCTTTTATTTGATGATGTAGTATATAAAGCTTTATTTTGGATTTCTAATAGATGTAGCAAATCTAAGAGACCTTGGACCGTTTGGCTTCATAACCCAACTTTAGCTTCTATTTTCATGTCATTTTTTCTTCTAACATCTTACTAGTTCAACAAAATTCTAGCGTTCCAAAAAAAATAAATAAAAAAAAGAACTGATTAACAGCTAATAAAAGTCAAATCTTTAACACATAAGGGTATTGATTAGACAAACATAATTTATTTAATAACTCAAAATATGCAAATAACAAATAACCAATAAATTCATCGATTCATGTAATCTAAACACAAAGTAAAAGGTTTCTTCCCTGAATAAAAAACTAATACACAAAGAAAAACAATTCGGAATACTAAACGTTATTGGAACGGAAAACCGAATGATTCCCTTTATGAATTGGCTCTCCAATACTTCAGATCTTCAATCCATTAGGCTTAACAACCTTTCGCACTCTCAAAACTACAACATAAAGATTTCTTGTCGACCAAGTTGGTCAACGTTATCTGATATCTCTATAAATCTAATTTTCGCAGCTACAAAATAAGACTTTGTGTCACTAACTTTTTAAAATGACTTATCATTATCCTGATTGGGCGTGGTACGCCACCCAAAAGGGTGCAACGCGTCTGGCTTAATTTCACATTCTTCTGAAATTTTTATGATTCAACTCCATTTTCAGCCTTTTTACTTCCTTTTGCTCTAGCAACGTATAAAACCTACATTACAAAAATATGAAGCATTTTAATTATCTTTTGGTCTAAATGTTATCAAAACATATCATCAAATACAAAAATAACACTGGAAATATATGCATAAAATAGCAGTTATCATACCTTTTTCTTTTAGACATAAGTCGTAGTATGTTCATCAAATTCAATGTCTTTCTCATTGGGTCTAGTAACAAGAATTTTGATGGTAAAGATAGAATTTTGAGTTGTTGATTGTGATTATTTAGGTGGTGTTTTACAATCGGTATGTGGTGTTTGTTATACTTAGTGTATTGTAGTTGGTTGTGGTTTTGATTGGGGTAGATGATTTTTTTTTAAGTTTAGGTGTGAGTAAGCAGAGTGTTGGATTTTTGTGGTGGTCTCCTTGGGAACTTTAAATTGGAGATCATTCAAATGATCTAGCTTCTTCTTCTAAAGATCTTGAGGCTCATTCTTTTCTTTATATGTGCTTTGTATACTTAAAATGGTGCATGTAGGTTTTTGATCCTCATTATTATCATGTAATGACAACATTTTTCTCAGTCTTCTCTTCTTTTATTAATGGGTGAATTTAGGCTCATAAGTTATAGGTGTATAGGACCTTGTATGACTGTATGACTATGATGCTTGGTCTCTTCCTCTTTTCCCCATTTTGTTTACCGGAACAAAGTCATTAACTAACAACAAGTTTAAGTATCATTTGTTGAAAAATAACCCATTAGTGTGGCCTTCAGACTATTTATAAATAAATTTATATGTGGGTATAGTTATATTATGTACCATAACATTTTCCATAATGACATATCAGATTTATTGGATTAATTATTTGTAGTATGATGGATACGACATTTTTCCATAATTTGAGGGGCCAAATCGGTGTGGTTCTAAAACTTTCCCTAAGGTTTAACTGATGAAATAAACTCACATATATGAGGGGACACGCGTTTTGAGATAATCACCCTCGGTTCTTTCTTATATATTCTTACAATCATCTCAACAAACACCATGATCATATGTGTAAAATCTATCCATCAAGATGATCATTGAGGCACTATTACAGGAAGTGAGTAGGATCACAATATGGCATCATCATCTTGAAATCCAAGGAATATATCATTCTCTCCAAGTAAGTGTTAGGAAATTATAGGGTTTGTTGTGGAGATCTGGATACCAACTTGGATCATGATATCACTTTCCGAACTGATAGTTCTACCCTATTCTTGGGTTACAAGAAATTCAGCCTAGGATAATCCAAGTGGACACTTACGATTCTAGACACAGAAATCGCAAGCCAATATGCTAGAGGATTCTGAGAGTATGATGAAAAACGAGAGCTTAAGAACGTTTCCTCTTCTGAAAAGAAGAGTCGTTTATTAATAAACAATATTAGGGTTTCATTAGGGTTGGGCCGCTATTAGTTTCTTTGGTAGCAAGTCAAGGTAATCCAAATTTTAATGAGAATTTAGGGTTACCAAAACTAACGAGTTTCGTTAGTTTTACCATAATCACCCTCAAGAATCTGAATTTCCTTCTATGTACCCATAAGTAAAATTCGGAGAGGTTTTAGGGTGCTACCCCTTGGACCCCAGCCAGGGGCTCTGCCCCTTGGACCCCACTAGGGGCGCTGCCCCTAGACCTCGCCAAAGGGGCGATGCCCCTTTGGAAACCCCGGACCCAGGGGCGCTGCCCCCGGACCCCCGACTAGTCATCGAACCGGCTACTAATTTGATCTTATACATGCGTGCACCCCGCACCAACCCGTACACATATTAGAAAACAAATTAAGAAGCCCCTTAGCTCACATGCTAATTCCAGTTACACAAAATGACCTGGTGACACTAAAATCACCAACAATCCTCCCCCATTTTAGTGTAACCCTTGAATAGACATAACTTTATCAAACAATCCAAACTAGTACATAATGAAATATCGAAACGATTGAATTTCCAAATTAGTATCATACATTTCCAAATACTTGAGAATCAGGGTGTTCTAAGAATTGAACCCATCAACCCATTTGAATACCAGAAAGTAAAATACATACTAGTTTATAGAATTTCTAGCAAATTACAACTTGACACTGTTATAAAGTCGTGTGTCCCAATACTTTCATGATCGTATCAAGGTCAAGTCCACAACCTCTTGAAATGCGGCTACACTTCACAATCACATAGGTAACTCCTTTCCATGTATCTGCACATACATTTATCAAAGGAATTATTAAGAAGTTAAACTTCAACCTGGCTAACATGCAGAACCGAACACATACTTGGGATGAATACTTCATGTGTTCCAATCTATTAGTATGAGCTTTCCACATTGAATTCAACTCCTAACATTATATTAGGAGGGAATTGGGTGTCTCATCATTACAGAATTAAATGGACTTTAATCCATCCCGATTACAGACTTGTGCACTACGTCTCTTGCCAGACCTTTAGTCAAGTGATCTGCCAAATTTTGTTGCGATTTCACAAACTCAACCGAAATCACACCATTCATGATTAGTTCTCTAATCATACTATGTCTAACACCTAGGTATCTAGACTTGCCATTATAAACCTGGCTATATGCCTTAGCCAAAGCGGTTGCACTATCACAAATGATAGAAATAGGTGCTATCGGTTTAGACCAGAAAGGAATCTCATAGACTAAACTCCTTAGCCACTCTGCTTCTTTACCAGCAGCTGCTAACGCAACAAACTCAGATTCCATTGTCAAGTTTGTAATGCAAGATTGCTTCTTGGAAGCCCAAGAAATGGCACCTCCCCCAAGCAAGAATACCCAACCAGAAGTTGAGGAATGGTCCTCCATGTTGGTTATCCAGCTTGCATCTGAATGACCTTCTAAAACCGAAGGACTCCCCAAGTAACTCAAGCCATAATTCATGGTTCCCTTGAGATACTTAAACACTCTATTCACTGCTTGCCAATGTTGAGCACTAGGATTACTAGTGTACCTGCTCAACTTACCCACAACAAAAGCAATATCAGGTCTGGTACTTGTCATGGCATACATCAAGCTACCAATAGCCTTAGAGTATTCCAATTGTGAAATGGGAACACCATTATTTGACATTAATTTCAAATTTGGGTCCATAGGAGTACTCACAGGAGAACAGTCGGTAAAATTAAACCGATTGAGAATTTTCCCAATATAATGACTTTGAGTCATTACCAAACCTTTGTTCATCCTTTTAATTCTTATTCCAAGAATTACATCAGCCTCTCCTAAATCTTTCATGGAAAACTTGGATGATAACAATTTCTTTGTTTCATCTACTTGATTTTGGTCGGTACCAAAAATCAACATGTCATCTACATATAAGCAAATGATCACCCCAGATTTAGTAGCATCATCAAATCTACTATAAACACATTTGTCACATTGGTTTATCTTGAAACCAGAGGACAAAATAACTTCATCAAATTTCTGATGCCATTGTTTAGGCGCTTGTTTCAGCCCATACGAAGATTTGACAAGTTTACAAACCATATGCTCTTTACCGGGCATAATAAAACCTTCAGGTTGTTTCATGTAAACTTCCTCGTCAAGATCACCATTTAAAAAGGCTGTTTTAACATCCATTTGGTGAATAAGCAGATTGTGGATACTTGCCAAAGCAATCAACAATCTAATAGTAGCAATACATGCAACTGGAGCATACGTATCAAAGTAGTCAATACCGGGTTTTTGTCTAAAACCTTGAATGACTAACCGGGCTTTGAACTTGTCAATAGTCCCATTAACATTCATTTTCTTTTTGAAAATCCATTTGCAACCAAGTGGTTTAGAACCTGGAGGCAAATCAGACAACACCCATGTGTTGTTCTCAAGAATTGATGACATTTCATCATCAATTGCTTCCTTCCAAAAGGCACTATCACGAGACTCCATGGCCTCTTGATAAGTCTTAGGATCATCTTCAATACTATAGCAATAAGAGTATTCAAGATTAATTTCATCCCTTGAACATTCCACCAAATACAGTTGGAAGTCGGATCCAAAATTTTTCGCAATATGGCCTCTTTTTCTTCTACGAAGCTCTTGTTGTTCTTGCACATTACCACCATCTTGACTTTCTGAATTTTGCTCTTTATGAGAACCAAATGTCAGATCCTTAGGCCTTTGAATCGATGAAAACCACATCTCATCAAAAATTGCATCTCGTGATTCGATAACAGTGTTAACCGAAACCGAATCATTAGGTTCTATTACATAAAACCTATATGCCTTGGAATGTTCAGCATATCCAATGAATATACAATCAATTCCACGTTCTCCCAAATTCTTCTTTTTGGGCTCGGTGAGTTTTACAACTGCCCGACATCCCTAAATCCGAAAATAACTTAGATTCGGCTTTTTCTTGAACCAAAGTTCATATGGGACTGTTTTGTTCCTTTTATTTGGAACCCTATTTAATAAATAGTAGGCTGTTAACATGGCCTCTCCCCAGAATCCTTCACTCAATCCCGAGTAAGACAACATCGAGCTTACCATTTCCTCTAAAACTCGATTTTTGCGTTCAACAATACCATTCTGTTGGGGCGTGTAAGGTATCGTGGTCTCATGAATGATACCCACTAATTGGAAGTATATGGGATCCATATATTCACCTCCCCTATCAGTCCTGAAACATTTAACCGAAATGCCCAATTGTAATTCTACCTCGGTTTTGTATATTTTGAATTTATCTAAGGCTTCATCCTTGGAATGTAGCAAATACACATAGCAAAAACGAGTGCAGTCATCAATAAAAGTGACAACATACTTTTTATTTCCCAAAGAAGGAGTGAAGTGAAAATCATACAGGTCACTGTGTACAAGTTCCAAAACAGCTGAATTTCTAGTAACACTAGGAAAGAGCTGTTTTGTCACTTTTGTAAGAATGTATGTTTTACATTTATCAGATGTCATATCAAAGGCTGGAATTAATCCATCTTTTGACATCTCATGCATCCTTCTAAAGTTGACATGACCTAATCTTACATGCCAAAGCATAGATTTATCAACATTAGAAGCAGAAGATACAAATGCAGAATTTTGAACAGGTAATAATTTGTCAACAATATTTAAACGAAACATTCTATTATTTAAATATCCAAAGCCAACAAACATTCCACCTTTAGACAAAAACAAACTAATCTGACTCAATAACTTGTTTAAAACCATCAGAATTCAAACAACTAGAGCTAACAAGATTCTTGCGAATCTTGGGAACAAACAAAACATCAAATAACCTAATTGTCTTTCCAGAAGTAAATTCAAGACACACGACACCTAAACCACAAATAGGAATAAAAGAATTGTCTCCTGTTTTCAACACCGACCCATCTTCAAGCGGAGTTAATGTTTCAAACATCTGTTTATCCTTGCATACATGATTCGTTGCTCCGGAGTTGATCCACAAACAACATCATCATCCTGCACATAGAATGATTCAGGGATAAATGAAACATAATAAACATAATTCTTATTAGAATTATCAAAGTTAGTCAAAAAAAACTGACCTCCTTTAACTTGGGCCGAAGACCCGTTCACTTTCCCATTGGCTCCATTGTTTCCAACACCATTGTTGCCCAAATTCACACGACAATCACGCTTGCAATGCCCAACTTGATTGCACCTCCAACAAACCAGGTCCTTTCTCTTTTTGTTGGAGTTGCTTGGGACATGTTCCTGCTTACGTTTGCCATGTCCTTTGTGGTTCTGGTTCCTTGGTTTGTTTTCAACCATATGAACCGAGGGCTGTCCAGGTTCAACTTTTCCTTTGGGTTTTTTAGATTTGTCACTTTCCTTCGTACGAAGAGATTCTTCAATACGAATGTCACTAGTAAGTTGAACCAATGACAGTTCCTCCTTTTGATGTTTCAAATTATGTTTGAAGTCTTTCCAGGACGGAGGCAGTTTGTCAATGATGGTGGACACAGCAATGGATTCATCCATATTCATACGGTGCAGTTTAAACTGACCGTATATGCCAAGGAGTTCATTGAATTGTTTAGTAACAGACCTTGAGTCATCCAACTTATAATTGTTGAAGTCACTGACCAGAAACTTCTTGCTAGAAGCATCCTCGGTGATATACTTCAACTCAAGGGTGTCCCACAACTCCTTGGCACACAAGGCTTCACTATGGATATCAAATAAAGCATCAGACATACCGTTCAGAATGTGACCTTTGCAGATGTAGTCATCGTTGTCCCACTTCTGTCTCCTTCTTATCTCTTCAATAGTCTCAACAACACCTTCTTCTAGCTCCGCTGGTCTTGGAGTAGTCAGCATATATGCAACTTTCAGAGTAGTCAGCATGAAGTGCATCTTCTTCTTCCAACGCCTGAAGTCGATACCTTCGAACTTCTCCAGTTTGGCAAACTTGCTAGTCATCTCGCGGATTGAGTCACCCATCTCCAGGAACAAAGAATATCAGTTCGATTGTTAGGAAATTATAGGGTTTGTTGTGGAGATCTGGATACCAACTTGGATCGTGATATCACTTTCCGAACTGATATTTCTACCCTATGTCTGGGTTACAAGAAATTCAGCCTAGGATAATCCAAGTGGACACTTACGATTCTAGGCACAGAAATCGCAAGCCAATATGCTAGAGGATTCTGAGAGTATGATGAAAAACAAGAGCTTAAGAACGTTCCCTCTTCTGAAAAGAAGAGCCGTTTATATAATAAATGATATTAGGGTTTCATTAGGGTTGGGCCGCTATTAGTTTCTTTGGTAGCAAGTCAAGGTAATCCGGATTTTAATGAGAATTTAGGGTTACCAAAACGAACAAGTTTTGTTAGTTTTACCATAATCACCTTCAAGAATCTGAATTTCCTTCTATGTACCCATAAGTAAAATTCGGAGAGGTTTTGGGGCGCTGCCCCTTGGACCCCGCTAGGGGCGCTGCCCCTTTGGAAACCCTGGACCCAGGGGCGCTGCCCCCGGACCCCCGACTAGTCGTCGAACCGGCTACTAATTTGATCTTATACATGCGTGCACCCCGCACCAACCCGTACACATATTAGAAAACAAATTAAGAAACCCCTTAGCTCACATGCTAATTCCAGTTACATAAAATAACCTAGTGACACTAAAATCACCAACAATAAGTTTACTTAAGTTGATTTAGGGTTCTTCATGTTCAGTCATAATTTAATCTTGGATTATCCATATTAGTTCTTCATGTGGTATTAGAGCAATGGTTTAATTTTACTATTTTGCCCTAATTTCAATTTTGATGTCTGGTTCATGATAATTGACGCCTCACTACGATTGTCATGAACGAACCCCAAATATATCTCAACCTAATTTGTGTGTGTGTTCTTTTTTTTTTTAAACCAACAATGCTACAATATAATTTTAGTGTGCGATTCCTAATTTAAAATCGAGTTTAGATTGAAATTTTCATTGGAAGATGTAATCAACCATTTAATTTACTTTTTACATCGTGTTATATGCATTTTTTTCCAATGTGATGAATATTTGGATAGTCATGGGGGCGTTGAGGGGGGGGCAAGGTGGACAGCTGCACATGACTCAATTTTTTTTTTAATATATATTTTTATTTAAAAAAAAACTTATAATAACGATAAGGGCCCTTTTTATATGGTTCGTCCTGGGCCTTTGAGAATATTTATTTTCTCAGGACCGGCTCTGTGGATAGTCATGGTAAAATTAAGAAAAAGAAAACCCAATCGTTTGATGTTTTTCTATCCATATCATTAGTATTTCATGGCTTCTGTCCAAAAATAAATACTTATATTAATTTGTGTTTCACTCTTGATAATCTTATTTTCACTGTCGTGTAATTTTTATATGCTAGTTTCCACCATTATGTGTGAATGACTTCTTCCAAACAGAAATCTATTTGGTGAGTCTAACGACAGATTTATGAAAACCCATTTTATTTTTACTTTTGATTTTCAAATCTGTATAACTTATTTTCTGGAAACCCATTAGTGCATCATATTTTATGGTTATTTCTGACTATTTTAGTAAAGTAAAATGCCCATAATCATATGCTAGCTTTGGGTCTTTGCTGCAATACCTTTCCGGGGAAAAAGCCTTAATTTTGAAGCCAATCTTTATAAACATAATGGTGGAACTCTAACTAAGAAGTAATTAATAGGTCACTATTTTATAGTTTTCATTTGAAAATCCACTCAAATTATATAGTGAGTTTATCTCCTTAGATATATGAACAAACTATGATATGATTTACAAAGAGTATATTTTTATTTATTCCCACTAAAAGGATTGGATTTCCAATATATGAAAACTGGACTTTTGATGTTTCTAACGGTGTTTGAACATAAATGATGATCGCGACCCTAATTGTTTGTTTAGTATGCAAAAGACCTGTATACAAATGGTAAAAGAATGTGTACACATATTTCAGTTCAATACTTATGTTTTTCTTTGGAATTATGTACACGACGTCATCAAAGTATCACAAATATGAAAAGTCACGGAAATTGCCAATATTCATGGAGACCATTCTATAATGCACCTTAAATTTATTTTATTTTCCTCTACATTTGATATTCTTAGTGGCATTTAATTTCATTTTGTTTATCAAATTGTCTAATGATTTATAAGTTTAATAAACTTTTTTTTTCATGATGAGTGGTAACTTTAACATTGGGCTTAAGTGATTGGACCAAAGAAATGTTGCTTAAGTTTGATATTGAAGTTAATCGAACACCACAATAAGCAACTATTCGAGTTATTATCCAAAGAACCCAAAGGATAATTGAATAATGATTAAAGTAGTGAATTTCAAGCATAATATGCATAAGTTTTGTATTTTGCCCAAATGTGATTACAATATTTATGTAGCTTACTACAATTTTAGGATGCCTTAATATTTCGTTATTGGTCTAGCCAAAGCAAAACTGATAATTTAGTAAGGTATCTATATAACCTATTTTTTGGTGTTTAATAATAGTTATACTGATATGTTTTATTCTATTATCTCATGAAATCACTTTAATATCACTTAAAACAATGGAAAAACTTAAGTAAGTGATAAGGATAGTTCTAGTAAAGTCCAAAATACGGATACAAGTAAACCTCAAGGAAACTCCGTTGAGTATTTTATATAACAAAGGGTGTATCTAAAGAGACTTCCATAACATGAAAGAATGGCTTGCAAGGAAATGTGAATTATATGCATTTATGATTTATAGGTTCTATGATCTTAATGTCACTATAAATACATAATGGATTGAGTATCACTTTCAATAATGAAAGGTGTGCCACCTAAAGCATGTCGTCAAACAGGTTCATAGGTAGACCTATTATAATATAATTCTAGCATAGTGCTTTGATGGAAGTTTAAAATTTAATTTAAATTATTCAAGTACTTTATTATTATTCCTCCATAATATCTAATTTGTTAATATTAATAACTTGTTGACAAGTAATTCTATATAGACAAATATACAGAATTACCAATTAAATCTAAAGTCATTTGGCTTAAACTAATCGTAAGTTCCATATGAAGCACTAAAGTATGATTGGTGAGGGGGTCTCATGTCTAAAAACGACACGTTAGACTGTACTTTTCTGATTTTAGTGTTAGTATGAAACAAAATGAACTTAACTTGGCCAAATAAATAATAAACATGTACATACAAATAGTCATTCGGCCAAGTGGGAGAATGTTTCAAAATAACCCATTAGTGTGACCTTCTGACTATTTTGTTAATAAATTTATATGTGGGTACAGTTATATTGTGTACGATAACATTTTCCATTATGACGTATCATGTCCCTAGGACTAATTATTCGTAGTATGATGGATACGATATTTGTCCATAATTTGAGGGGCCAAATCGGTGTGGTTCTAAAACTTTCCCTAAGGTGTAACTGATGAAATAAACATACATATATGAAGGGACGTACGTTTTGAGAGAATCACCATCGGTTCTTTCTTTTATAGTCATACAATCCTCTCAACAAACACCATGTTCATATGTGTAGAATCTATCCATCAAGATGATCATTGAGGCACCATTACGGGAAGTGAGTAGGATCACAATATGGCATCATCATCTTGAAATCCAAGGAATATATCATTCTCCGCAAGTAAATTTACTTAAGTTGTTTAGGGTTGTTCATGTTTATTCATAAATCGATCTTGGATTATCACTATTAGTTCTTCATCCTTTAATATCTAACATGGTGATAGGACCCTTAAGTGGGTTAACCTCCAAGAAGATATAAATAAGAAGAAAACACAGGTTTGGAACAATTTTCTCTGCTTTTTTCTTTTCACTAACAAAAGATTACAACTTATATAATTGACTAGCAACTGACTCTCAACAATAACTAAATGACCATGCATGCACTTAATGTAAACGTGGCTTCTACGCAGGAGCACTAACTCCATTATTTGACACATGAGGAAAGACCAGGTATCCCTCCTAAAATGATGCAGATGTGAAAGACTCTTTCTGTTGATTTTTGGGTTGCTAAGGTTGATCCTTCACTGAACTGGAAAGTTGGCCTAGTTATGGTCAATGGGTCTTCTGTGGGCTTGTGGTCTAGGATCATATCAATGCCCTCCCTTTGAGATGGGACCTTGTCCTCAAGGTCGGTGATGGTAACACCGGCAATAGAGGGCACGATGATAGGTGGACGATGCCCGCGTAAGGTAACTTGTTGGTTGTTAAAGCGGAAGGATAAAGAGGGAACCGAGAAGTCCGCTGTAATGGGGCCCAAAGAGCAGAGCCAAGCATATCCTAAAATCGGTTCAGATCCGGTGAAGGCAAAAAGAAAAAAGTGGTACCGAAAATGAGGTTCCATCCAAGGTGATAGGAACACGAGGGCAATACCCATGGCAATGTAGCGGTTCACCGTTTCCGACAAGAACAGCGAATAGGGGCGTTAGTTGGATTGTTAAGTTGAGAAAGGAGGCAACGTGTGGTTGAATTAGGTTATGGGTACTGCCGGAGTCGACCAGAATGCTAATTGGTCGGTCCTTAATAAGACCGATGAGTTTCGTAGAGGTGGCGGTAGTCATCCCGAAAAAAACTACCGGTGAAATAGAAAGATAATGTGGAGCATCGAGATTCTCGGTGAGCAATGGTAACATGGAATTTGTTGTAAGGTCCAGTGTGTTGTCCACAATGAGTCAAAATTGCAGGGGATTACAACCGTGCCCCGATATGTAGCGTTCGGGGTAGCGAAAACAGAAGCAACGCGTCGTTGTTGCAGTTGATCTGGTGATAGGCGAGTGGTGGGTAGTGGCGCAGAAGCAGCTGGTATGACATAAGTGATAGTGTCAGAAGCATGTACCAAAGCGGAGGAGCTGATGGTGGGGGTCGGCAAAAGAGCTGGTGGTGGGAGGGACACTACGTGGTTGAGAGCAGCAGGAGAAGTGGCAGCAGTGAGTTTTTCTTCCAAGAGCTTTGCTAAGCCTACTACTTGGGTGAAGGAAGTAGGTTTAAGGATGGCTAACTCATTCTGGATAGTGGGTCGTAAACCAGAAAGAAAGCAATTAAGCAATGCGTATGGTTGCAATCCAACGACCATATTGTGTAACCGTTCGAAATTCGCGACATACTCGGTGACCGTGGTGGTTTGTTGGAGTTTAAACAAGGCGACTTGGTGGTTCTCAAAGGATGATGGGACAAAGCGTAGTTCGAGAGCACGGGAAAACTCAGGCCATGAAGTGATAAGGTTGTTGTTGGCTAAGTATTTGTACAAACTCAGGGCCTCGCCGGTAAAGTAAAATTGAGCCAAAGAGAGACGTTGGGTGGGTTGGATGGAATAATAGTCAAAGTAATTGGTGTCTTGAAAGAGCCAATCGAGAGGATTAGAGTCGTCAAGTGTAGGGAGATGGATTTTCGGTGGTCGGGGGTTGTGATTGAAAGGAGGTGGCGGCGGCTGAGGATGTGGTGGTTGGTTGGTGTGTTGAGTAGTCATGATGTTGATCAGATTTGCAACGTTTGTGGTGAGGGTGTCAAGTCGGGTATTGGTGGCGGTGGCAAGATGGAGAAGTGCTTGAATGTTGTCTGGTGGATTAGCAGCAGGTTGGTTTTCTGGTTTAGGAGGTATATCGGTTGTAGTATCTTTCCGGGGAGGCATGGTAGGGAGATCGGGAATGAAAGCACCAAATTGATAGGACCCTTAAGTGGGTTAACCTCCAAGAAGATAGAAATAAGAAGAAAACACAGGTTTGGAACAATTTTCTCTGCTCTTTTCTTTTCATTAACAAAAGATTACAACTTATATAATTGACTAGCAATTGACTCTCAACAATAACTAAATGACCATACATGCATTTAATGTAAACGTGGCTTCTATACAGGAGCACTAACTCCATTATTTGACACATGAGGAAGGACCAGGTCTCCTAAAATGATGCAGATGTGAAAGACTCTTTCTGTTGCTTTTTGGGTTGCTCAGGTTGATCCTTAACTGGACTGGAAGGTTGGCCCAGTTGTGGTCAATGGGTTTGCTGTGGGCTTGTGGTCTAGGATCGTATCACATGGCTTGCTTAGACTCTTACATCTCTTTTATAAAGCTTGAATGTATGATAGCATGTGATCCAAAGAAATATTATTTAGTAGATCGATTACATTGTTATATAGCATTTTAACAATCTTTCGAATCTCCATGGTTGGCTTGCCAAATAATTCAAAGTGTATGCCCATTATGTCTTGCAACACTCGCAAACCATGCTTAGGTGTATAAGCGTTTAGTTATTAATTTAAAATGTTGTTAAAAGAGAGATAAATTATTAAAAGGTCTATTTAGATTATGAGAATATATTTAATATTTCATTAATATTATAAGCGTATGTTTGGCATTTAAATTAATATAAAGCGGTTAAATGTCATAAAAGAAAATTAATATAAATCAAGTTAGCGAAAAGAAAACAAATTTGGAAATTTGGAAATTAGAGGAGATAGCTAATAGTTTTAAAAAATTGAATTTGTAGAAGAAAATATGGTTAGTTGAATTATGTAATAATGGAAAAGTATATGGACTGAAACTTTAAATATGCATCTAAAACAGTACAAATGGTTGATTAAACCCACACACCATATCCTCCCGATTTCTTGCTCATTGTATGGGCTTTACTCAGCACCCTTTCACCCGTATTAATGACGTAAGCTACTACAACATAGGCCCGATCCTAAGGAGTCTCGGATGTATGGCTACACAAGGCCTTAAAAAAATTGGGTCCGATAGTTTACAAAATATCTAGTTAATATATTAATCTACTAGTTAGAAGTCATGTACAATATAAATTAATTAAAAAAAAATTAAATATAAATGTCAAAATATTTTACAACTTTGAATTTATAAGAAAATAATAAAAATAATAATTTATTATAATAGAAATGTTTTTTATTTATAAATTTAAACAAATAATTTAAATAAAGCAAAAAAAAAACTTTAATTTTGGAAATTTTGAAATTAAAATGTAAGTTTATTAGTGAAATTAATATTCATTTACTACTACATTTATTACAATTATTACATTAAAATATTATGTGGAATTTAATAAAAAATATTTTGCCACTTGTCACACTCATTCAATTTGTGTGTGTGTGTGTCTATATATATATATATATATATATATATATATATATATATATATATATATATATATATATATATATATATATATATATATATATATATAGTAGGCGAATGTCCGCGCGTTGCGCATAAACACCTATATAATTGAAGTCTTTACAAATATATGTTTTTTTAATATAACAATAACGTTGTTGTTAAATTTGATATAATAATTCGTATATTAAATTGATATAATATATTGATTATTTTGAATTATATGATAATATATACATCTATTATAACTGCATAATCTCAATCGTTTGAATGACTTCTACCCGCAAGTTACACATGAATAAAATTAAATATAATATATGGTTTAATGTTATTTATAGTTTTTGTTATTGTTATTTAAGTTTTTTAAATTATTTACTTAATGTTTTAATTTCTACCATTATAATTATTTAAAACATCAAACATTATCTTTTGATTTTAAAAGTAACAATACAATCATTTCTACAGAGTTATTTTTAACTATTGTTAGTGTAACTTATTTTAAGCTACTTATTTGAAAACTTTTAATGATTATAAAAATATCTTTAGGAAATATTTTAGTTAAATTGAGATTACAATTTAGTTTTTGGATTTATCACTACAATTTATCATTTTTAATTATTTACAAAATATTCCTTGGTTTTTTAAGTGGAACTGAAATTTATATTTAAGTTGACATTGTAATGGTATATTTAAAATAACAATTTAAGTATTTTGTCCAAACTGTTAAAAAGTTGTAGCTTTAAACTGATAATGGTTACATACAACAACATATTAAATCTAATAAATTAAGTATAATATGTTAAAAGTTAAAGACATAACTTTATAAGTAGAAGTAAAGATATTATTTTAAAATTGAAATTTAGTATATTTATGATTACACTTTACGTTTGATATTTATTTAACCTTATTAACCAACTTGTAATCATTATTTAAAAAACACTACAATTAATCACTTTTAACTATTTACAAAATATTCTTTGGGTTGTTTTAGTTAAACTAAAATTTATATTTAAGTTGACCCTATAATGTTATATTCAAATTAATAATTTATGTATTTTATACAAATTGTTCCAAAATTGTATCATTAAAATATGATAATGGTTTACATCCAACAATATATTAAAAGTAATAAATTAAGTATAATATGTTAAAAGTTAAAAAACATCTCTTAATAAGTAGAAGTAAATATATTATTTTAATATTTAAATTTAGTTTATATATGATTACACTTTAGGTTTGATATTTATTTAACCTTATTAACCAACTTATAATTATTATTAGAAAGAAATTGAAAAGTCATGGGAGTTTCAAATGAATGTGGTGAAAGGAAAAATGCATGAGAGTTTCAAATGAATGTGGTGAAAAGAAAAATGTTTCATTTATAATATAGTATGATATGATATATATATATATATATATATATATATATATATATATAATTTTATTCGAATTTATTTATAAGTGTCTTCAAGTTCAGATACCTTTAGTGGCGCTTCTCTTTACTATATACAGTTTGAGGGCGCGTTTGGTAAGAGGTAATTAAGGCAGGAAAGGAATAAAGCATTCAAATGGAATGGCAAGACGTGTGTTTGGTTGGAGTAAGGAAAGGATATCTTCATTCAAAAGAGAATCCTATTCCCCCTTAACACGTTGTTTTCATTCAAGGGGGTACCCCTGATTTTTTTTCATTCCATTCAAGCGCTACTACACAAACAAACACACACACACACACACACACATATATATATATATATATATATATATATATATATATATATATAATGATTAATGAAAAAGAAAATCACAAATATATCATTCTACATGAGCTAAAACAATCAAATACCAGATATAAGTCATTCTTCTTCGATGTATCTTTCTTCTCTACAAATATAACCACAATCTTCCTGAATCATCAATGAACCTTCATCTAAACATGTCAAAAATGTATTTAAATGTAAATCGTATGTTGGATATTCACATTTAAATTTTAAGTAGTACAAAAGCAAAGCGCTATGGAATTTTATACTTGTGTTAAAATCTTCTTATGAAATACAAAATTAAAAATGTAAATTAGATTTATTAACACGATATGTAATGAAAACATTAAAAATAAGAATAAAATCTATCAATACTCGAGCCTATATTCACATGTGAATATACTTGATTGTTATATATATATAATCATATTGTTATATATAATCATATGTGATAATATGTTACTTTAATATATACAATCATGCGTGCTTAGATATAAAAGTATAATATATTGACATGTGTATTAAAATTTAAAAAATACATATTTTTATATATAATCTCATATAAATATGTTTTACTTTTATATATAACCACATATGAATATATATATATATATATATATATATATATATATATATATATATATATATATATATATATAAACATGTAAATATTTATTTTACTTCTTGTGACACATATTTAACATGTCTGCATATATTTAAATTTAATCACATGTGAATCTTATGTGGTCTGTTAACATGTGAATCGTACGTGGTATATTTACATATAAATCATTTGTTGAATATTCACATGTGAATCTTAAGTAGTATAAAAAGTGAGGCTCTTGCAAAAGAAATGACCGCTCTAATCCTCCCAGACCGTATCGAGCTAAAATTCATGATTTACCTAATCTCCAAAATATAATCCCAAGAAAGAGAATTGTAAGCTTTCTCAAAATCAATGTTAAATGTGATATCCCCATTTTCACGACCAGAAAAGACCGATTTTGTTTATGCTTTATAAAAATCAGAGTACCTCTTTTAATAAAAGTGTTGCGAAATTTGTTCTCAAAAAAACATGATAAATACGTTATCAAAGCATTTCTTAAGAAATGTATTTTATTCATTTTAAAACATTTGGGATGTCATCGTCAATACAGAAACATAAGCATAAACAGAACTTACATTTATTTACACTAGTGATCTACATCTCTTTAATCTCTCAGTGTAATGTAACTTCATATCGACACTTGTGATACAAATAAACTTGAGTGGGTCAGGTTGGGAAACCTGGTGAGTACATAGGGATTTCAATCTCACAATGGTATATCATATATATAATTTAGAACTCACAAAATATACAATTTCCCCATATTTATAATCAACTCTTACCCCACCCCGTCAATCCTCACAACGAGACTATCCATACTCTCGAACCTTAAATTTTACCTCTTACTCCCAGATCTAATCCACATTCCCGGATCAATAATTGTGCCCATTCCATACTCTCGGATTAGGGACAAGTGTCTACGTCAAAATCCATACTCCCGGATTAATGACGAATAACTATGTCCTGTCCATACTCCCGGACTAAGGACAACTGACTATGTCTTAATCCATACTCCCGGATTAATGACATTTGACTATGTCCAATCCATACTCTCAGACTAGGGACAATGACTATGTCTAATCCATGCTCCCGGATCAATGACATATATTAAAGTTCTATTCTCTGAGTATAACTCACTCGTTCTCGTAAGAAGATACTACCCAATATTCCTCATAATTAATTTAGGTTTACTCTTTATCCTAAATCATCATATATAATCATGTATGTTCTTTAACACGTATTTCAGGCAACATCAATTAACTCGCACATAAACATATAATTAATACTTCAATCAATACTTGTATTAAAATCATGTTCATGAAAGGGACTATGCACTCACTTGTTAAAGTGATGATTCCAAACTCGGGCAGCGCTTCGCTTCTAACGATTCTGTTTTCCTTCGACGAAACCTAGTATCATTACCACTAGGGTTTAGTCTAATATTCACCGAGACTAATTAATAGTCTAACTATTATTACTATTATATAAGCGTTAACACAATACTTTTCACCCACTATGTATAGACAGGGGCCAGACATGGAACACCGGAGGGCAGGATCATTTTGGCATATAGCACTTCTGAAATCCAGCAACCTAAGCGGCCCTCCAAAGCAGATTCCCCATACCGCGAGTGGTTAAAAAGCTATTATAACGACACTTATATAACTCTTAATAATATCCCAAATAAATATTATAAGGTCCTAATAACGTTACTATAATTAATTAAAAGCTATATTAAAAATAGCGTAGGCGTAACTCACTTACAGCGGGTTTTCTCGAAAACCGGGCTTCGCTGAAGTAGCGTTTCTGAGCCGAAGGCTCTTCTTTTCAGAGCCGTCGGGCGCTCCGGGGCTTCCACCTCGTGCTAGGGAGTTACCCTAGGATTTGGGGGGGTTTGGGAGGCTAGAGAGAGTGTGTAGAGAGAGAAAGAGAAGGTGTTGGTGTGAGAAATGGAGGCTGCCCCACACCTCTATTTATAGGCTGGAAATCTGATCGACTTGCCGAGTCAAAGTACTGAATCGCCGAGTCCATGCCACATGTCACCATTCTTGTGGCAAAACGTGGGTGACCTATATTGTGCCACGTCACCCCTTTTGTAGCAACACCCTGCCGACTTCTAAAACCCGTAACTTTTGCATATGAGCTCTGTTTTCGACGTTCTTTATATCCACGTGTAGGTAAAAACAAGATCTACAACTTTCATTTTGACTCCGTCAGCTAATTATCGAACGATCTTAAATTTTACGGTAGGAGGAGATTATACTGTTAAATGACCGCAAAAAATTCGTAACTCCTTCATACGGACTCCGTTTTAGTCAGTATTTTTATCGTTGAGTTCCTATTAATGAGATCTTCAACTCTCATTTAGGTCGCGTTGGCCAAAAACCGCTCGAACTAAAATTCGAGTTTCGGGTCGTGCACTGCTATGCCAAATCGTAGAAAATTAATAACTTCCTCATACGAAGTCAGATTTGGGCGTTCTTTTTTTTCATGTTCTCGGTTTAACGTATACTACAACTTTTGTTGAGATTACTAAGGCCAAAATGTCCTCAAGTATGAACACCTAGACATAAAAATCATCCAAATCTGAGTTTGTATGAAGAAGTTATGACTATCCGAAGTGGAGAAGAAAGTATATTGGTGACATGAGAACGGGATATGGTAGAGCCACCTTGGACTAGGGTCGTGTTTGCATACGAACATATTAAAATACCTCCCAGTTATGTTGCCTATATTAGTATTTATGGAGAAAAATATGTTGTGTCCCGAGTTCAAAGCCCACAGAGTGTTTTAAAAGGTTTAGGTTAGTTTATGTGATTCATTTAACACTCATATACTTCCAAAAGCTCTATAAGGATGATTTTAGTGAGCCAAAAATATGGAGAAGCAGCTACATGCAAAGAGACATGAAGAAATATAGAATGAAACTCAATTTTATGGATTAAAGGTGAGCTTCATCTTCTTAAAAAGTTTGTTCATTGTAGAAACTTGAAAGAGGATGAAACTCTAGTTCGTATATGGTTCAAATGGAAGGAATTTTTAAAGATATTGTTGTAGAAAGATTAATAATATTATTTACAATTATTATGAGTCATATTCATGATTAAATCTAAGAATTAGGGATGAAGGTGATGAACCCTAGTTTTGTTAATTTATTATATAAGTTAAAATTAAGCTTATATCCTAATAGATTAAGGCATATAAATGATTTATACGTGCAATATAAGCAGTTTTGTTGAAGTAGTTATGTCCAAAGATTAATTCATGCATAAATGACTTATATGTCGAGCTATGACACCTAAGTTGGTGAAAAGATGATTAAGGTGAAATAACGTTCATGTGTGGATGTAATAAGACATGTAGACAAGTAATTCTTAGACTATATATATATATATATATATATATATATATATATATATATATATATATATATATATATATATATATGAGTACTATGAACTCGGTGCAGATATTAAGTCAAAGTTTATAGATAAATGGCTGTTACCTTGAGCTGTAATACTCAAGATATATATTATTTTGAAAGTAATCGGGGTCGAGAACGGGAATAGAGCGTCAAGAGTTAGAAAATTTACATATAAACCAAAAAAAGGTGTGTTACCAAATGTCGTTTTATTTTTATAATTGCTAGCTATCTATTGTATTGTGTGGTTATGATTAGATAATGAGTAATATATTCATTAGTTTGGATAAAGTAGAAACATCGTAGTTTTATTGGTCGTAATGTTGGGTTATGAGCATCTTTAACGCAACAAATGGGACAGCGAACGCAAAATACAACAAATCTCATAATCAATAAAGGACTTCTATTCACTAGATCTAGGCAACTAGTACATAAACAAAATCAAGAAAGATAGAATACATACACTTGTGTTCTTTGATATCTTTAATTTATCCAGTTGATCAAACTTGGATGATCCAACGTAGAATCCCTTTCATCTGATCACACCCAAGAAGCAAACATTAGACTGGAAAACACCCCAACTAGTAGCACACCAAAAGTCGAAACGATCCAATTCTGGAACACAACTATGCGGTGCATGGAAGGAGCTACATAGTGCATGGACGACGATTAGGGTTTTTATGGATTTATGAGAGAACCACTAAATTCTCTAGGGTTTTGTCCGATTTCTCTGACTCTTGAATCTGGGTATTAGCCTCTCTGTTTCTAGGGCAAGGATTCAAACCCTAACAGATAAATATCATGGCTTAGAATAATGATCTCTAACTTTGGTAATTCTCATGATATTTAAATCATTTATTTGGAACATTCCAAAATCCCATAGTTTTATTTAGTTAATTAAACAATTTATTAATTAACAAAAGAGTCCCTATAATTTATTCTCTTTCCTATTCTACTCATATGTGTTCTTGTGTGTAACCCAAAAGGACACTGCTAATTATAATAATATTATCGGCTTGTTGTGGCTATGGGCACCATTCTTTAATAGCTCCAACTTGTATTAGGCACCAACAAAACTCCGCTCAAATACTTACAGTCAATAGACAGTGAGTATACAGTCCAATTGAAACCACTTTACTAATTTTATCTTTGCAATACATAACTCTAAAACCAATTATTTCAAATTCCTTTATCTTCATGATATCTATGTGAACCTGAGTCATGGATCATGAGTCAATCTCAGTGCTCAAGAATATGTTCCTCTATAGAGACTTATGGTGACCTTATTAGACTATTTGTTGATCTGATCAACTTAGTCTTAGCTTGGATAAACATTTGATTGTCAACACCAAATCATCAAGGGGTCCAGAGATATCTACTACTCCTGTTATGGTAGAAGGATCAAATAAACTTTAACTACATAAGCTTGTGTTATTCCTCATGTAATATTTGATCAGTACATGTATGGTTGCCAATTATGAACAATGGTGGAAAAAACCATGACTAAACTTTACGTGTGGTTACTCCAATACTTATAATCTCCACATTCAACTACTCGTGCGTATTGGTCGCATGTTGTGTTATGTTCATCCATAAGAACAATCTAATTCTCCATGAAAATCTTAAATCACTACTTACTTCCACAAGTAGGACCTATTATTGAAATTTGAATAAATTAATATTTTGGAAGTGGTTCTAAACATGCAAAAAGGAACACAAAATATATTAATGTAAATGCTAGCAAAAGCTTATTATTAAGTCTCCAAAAAATAATCTCCAAATCAGATAAAATACAATCTGAATCAGTTCCAAAATATCAAACTACAAACTAAGTTATCAAACCATTTCACTAGAAAACCTAATACATATCGATGTAGTATGAGTATCATGCTTGATATATGATAATGGTTAGGTGAGTGGATCAAATAGATTATCCTCATATGGTACATAAATCACCATGATATATTCGTCCACCACGAGCTTTTATTTATGTAGTGAAACTTTATATGTATATGTCTTGAGCGCTTGTAATCCCAGGGTTCTTTATCAAGAGTGACTACATCCTCCTTGTTGCAGAAGATCTCAACTTGTTTAGATATGATAGGCATAACACCCAAATCATTGATGAAAATTTTCAACCACATTGCCTCTTTTTCAGCTTCATTAGCTACTATATGATGTGACTCTATCAGCAAATCTGCTATGGTCACCTGCTTGGAGCTTGATAATGTCTATTTTATGCATATATTTATGATGTTTTCTTATTATTTTATACTATGTTTTTATGCTATTTAGAACTAAAAAATACTTAATACACTTTGAAATGTTAAATTATAGTTAAAATGGGAGTTGGATGCTAAAAAGACGCAAAAAGGGTGTTGCTGGACAGCTTGACCCCTTGTTAGTGTTTTGGCCATATCTCATGACTCGTAACTCCGATTGATAAGATTCTAAATGTTCTGAAAACTAGACACAATTTTGGACGACTTTCGTGTTTTGAGAAAATGGTGATTCCCAACGAAATCGTCGAGTTTATCACAAACTCGTCGATTTGATCAGAAGCTTCCCGATTTTGATGCTGACTTGGGGAATACGGGATTTTAATGAAGAACTCACCGAGTTGGTGCCCAAACTCGTCGAGTTGACGCTGAAACTATAAATAGAGCCGAAAATTAGCCCTAATGCTCATCTTACACCCGATATTGATTCTTGCGATTATAAAGCCCTAAGAAGCCGTTTTGAGGGTCTAGAAGGCGGCCGGAAGGCCGTTAAGCTGATATGGAGCAAAGATCTGAAGGATTAGAGAGCAGATTCATGTTGGTAATCATGTAGTTTGTAACGTGAACATGTTTAGCATTCCATTATGATTCTATATGCAATTACTTTCTGATTTGGGTGTTAAAATCCTTTGCATTGTGTTTATGATTAGATGAAACCTTGATTTATGGATTAATTGCTATTTGGATTGTTTTATTCTTGTTTAATTTATCTTGCTAAGCTTGTTAAAAGATACTCATGTGTTAATGAAAATTATTTTCTGTTAATAACCAAGTATATTGAGTTATATGAACATCTTCTTGATTACTTGAATCTTATAGTTTTGTGAAAACAAGATTGTATGCCTAGTATCAGTGAACATGAACCTAGGGTTAACTAGAAAATAAGTAAGTTAATATGTGAGCATGTGTGATGACCAACAACATATGAGTTAATTGAATCGATCAATATGATTAACTATTATTACAAGTCTTGCTTGATACGAACTGAACACTAGGTAACTTGTTAGTTTAATCAACTGATCACTGCTTGAATTGACTTGTTTGCTAAAGGATTAGTAATAGTGAACATGAACCTAATCATATTAGAAATCGGTGAACATGAATAAATAAATCTGTTTGTGCAATTATCCATGATTTTCAAGATGTAATTTTGTCTAAACCAAAGTACCTAAAGATATTTGTTTTCCAATCAGTTTATCGAGATTTACTAATTAGTCATTTGTTGAGATTTAATAAAACCTTTCTTTTTTTATTGCTTTTGTGTGTTTTGTGTAACCTATAATCAAACATTCTAAATTAATTCACTACCGTTCCCCTTGAGTTCGACATCCTTGCTTATCGAAACTATACTATACTCGATCGGGTTCACTGCCTTGCGATAAACTAGGAATTATAAATAAAAAACTAGTGCATTAAATATACACACCAAGTCACTGCTCCTCCATGCATTAAGAAAACAAAACCCGACTGAAATCGAGAATCATCTTTATCATTTTGGAAACTTGCATCCACATATCCCTCCACGTCAAGTTCTTCTTTACCACTATATACCAAGAACATATCCTTAGTCCTCCTAAGATATTTCAGAATGTTCTTGACCGCGATCCAGTGACTTTCTCCGAGATTGGCCTAAAATCGACTCATCATGCTTAAAGTCCATGAGATGTCAAACCTAGTACATATCATGGCGTAGATGATTGATCCTATAACAAAAAAACATAGTGGAGTCAAATCATTCTATGCAGTTCTTCCCTAGTACTGGGATATTCAGTTTTACTCAATATTGTGTCATGTTGCATAGGTACAAATCCTTTCTTAGATTCTTCCATCTTGAATTTATTCAATATCTTGTGTACGTACGTACTTTGGCTAAGTCCAATTAATCGCTTAGATATATCTCTATAGATCTTAATACCAAGTATATACGTGACATCTCCTATTTCGTACATAGCAAAACATTTCCCAAGCCAAGTTTTTCCACCTTCCAACGTTGGAATGTCATTTCCTATGAGTAATATGCCATCATCATATAGAACAAGAAAAACTACAACGCTCCTACTTGTCCTACCATACACACATTATTCATATTCATTTCTGAAGAAACCAAATTCTTTAATCTTATTATCGAAACAAATGTTCAACATGTGAGATGCTTATTTAAGTCCATAAATGTAACTATCAAGTTTTCACACTCAACTTAGATACTTGGACTGTAAAAAACCTTCTGGTTGAGTCATATATAATTTCTCAGTCAGTTTTTTCATTAAGGAAAATTATCTGCGCATCCATTTGTTATATTTCATAATCATGGAAATCAAATATGGAAAGTAGTATCCTAATAGATTTAATCCTTTACAATTGAACGATAGTTTCCTTATAATTAATTCCTAGAGTCTGAGTGTAACCTTTCATAGCCAGTCGAGCTTTGAGCGTGTGTACATTCCTATCCATACCGGTCTTCTTCTTGAAGATCCATTTACACTGAACAGTTTTGAGGCTAGGCATATGATCAAAAATATTCCAAACATGGCTACCATATATGGATTGGATCTGTAACGCCCGAATCTTCAACGTATATTTTTAATTTACTTTGTGCATTGTAAAACCACCACGTGGTGGAGTGCCCATGACATGGTGATATCTGGTTCAGCCGCACATCATTTAGAACGCCCACGACATGGCAGTATGTGGCCACGATATGGGGAGTGTTTTGGGCCTAAAATCTAATTTCAGGGTTGGTGCCCTATTTAAGGGAACTAACTTCTAGGGTTGCCTCATTTGGCAACCTCCATTCCATGAGAAAGCGTCCTATCCAAACCCTAGCCCCATTATTGACTCTGAGAGCTTCTTGGCGTGTGTTTAGCTTATTATTGAAGAAGAATGTCCTTTTGGTGTTGTGGTTCTACAAGCAATTCTATTCCTCATAATCTTGTATTGTTTCTGGACCTTTGTACGCCCTCAAGTTCCTACTTTTCTCTTTCAAGAATGATAGACCTAAGTTTTTTCCTATATTTCTTCATGTTGGGTTGAGTAGAATGCATGGAGTCCATAAAAGTTGGCAACTTTATGGATTATTAAGGTCCCTTTGCCATCATATGTTGTAGATATGGAGTTTGATGCTATCTTGAGTTCCATGCATGAGGTTTTTAGTGATATTTCTTCATTTTGGCCTAAGTTGAGATCTAGATTTGTATTGGGCATACATTTCTGAAAAAGAACTGATCTTTGGAATGAATTAGACCTTAGGAAGGATTTTGGAAGGTTGAAAGGAAAGGCTGAACTGATTAAGAGCTAAATCTCTTAGGCTGTTGGAACCCAGTTCCCATGACGTAACATTAGGTGTCATAACGTGGCAACTGGGGAAGCCCAATTGTTTTCTCGTGGAGTGCCCACGGTGTGGCAAAAAGAGGCCATGACGTGGTGATCTGTGCAGATGGCATGAACCATTGAATTTTTTACCAAGGTTGACTTTTGGTCAACTGTGAGGGTTTTGGTTTTTATGAGGGGCAAAATGGTCTTTTTCCCAAATTGTGGACTAGACTCGATTTTGGACTAGCTGATTTTGTATAATTACCTTAATTGTTAATTAGTGTTATTTGGTGTGATTAATAGGCAAAATCTAGTTCCGACAATTCGGGTGTGAGTTCTATAAGTCACATGTGCGAGGTGAGTCTCCTCACTATACTTACATGTGTTATAGAATACATGTGTTGACCAGCTGGGTTTATTTGGTATGATTTTGATATGTGTTACTGTGTGTGTTGAGACTTCTGGTAGTGTCCATGATAGCTGATAATCCACAGGGCGTGCGGTTTGCCCACTGAGACTACAGGTAGTCTCCAGGGTTGCTGATAACCCATACTTGTTTATTTGTGTTTTGTTAGATGTGATACTTTGGAGAACTCACTAATCTTCATGCTTACAGTTGGTGATTAAATGTGTTTCAGGTACTTGTGATGATCGCGGGAAGGCGAAGGCTTGATTGTACACATTCGCCTGCAGTTCTATTTCTGGATGTTTTGGGACACTCTGATATTTTGATGATGATTTGTATTTGAAACTTGTGATTTTCTTGGGATGGTTTTTATGAATAATGTTTTATGTGAATTTTTAAAATGGAAAATTTGGTTTGAAAATTTGAATGTTACAAATTGGTATCAGAGCCCTGGTTTGAGGGATTTAGATGAACACTTGTGGGATGCCAAATTCAAACTAAGGATCTGAGAGTTTCTATAAAAACTTTTCAAAAAAAAACAAAGAATTTCAAAGGAGAAAATTGGATGAAGGAGTGTGTACAATCAGCCAGAGCTTGAGCGGTGATTTTCCCAAAATATTTCTATTTATTTTATGTGTTGTATCGAGCTATTATATTATGAGTTAATAGAACTCCATGATAGTTGATAGGCTAAGGATCCCTCAGGAAGTGTGTGTTAGGGTTGCCAAATTTGTGATGCATTTATCCTAGGAGGTTTCTTTTATAAGATTGAACCTATTCTTGTTATTTCCTTGGTGTATGCTGCATGATTGTACTTAGATAAGAGTCTATAGCCTTAGAATGCTTGATTTAACTGATAAGTCTATTTTATGAATGTACTAAATTATCATAAATCTGTTGAATTGATGTATAATTGCCCAAGAATAACACTACTTTGATGAGTTGTTGAACTTTATGTGCAGGTCAATATATTGTACTAAAAGTGGGCGGAACACGCAAAGAAAACGAGCAAAATGAAGCTAACAAGCGTGGGAGACAAATTGTTAAAAGAATGAAGAAAAATAGTGCTGAGAAATTTGACCACTCTTCAATGTTTTGATCATATCTCAAGATATAGAGCTTCGATTGACATGAATGAAAAAGTTCTAGTAACTAGACAAAAATTCCTACAACTTTCATGTTTTGCGTTTTTACTGATTCTACCGTTTTCATCACCAAAAAGGAGCAACAAAGATGAGATACGTCCTAGAACGCGTCTAAGACGCCCCCTAGGACGCCTACCCGTTTTAGGCCATTTTCAAGTGCAAATCAAGGACGACAGAAGCCATGTAAAACGCCACGAAGGACGCCCAGACGTCCTATATGACGTCTAAGACGCCCACTATGACGCCGACGCGGAAAACAGCTCCGAAAATCAGTTTTTCAGCACCTATTTAAAGGAGATTTAACCCTAATCAACTTTGGGACTTCTCCCCTGCGATTTTCCACAGTTTTGGAGGGTTCCAAACACTTTCAAACCTTCTCTAAACGCGTTATTGATCATCAATTTATGAATCTAAGGCTACGAATCACCAAGTTCATCATCAAGCAACGTTTGAAGATCATTCAACCGGTGAATCGTCATTAATTCCATCAAACTCCAGATTTGATTACTTTTTCTCCAAGGTTTCATCGTTCCATGATTGATTGATCATTAGACTTTATTAGTTTTATGATTTCAAGTTTTTTATGAATTTTAGTATGAATTCCATTGTTTTTATTCAATTTGTGTGCTTTTTGATTGTTATGGAAGACTAAACCACCTAGGTTACTTCCGGGAACGTTGTAGGATGTTAGGATGAACACGTTTTGATTATTACTTTTATTCTAGTCAATTTCAGTTATTGTTTCATTCTTAAAGTTATGATTTTTACTTACAGTAATTTGAGTTGGGTTTTCTTATTGTGTGATATTGCAACTAAGATAGTGTATTGTTAATTCACTAATCATTCTGAATTCAAGTAATTTAGGAGCTAAGATGATCAGTTGAACCCACATACATTATTCCGAATTTGTAGTATTATATACTCAACATTGTAATAGGTAATCGTAAGACACATTATCGCCAAACCACTAGTTGTTCCTAATCCAATTAGACATAGGGAGTAAGACAACTAGTTGGAATAACATATTGTGTGCTCAAAATTATGTGTTGCAAGTTAATCAACCTTAATTATGTATAGGTAATTAAATTGGAATTTAAGGGAAGAAAAACGTGTAAGTCCAACCATCTGAACAATTGAACCGGAAGTATCTTGTTTTTTTCTCATTGATAGTAGTTTGTTTTAGTAGTTCTTGCATTACCAAGTTTTTAGCTTTTTCATCAACTTTTAGTTCAAATAATTTCATGACAATTGCTAGTAGTAGTTTTTCGTTGACTATTTTAACACAAAGTTTGACCACACTCCTCGTGGATTCGACCATTGCTTACCCTAGCTATCTAGTGTTTTTGAGGTTATTTTTGATTGAGACAACGACCTCGATCATTAACCTTTCTTCTTATTCCTTGTTTTGTTGTGGACTTGAGGTATAGTCATTTATTTGACTGTCTATCGAGTCCTATATTGTGTGTGATTGGCATACACGAAGTAAATGGCGAGAATATCGGAGATCTTTGTGAGGCGGAGCAGTGTTGGGAAGTAGTCTAGGATGAGTTCCTATATGCTTAGTGGTGGTTCTGAGTAACCTTTAGGGTGAGTGTATAGATACCCTTGAGGAATAGAGTTCTTATGATTTAGGGCCTTGAGAGGACGACGTAAGGCAAATACGGATTGGTGTGGAAGGTAGTATTGGGCCCGTACTACTGAAAGCACCGTATTCGTAAACGACTTAGGAAGGAATCTTAGGGTACTAAGGAACTTACAGGAATGTGTAAGTGCTTGTTTATGACCTTTAGCCTGGTTCTGATTGTTTTCTTGTCCATTTCAGTATGGTGGTTACCCGAGGTTCAGGCTCCAACGACCTCAAGAGGCCAAGTGCCAATTTTGATGAGATCCATAGGATCATTGCCGCCGAGGTGGCCATGGTGATCAGAGAGGCCATACTAGAGATGTTCAGATCTATTATGATCATGCTGATCGACAATTTCGACGAGTGCTATGCCGTCGTAAGTGAGGGTGCTGCTGTTGCAGCCACCACAACTGTTGTTGTTGTGAGACCGTACGGGGGTGATTCGTTGTGGTACCGAGAGTTCAACAGCACAAAGCCACCAGATTTTGATAGGACCACTGATTCGATTGCTGCGATGAGATGGATTTCTGATGTTGAGGGTTGCTTCTACACTTTCTCTTGTCCGGAGAATTTGAAGGTTTGCTTTGCACTGAACCTACTTCGCTTGGGAGCGAAGGATTGGTGGAAGTTTGTGACGGCTGATTATTCTCTGGCGGAGCATTCTGCAGTGACTTGGCATAGATTTACTGAGTTGTTCAGAGATGAGTTTGTGACATTGGTTAAGAGGGATCGGTTGGTCCAGGAGTTCCTGTCTCTCAAGAAGAAGCCAGAGATTGTGACTGAGATCACCAGGATGTTCCATGAGAGGGCCCTATTTAGCCATGAACACATGTCATCGGAGCAGGCACATGTGAGCCGGTATTCGAGTATCTTGAGGAAGGATATCCATGAGTTCATAGCGAACACCTTGTATCGACATTGGCTGAGTTGCAGTCTAATTCCAAGAGGAGAGAAATCGAGTTAGAGACCCAGGAGAGATTGGAGAGGAAGAGTTAAGGGAGAGATAGGAGGTCAGTATAGTCGCAACCGGAAACTAAGCAGTTCAATCCCACTGATTCGAGAGTTGGAGGCTAGAAGGGTCACACTTGCAGCAAGTGCGGCAAGGGGCATGAGGGACCTTATGGATCAGGTTCTATTTGCTACATATGTGGAAAGGAGGGGCATATGGCGAAGGAATTCCCCAAATGATTCCGGGTTTGCTTCAATTACAACCAGACGGGTCACATGTCCTCAGCTTGCATCGAGGACGGTTCAGGATCCTGATCCTATGACTTTGCATATTACTGATGGCCGGAAAGGGAAGGTCGAGGTTATGAGGGCTCGAGGGAGAGCGTTTCAGCAGACATCGGAAGAGGCCAGAGTAGGGCTAAAAGGAGAGCGTTTTTGTTGATTCAATTAATGTTTGCTTATGATATTACTCTTGTTAGGTACTTTTCTTGTAAATTCTGTACCTGCTCTAGTGATGTTTGACTCGGGTGTGAGTCGGTCTTTTTTTCATCATCCTTCTGTCATGGTTTTAGCATTGTGCGTGAGGCCTTGAGTAGGCCACCGAGGATTTCTATAGCTAATGAGCATGCGGTCTCTGCTACTGACATCTATCGGGGCTGTATATTGGAGACTTTTTGGTGTTCGGTATCGTATAGACCTTATTCCTACTGTGATGGGAGATGTATGTGTTATCATGGGTATGGATTGGTTGAGCCAGTTTGGGGCTCTGATTTACTGTGTCCGACAACTGGTGATAGTTCGAGACCCTAGTATTTGAGCCGGTTTGGGGCTCTGATTGACCGTGACCAACATTTGGTAACATATCTTTTCCTCTTTCACAGTCACATGTGAATGGCGTATTTTTAAACTTGTTAAGTAATCAAGATTCGCATACATCATTTAACTCTATGTCAAATGATTCCAAGATCCCATCCGACTAGAGCCTGGCGACACACTTCTTGTTTATAGAGTTAAGTCCACAATGTCATATACATGATTTATCCAAACCATGTTTCGATGAACCAATGTTTAATATTAAGCTATAATTTTTCCTTATACCTATAACAATTCATAAATTCCATTACATATATTTGCTTTAAATTAAATAACATCATTCTTGTAAACCCAAATGCTACCCTTATTATTTTCAAATCCAAAACTAAACCAGCTCAATACAATGCATGAAATAAAATAATGTTTCTTTCCATTAAAGGAAAATACAAATAATCTATTAAACAGATTGAAAAAACATTAGAAAAAAAGCTCGTAATCCCCAATTGCAGTAACAACAACCATGCTCTTGTTTCCCATGATCAAGTCGAAAACGCCTCGTCTTAGCTTCCAACTTCGACTTAGTCCCTACACATCATAAAAAATGTGAACACCACTTCATGTGTCAAGTATACAAGAGTTATAAGTTGAAGCTTGATGGAGTTTAATGATATACGTATACGAGGTGCCAATGCAATTGGCCTTGTTATTCTTGATATCCTCCAGGTACTTTGGGCAGCTACATTTCCAATGTCTTTTTTCTTGGCAGTAGAAGCAAATAGCCTCCTTAGGTTCACTCACAGGCACTACGTCAAAATTATTCTTCTTAGGGTTCAACTTGGATCCTCCAAATATTTCCTTTCCCTTTCCTTTGGGATAAGAAGTTTTCTTTCTTTTTGAAACCACATTTCCTAATGGACAGAACTAGGGTGGTTGAGCTAGTGCTACAAGGTTTAACCATACTACCCTTAGCAGTATTTAACATACCATGTAGCTCAATTAAGGATTTTTCCATATTGTTTATATTGAAATTCAAAATAGATTGATGATATGAACTACTCAGCCAGTTAAGCACTATGTCAATGACCAACTCTTGAGGGAATGGAAACCCTAGTTGCTTGATTCTTTCAAAGTAACGATTCATTTTCAACACATGGGTACTTATAGAACCACCCTCTTGAAGCTTGTAACTTAGAAGAGACTTCACAAATTTGAATCGCTCATGTAGAGCTTTCTCTTAGAACATTTCCTTGAGGTTCCCGTTAATGTGATACCCCAAGTTTTTCAAATCTCTTTTGGAGCTCGGGAACCATGGTCACCAACAAGAGACAAGCGAATTTAGTTGAGTGATTGTGATGCCTTTGGTAATCGATGAACTCTTCAACTTTAGCATCTTCATCAGGCTTCTTAACTCGTCCATAACAACCTCTTTCTTTTCGTCTCTAAGGGTGATCCGTAGAGAACAAATCCAATCAAAATAGTTTGGACCGATGAGCTTATCTTGCGAGAGGAGTTGAAGTGATGAGAAGTTTATTGATGAAGGAGGAGGAAGAGGAGGAGGGTAAGAGGTGCACCTTCACCAGCAGACATCTATAAGGGTAAACAAATTTTGTGATTAGTTTGATCAAAATCCTTTTAAAATAATTACCCAGTTACTAATTATTTAATAAAAAAGCCAGGATCCATAATTGGCTTCTAGATAAAAAGTGGATTAGCCAAAATTACACAATGAACTTATTTAAGTAGGCAAACATTTTCCAATTTGAATCTATATGAAATTCCTACATCTTTCTAGATTTATCGACTTATGTCAATATCATTTTAATCTCTTCTATGCTCATTTAGCATTCATGACTGGATTAGCCGAGAATCATGAATCCAAACAGTGAATCGACCATGGAAAAATACGATGATATTCGACTCAAGTAACGCTTGAGAATCAAAACTATCATATCCTATTATGAAAATATTCTCACATGGACGTGCCTGTAAACCACACATACAACGCTAACAAAATACACGACAATGTGTTTTTTTCATGGGTAGCATAAGACACACAATTTTACTTATTAAAACGAGATTTCATTTTATAATTTTAAGTTAATACACTTTTTAACGAGACATATTGTCCTATTAAACCCTTTCAGTAACCCCACTCAAAAACATAAGAAGGTGGTGAGGGTGGTAAACATGAGTTCTTTTAAAAGCCGGCGTCGTTAGGGATCGAAGAAACCTCCTTAAACCATCCTTAGAGCGTGAGAGTAGGTGATCCTAGTCATGGTAAGACGATAATGTGTTTAAAACATGCGAGAACACGATGTTTATATATATATATATATATATATATATATATATATATATATATATATATATATATATATATATATATATATATATATATATATATATATATAGTTTTAAAATATATGTATATTGGGGAATTTAAACTCATAAATTCTATGTCTTTTAATTCAACTGCACATGCGAGGACGCAAGTCAATAATTAATTTAAACATGCCCATTCAATCTTTGACTATAAATTAATTATGCTTTAATCAAATAATTAAACGAATTAGATTTTTGATTTACAGCTTACATGAAACTGATAAATTTGCATGTGCTAAAATCAAGGTATACAGATAAGGGGCAGACAATAAATTTCAGGAATGAGGGCTACACGCTCTGTAGGAGGACCTAAGCTCCACATACCTTGTGATTTTCTAGATTCCAGCAGATAAAATTTAGGGTTTATTGTTACGACCCCTACGCGCTACATAGAGTGACCTATGTGTCGTATAGACATAAAACAACTGCTAATACTAATGAATTTAATCAGACAATTTCTAAAACATTTAAAACTATTTAAAATTCAGAAAACCAGATCGGATCTGGTCATGCAAAATCAATTAAACACTAAAGCATGGAAATCCTAAGTTTTATATATGTGAACAAGTAGGCTCTGATACCACTATTTGGTTATTGGAGTTCTTAAGGCAACAGAAGGGATAACAGAAGCAACATACAATAAACCTCATAATCAATAGACAAACTCTATTCACCGGATCTAGGAAACTAGTACATAAACAAAATCAAGAAAAATAGAATACATATACTTGTGTTCTTTGACTTCTTTGATTTTTTTAGTTGGTCGGACTTGGAGGATCCAACGTAGAATTCCTCTCTTGTGATCGCACCCATGAAGTAAGTAATTGACTGGAAAACACCCCAACTGGTAGCATGCCAAAAACCATAACGATCTGAATCCGAAACACAACTATGCGGTGCATGGAAGGAGCTATGCGGCACGTGGATGTCGATTAGGTTTTTTCTGGATTTCTGAGAGCACCACCGAATTGTCTAGGGTTTTTACTAATTTCTTTAATTCTTGAATCCGGGTATCAGCCTCTCTATTTATATGTCTAGGATTCAAACCCAACCAGATAAATATCAGGGCTTATAATAATTATCTCTTACTTTGGTAATGATCTTGATATTTACTGACTATATCTGGAACATTCCAAAGTCTTCTAATTTCATTTAATTAATTATATAATTGTTCTGCTAGTATTTGTTCTTGGGTGTAACCTAAAAGGACGCTACTATTTATAGTAATATTACCAACTTCTTGTGGATATATGCACCATTTTCCAACATTTAATACTGATGTATATTGGAATACAAACTCTCATGATAGCCTTGGTGGTCATCATATCACGGTTGAATATTGTATGAGAAACGATGGTAGCCTTTGTAGCCATAATAATCTGTTTGGAATGTTGTTAGCGTTAGTGGTAGCCTTTGGAGCCATAGTAATTCGACTGAAATGTTGTTAACATTTATGGTTGCCTTTGTTGCCATAACCATTGGAAATATTTAAAGATCAATGGTAGCCTCAGTGTCTGAAATACCATAATGATTTCAAGTAAATATGTATCTATTATGTTTGAAATGCATTATGTGAATTATTGTTAGTGTGCCTTTAGTTGTTATTAATTGTTATATTGAATATCTTTATATACAAGTATAAGGTTACTTAGTAAACTTTAGTATCTTACCTGTTATTTGTTGATGTGACTTTCAGGATCTAGAAACCTCAATATGGGTAAAGCAATAGTAGTGGCATGGAAGACATGAAGTAGATTGAATAGTTTTGTGTTTTGTGTAGAAACATTGTGATACCCTTCTTTATCCTTGTATGTATCTTTTTTTGTATATTTCAATAACTACTTGTAAATATAAAGTTAATATAAAGGTACACCTAGTTGTTTTTAAAAAAAGTGAACTTTTTTCTGATGTACTTTGTGTTAAATTGTCGAGTGTTACAAAAGAGACATTACACCCTTTAAGAATCGTAGCATGACCAGGAAAATGAGAAACAAAAGCAACTATGTTGACTTCCTCAATATCCTAGTACCATTTCAAATAGACCCAACGTAAAACTGTATGGAATTGGAGCTTTATAACCCCACAATCTCAGATCTCCTGTTTAATCTCATTCCCTAGGAAATGGGCCCGAAAGAACCGCACACTACTCTTTTTGGCAACATTTAAATTGCCATGGGCTAGTAACTGACCTCAACCCTACCTAAAAATGAAGTCTCAAAATAACCCATGATCTCCTCCTTAACCAAAGACGGATTATCCACCCACACTCCATCAATCATATCTTTGCAGATAGAAATCTGATGGTGCTTACGGTTAAGAATCCCATGGAAGAAGGTGGAATTCTCATCCCCTTTGATACCTTACTAAACCTTAGCTTTTTGGGCTATGTCTAGTTGATACATATGCTTTCACTCTTAGAACTCCTTAAGGGCTCTAATCTGCTTCTCCCTAATCTCAACCGACCCCTCTGACTCTATAAGCTTACAATGGATATAGTCAACCTTCTCCTGCAAACAAAATCTACAATCATCCATTTTTTGGCGAATCTCAAGACTAAAAATCCTAAGGTTGTGTAAAATCGTGATTTTTCACCATTTTTTAAAACATTTATTTTACAGATTATGTTAGCGGAAGTCTTATTTTAAATATTATGAAAACATCACCAATGTTACTTTATTATCAAAACATGTCCATCAAAGTAAAAGTTCTCAAAAACCAACACCAAAGTGAGTTCTCAAAACTAAATGTAATGAAAACTCAACAACATGTCCAAAATGGTATCATCACTAAAATAATACAAAATCTAACTAGCTAAGATTCCCCATCCTTACCAAGCCATCATGCTATACTACATGTACCATTGCAAGGCAAACAACAAGCAAAGAACAAGTGTCAGCAAATGGTAAGTGAGTCAAACATAAGTATAATGTTAGGAAAAAACACATATCATATCATCACATACATCACATGCATCACATACCACACATACATCCCACACATCACACACATCACATACATCACACACATCATATATATCATATACATCGCATGTTCATCACTAGAGTATCATTAAGGTCTACCGTTATTATTTACTTTTTAATATTAAATAAATATTAATTATTCCTAACCTAGCCATGGGTCCATCACTAACCCGTAAGGTAGACACCCCACACGTAGGTCCATCACTAACCTGAAGGCAAAACCCGTTCACTACTAAGTGAACATCCTAACCCTTCCCCACTAGGTCTATCAGTAACCCAATAGGTAAAAACCTCATTCACTACTAACGTGACTAGCTCAACCTAATGTTATAAGTGAGGCGTGACTCTCACCCGTAACATTGCCCCCGATGCGTTGTGTTTGCTACTCCAACGATGAAAATACAAGTATGCGCGTTGTCGTTCGAGAGTGGTACTTATCATTGTTTCCCATCACTAGAAACTTCCCACCCAAATGTGATGTTTAATCTAACGCCATCACTACGCCAATATCACTCCAGTCTTCGAACACCTTAGTGCCAATGAACCATGTCCCTAATGCTGGTCTGGAAAAACCACTCAACATCATTATTGGCTTAAGCTCTTTCCTCTTTAGGTGCCTTTCAAGTTTCAACCTATAAAAACACTCATAATTATCTGGATAGGGTATACACCTAAATCTAGGTTTCTAGCATTTACATCCCACTAAGTGTATCCCATTTTTTATTTAATATATTATTAATTCGTCACATAAGGACTACACAACCAGCTTCCCTAAATAATCATGCTAAATTTCTATTAATAATATTAGATGGCATATTACTTCCACGCATCACATTATGTAAACATGCAAGAAAGTATCAGAATTTAAGGTATTTTACATCTTTTATATAATCATGCTCATATCCTCACTTCATCATTAAGGCATATTATACCACTAACATGCATTATCCTAACGAACATAGGCAAATATTAAAAAAAATTATAGCATGCAAATATCACACACAATCAACATAAATCCCTCTTTCTATCATGGACCTATCACACCCCTTGCATCAAAATAGCAAACAAAAAGTATACCATGAAGGAAACATTATGAACATTTCATTCATAATTGGGGTACATGCAAACTAAATAACTTAGGTTCATTCCCATCCCTCTAAGATGTGGAATTCCTAACAAGTACTTTAATTAACCACAACGATTGACTCACCTTTAAAAAAACACCCTTTCCACACTTCAAATCTTTTAGTACTTGAGATATCAAACTTTCCCCTAATAAAACACAAATAAGTAGATTTCTATAAGTCTACAAGATCAAAAATAGCTATTCTATATCCCAGACATGTAAACTAGTTACTAAGCCAAATTCTTAGATTTTGACCCGAAACAGTAGTCTATTCAAGGCCACTTTTGCACCACCACATCCTATAGAAATTACATTTTTTTCATATTCTAGTTTTCCGAATTTTATCTTTTTAGGAAGTGCTTTTACAGGTCCATAAGATTTGTTTAGAATTTTCTATGAATTATATAAAACTGCATATCCGTGCAACTATTTCTAACCAGTTAGTGAAAATAATGATTTTCACATTAGTTAGAGACAATATCAGGTCCTGAGAAATATTAGGTATTTTCCGACTCTCGATTATTTTTCTAGATTTTTTACAAATCCTAAATCCAACCCTCGATGATTTTTCTAGATTTTTTACAAAACAGGGGTAAAATAGGTATTTTCCTACAATTCCCACCTTTTAGTTTTAAGGGTTAATTGACAACTTAACCCATTAAGCGATAATTAAAAACGACTATAAAGATGAAAATGAAGCTCTTAACAGTAGCAACATGTCAAGGTGTCAAAAAGGACAATTTAAATTTCAAACCATGACTCAAATTACATTGCTTTTAATGGAAAACAAAGTACATTGCTAAAATAGAAAACACCATTAAGGGCTTGAGTTTCCTCCAACATTAAGCCACATATAAAGACATTCAGGGACTGTTTTGAAGAACTTTTGGATGGTTCAAAAAATGGTATTTTTATATAAAAATGCTCACTAGAATTAAGATAGAAATCAATATGAGTTTTAGCAACAACAAAGAAGATAATGATTCCAAAGCTTTGAGCAATTCATGGGCATGAACAATAACACTCTTGAGGGTGTTCATAACAAGATTTGGATAGGAATAAGTCATAAAAATACAACTAATAAAACTGGAGTTTAGCCATAAGAACATTCAAAGATTTTAAGAAGAAAGAAAGTACGATCAATAACACCAAATAGGAAAAAAATTGACACCACAAGTCAACCAATTGTCAATCAATTGAAACATAAGCCTTGAGGAAGAAGTAAATTTCAGAAAACTTACCACTAGATTTCTCAATTTCAGTTCCAAAACCAATCCCACAAAGAAAAGTTGTCGCCTACTCCATGCCTCAAGAACCGACGTTGTTGATTCCCTCCCTCTCAACACTCATTTTTTTCTCCTTCCTTGTTTATCGAAAATAGAGAGAAACTAGGATTCGATTTTTACTTGATCATCCTCTTAACTTGATTGATCAAAATGGATGTGTAAGCAAGACACGGAAGAAAATGGACGCAAGCCTTCAATTCTCAATAACACGTCCATTAAAAATCATGGGGTTATTTATTTATTTATTTTGCAATTAGGCCTCTCAAGTATCATAAGTAAATTTCCAACACTCCTAACCCTAGTAAGTTAGCATTTTAAGTTTTTCTTATTAACATTTTAGCCAATCAACACCATTTACACCAATTAAATGAATTATATTTAACATAAAATCCCATAAATCCATGTAATTAAATTATTTACCCTTTTAATTATTGATTATTCTTTTAGATATTAAATAATACTATTTTTATTTAATTTATTCCATTTTAGCATCATAAAACTAAAATCTTTCACATGAATATTTCTTTGAGTAATAAAAAGCTAACATCATTAAAGAAAGGATTTCAGGGTCGTTACATGTTGGCTCTTAAAATTTGTAACTTCTTTTTAAAAGCTACCAAGGAATTCCCACCCATATCCACCACCACGGCCCAAGAATATCGAATCACATAGTTAAAGCCCCCCCATCATGAAAGATGAGGAAAAGCTCTATATATACCACATGAAACCAAAAACATGTCTAACTTACTTAAATTTTGATGCCAATGTACCACACCATGTAAATCAAGGACCTCCTAAAGGAACATCAATGAGATCTACATCAAATATGAACCGACTAAAAGCCAATGCTGGAGAAGGGTGAAACTCTGACCCCAATCACTTCGACTCATCCGGAACCTCATTAAAGTCACCTATCACATTGACTTCACTCGTAACCAAAGCCACTAACTGTCAATTAAAATCCTAAAGCTATCTTTTATCGTCTAGGCATGAAGAGCATAACGGTGATAATAAAAACATCGAGACCTATTGGAACCCACACTGCCTCAATTGCCAAATTATAATCATGAATAAAACCCCATTTTTTTTATAGAAATAAGTTGGGTCCTAAACCAGCACAATGCCACCAGAAGGACCCCGTGAATGAGAACAAGAATAGAAAAATGACACATTCTCCCATAAAGATTTCACTATGAATAAATCCATAGCCTCCATCTTCATCTCCAGTACAACAAGAAACTTTATGCGATGTCTCTTACACAAAGCTATAATCCATAACAATTTATCATGTTCCCATCTCCTTGAATGTTAATAGAAAGATGATTCATGTATGTTGTTGACATCCTTCCATTGTATAACTTAAAACATGTGCCACTTCTTTAGTTTTCTTACATTCTTCCTTCACTAAACCGCCATGGTACGATTCCCCCAAACAATAATAACTTCCCAATTCCCATAGAACTCTAGGCAAGATGTGGTAAAAAAATGGAGGTGAGATATTAAATCCTTAGAAGACGTAACCTCCATTTCCCTATCGTGTATATGAGAAAAAGTTGTTGTCGGAGAGGATTTACAACCTCAGCTACTGCTAGAAGACGTGAAGAAGGCGCATTTGTGGTAGTCATTGCAGCTGGAAGCTATACTGCTATCGAAGGTGTTGTTGTCATCATGGCAACAACTAGTGATTTAGTTGTCGTCATTGACACACCTAAATGATCATCCTTGAGATCAGGGACGACCCAAGGAGAGGGGGGGAGGGAGTAGGCAACAGAGTAATGGCTTAGGGCATCATTGGGCTAGGTAGCATCAATCTTTGAAGAGTTCTAATGGGTATGTACAATTTAATTGGGCCAAAACTACTTTTTTAGTCTAGTACTCTACCAGAGCTAAAGGTGGGAAAAATGTATCTGTATTTCACAATGCACGCCTGAATTACAATAATTAGGAGATTTTTGTTGGTAATCACTATCACATGCGTAAATTGGAATTGAGGAGTCACTCGTATAGGATCAATGAATAATCGATCACCACCACTCTACTAGTCGACCACCAATCCTACAAACTGCAATCCATTAGGCATTAGCAATTCTCCTTTCTCCTCTTCTACTTCTCTTCTCGCCATTATCAATCTCTTCAAACTCAATTCGACCAAATTCGCAAATCTTCAAATTAATCATGGCATCTTGCTATTTTTTGGTTAATTCTGATACAAACTTTATCAAAACATCTACACCAATCATCATCGGTTGAGATAGAGAAATCATTTGCATGTTTCATTGAATTAGATACAATCGACATAAGATATTCGAGTGACATTTGTTTGAGTTTCCTTAAGGTTATGATTCATTACTTCATAGGTTCGTATTTCTAAAATTT
Organism: Lactuca virosa; assembly: GCF_052849685.1. Lineage (NCBI taxonomy): Eukaryota > Viridiplantae > Streptophyta > Magnoliopsida > Asterales > Asteraceae > Lactuca > Lactuca virosa. Next base: position 67,002,283 of record NC_136433.1, read on the forward strand.
GAGGTATATTAGCTATTTAGTTTTCTGATTTTCTTTTATAAGTGATTACTTTGATATAATGATTGTAAAGTATTAAATCATAAACCAAGTGAATTTTTTTGAAGACATGAAAGTATTTTGAAGCAAATCTAATGCTATGGTCTCCAAATTTAGGTAATTTCTTTATAAGTGAAACTTTCTTATTTTAATTTCTGATTTCTATTGAGTAATTCTTTTGTTGATTTCCATTTTAAAAATTCATATTTACTAGTACTATCTTGCTTGCCTGACAGTTTCCTCCCATCAGGTTGTATATTTCATTGTCACATTTTTATTTGTTTAAGTATGGTTCCACATAAACAATTGTCACATGATCAAGATAGAAAACGAAAAAAATAGAGAACAAGTAATTGCTAAAAAATGCATAAAATTTTGTTGAAAGTGATAACGAAAACAATTCTAATGATGATCCCGTTGATAGTTCTGATGACCCCATTGATAATTCCAATGAGCCAGTTGATAATTCTAATGATTTTGAGAATTATTTTTTTGAAAAACCTAGTGATTTTAATATTTTGGATCCAAGAGTATGAAAAACCAAGTGCTTATAGAAAAAGGGCATGTTAGAGAAATTGAAACTAACAAAAGTTTTACAATAGATACAATCGGTAGATATTTTTCTTTTGAATTTTATGTTCGTAAATTAAGAAATGGTGATACTTGTCATAAAAATGGTTAGTTTATTTAAAAGAACTTGATAAAATTTTTTGTTTTTGTTGTAAGTTGTTTAAAACTGCTCCATGGACTAAAACATAAAGTAGGTTAAGTAAAAATGAAACAATTGATAAAGAATTAAAAGAAATGATAAAAAAAAAAGATACCAATCATTGGAAAGAAGTTTTAGTAAGACCAATTATATTTGTAAAATGTTTAGTTGAAAATAACTTTGCTTTATGTGGAACAAATGAAAAAATAAATATGAGAATTCTAATGGTAACTTTATACACATAGTTCAAATGTTGAATTTAATCCAATAATGAAACAACATTTACGACTTATTGAAAATAGAATAAAGTCATAATCATTATCTTATTCATAAAATTCAAAATGAATTAATTGAAATGTTAGCATCCGAAGTAAAAACCGCAATTAATGAAAAAAAAAATAAAAAATGCAAAATAATTTTCTATAATCTTTGATTTCACTTTGGATTCATGTCGTAAAGAACAAATGATTCTGATTATAAGATGTGTCGATGATGCAAGCATTCCAATAAAAGTAGAAGAGTTTTTTCAAAAGTTCTTAGTAGTAGAAGATACATTTGGTTTAGGACTTTTTAATGTTTTACAAGATGCTTTGAATTCTCTTGACTTTGATTTTAATTGTATATGAGGATAAGTGTATGATAATTGAGCAAATATGAAAGGAAAACATGAAGATGTACAAAAATATTGCTTGATATAAGTTCAAATTCCTTGTGGATGTCATAGTCTTAATTTAGTTTTGTATGATATGACAAATTCTTATCATAAAATAATAATAATAATAATAATAATAATAATAATAATAATAATAATAATTGGTACTTGTCAAACGATATATAATGTTTTTACTAGTTCTACAAAAACAAATGGAGTCTTTTACTTGAGTATGTAGATGATCTAACACTTAAATTATTGTCTGCAAAATGTTGGGATAGTCACATTAAAAGTGTTAAAACAATAACAACTCAATTTTTTCGAATAAAAGAAGCTTTTATAAAATTAGCTAAAGTGAATGATAATGAAAAAGTTTGTAGAGATGCTGAATCATTAATAAAAAGTGAATTTTCTAGTTTTGAAATTATTTTAAGTTTAATAATATAGCATAATAGATAAGTAAAAAGTTACAATCCAAAAATATGATTTTTGATGTCGCATTAAAAAAAATTAGAGGATTTAGTTAATTATTTTGAAAATTATATGGAAAATGAACTTGACTCTGCTATTAATGAAGCTAAAGAAATAACATATAATATTGGAGTTGAAACTGAATTTCTTATTAAATATATTTCTTGCAGAAGAAAATAATTTGATGGAGTTCCAAATAGCAAAAGAGAACATCAATCTTCTAAAAAAGTTATTTCATTATTCAAGTGCACATGGTTCTTACACAATTACAAACTAGATTTAAGCAAACTGCAACATATTGAATCTATTTTTGGATTTTTGTTTGATTGTTCAAAGTTAAAATCTTTACTTAATGATAAATTAAAAAAATGTTGTATGAAACTTTAAACTGGTTCGACAATTGGTGAGGAAATTGATATTGACGAAAAATATTTATTGATTGAGTTACAAATGTGAACTTCCGTTGACAACTAGTCAAATACGGAGTTCGTAAAGAAAATGTATATGTTTCCTATTGTTTTTGTAGCATATAAGATTTCGTTCAAATATGGAGTTCGCAAAGAAAATGGTATGTTTTCCATTGTTTTTGTAGAATATAAGATTTTGTTGATAGTATCCGTAGCTAACGCGACAAAGTTAACTTATAAATAATTGATCCTAAATAACTTATTAAAAATATAGTTTATAGGTTACAATAAATTATTTTTTTCATCTCAATAAATAATTGCAACAAATACAAAAACTAGATTACTGATATTAAACTAAAAGTTAAAGAAATATTTAATTAAATAAAAAATTAGGGTTGAAAAATTACACTTAAAATGGGAAATTATGCCCTTATCAATGAGGAGAGCAACATGAGCGATGAACTAACACCTTCAAATTGAACGCTTTTTTTTAATATTTATGTACATTCTTATATTAGTTATTATATATATATATATATATATATATATATATATATATATATATATATATATATATATATATAATAACTAATATAAGAATGTACATAAGAATGTATATATATATATATATATATATATATATATATATATATATATATATATATATATATATATATATATATATATATATATATATATATATGTGTGTGTGCAAAAAAGGGAAAACAACATTGCAACCCTCCTTTACTAAAACAAAAATTACTTTAGGGTTTCATTCTTTTACTTGGATGGCCTAAGACCTTTAAATTTTTAAGGCTCTTTTTTTATGTACATTCTTATATTAGTTATTATATATATATATATATATATATATATATATATATATATATATATATATATATATATATATATATATATATATATATATATAGAGGTAGGTTCAAATGTTTCTTATATTTATTGTGTGCTAGAATGCACCAATATGAATTTAGTATTAATTATATTTATATTAAATGTTATCCATACTTATAACTCATTTTTATGGAAACTAATTAAATTCGTCATTAATGTCAACAATAATATTCTTTCAGAATGAATTCATATCTAGAAGAATGAGAGTGTATTCCAGCAGAATGAGAGTGTATTCTAGTAGATTACAATCTCGTTCTTCATATTCCATGCAACTTTATTGTATTTTAAGTGAGTGAGTCCTGAAACAAAATACGAACTCATATATAAAAACCTAGATGCGAATTCATTCTGAAAGAATGTTATTGCTGACATTAATGATGGATTTAATTAGTTTACATAAAAAGAGAATTATAATTATGGATATCATTTAATATACATATAATTATGGAAATCATTTAATATCTATATTTATTTAATTAAATAATTATTTAATTTACTAAATTCTTATTGGTGCATTCTAGCACACAAGAAATGTAAGAAACAAAATAACCTAGCCTAATGTGTATATATATATATATATATATATATATATATATATATATATATATATATATAGAGAGAGAGAGAGAGAGGAATGATCATTTGAGAACTCAAAGTTTTGCGAGAACCCGAAAACTAAAGGTGAAGCATTAGATTAAAAAAAAGAAAGGACAAGATGGAAGGTGGTGTTTTTGTAAATAATTAGAAAATTAAAGAGAAAGGGGGTATGATGATTAAATAAGACCGGGGCATTATAGGAAACACTAATATTGTTAAATCGAATCCAAAATTTTGATACAGTAAACTTGCAACCTCTCTTTCTCTCTCTCTTTTTCTCTCTCTCTCTCTCTCTCTCTCTCTCTAAAATGAACGATATGTGCTCTTTCTCCCGATGAAGTTCTTCTCCAATACTTCCCCTCATCGATCTTCTTCTCCAACGCAGTGCTAGATCCTTCATCGATTCGGTTACCCCCAAAATTAACACCATCACATTCCAAATCTGAGGATTATTCATCGTTCCACATGTATTCTCATTACTGCCTCCAAATCCGGATTCAATCAATCCAGCTGTCATCATCGATGATCATCAATCGATATGAAAATCGTAAATCCTCAAACGATCCAGGCTTGATTATCTTTTATCATCAAAAAGATGAAGGTGTGATGTGGCTGGGGTTCAAGGCGTTAAATACGTTTGTCACAATCGAGGCTCCCAAGGAGTTCTCCTCCTTCTTCCGTCTGTGACGAAGTCAGTCCACTCTTCATACCAAATTTAATTAGGTGTGAAATACTTTACCTCGATGTATGTGTATCTATGTATCGATTATTTAGCGATGATTTGATGAATGTTTTCCGATTTGTAATTCTATTTCATTGGGTTAAACTCTCTTAGTTGTGAACTATTTTAATCATCTGATTCGCTAAAGTTGTGAACTATTTTAATCGTCTGATCAACACTTGAACTGGACAAAAAAATAATTTTTATTTGTTTCGTTTGATAATATCAATTACAGTTATGAATTCGAGTTTGTTGTTTTAGTTCTCGGTAAGTGTTATGTTCTACGAGATTTTAATTTTCTAGCATTTTAAATGATTTTACAGTTGGATACAGTAATTTCTGTTCATTTCTTTCATGATTTTACTAAATCATGATTTCTTTCATTATTTAGTTACATTTTACAATAGGTATAAACTATAAACCATTTTTTTCTTTAAATTTCTGTTCATTTCCAAGAACAAATATTTGCACACTAACTGTTTGATCAAATGCCTAAGAGATATTTATACATGTGATTCACATGTAAATCAAATATGATTCACATGTGATTCACATATGAATCACATGTGATTCACATGCAAATCACATGTGATTCAGATAATAATCACATTTGATTCACATGTAAATCACATGTGATTCATATGAAAATCAAATGTAATTCACATATGATGTCATATGTAAATGTTATTCATATGTGAATCACATGTGATTCATATGTGAATTGTATGTGATTCATATGTTAATCACATGTAAATCACATATGTATTTTTGTGAGTGTTTTTGCATCAATCATTTTTTTTTAATTTTCTTGTATATTTGGAAGAAATTGTGGTGAATATTGAAGAGGTGGAAATGATAAATTGAAGAAAATATATATATATATATATTGACACGAAGACATGAAAACGCTTTGAAATTTTGTAGCATTTTTTATTTTTCATATTTTTATTTATATCGAATAAAATACATGTACTATTATGTTTATAGATTGATTAATAAAAATGAGATTTCTTATAATTACTTTCGAATATTATATCGAATAAAATACATGTACTATTATGTATATATGCATTTGAAAAAATATGCATATATGCACCTAAAACGTTATTTTTTTTAAAAACAATTAGATTTTTTTTAAATATTCTAGTTTTTTTTTATTTTTAATTTACTGATTTTTAAAAATTTATTTTTAAAAAAAATGCAGATTTTTTTAAAAAAAGAATTGCAGTTTTTTTTAAAAAAATTGTAGTTTAAAAAAAAATTCAGATTTTTTTTAAAAATTCATGTTTTCGAAAAAAATATATAAAAAAATCTCCATTTTTTTAAAAAAAATTGAAAATGTTTTTTTAAAAAAAAAAATCCTAAATTTGATTTATTATGTTAATTTTTAGAACTTTTTAGTAATATTTCCAATAACCAAAAAAATTAAACATTAAATGAGATCAGTAAGATGACGATTATTCCCTTAATGAGTTAATAATAATCTAACGCTCCACCTTTAGTTCTTAGGTTTTCTGGAAACTATGAGTTTTGAATGGATCTCATATCTCTTTCTCTCTCTCTCTCTCTCTCTCTCTATATATATATATATATATATATATATATATATATATATATATATATATATATATATATATATATATATATATATATATATAGAGAGAGAGAGAGAGAGAGAGAGAGAGAGTGTGTGTGTGTGTGTGTGAGAGAGAGACAGAGAGAGAGAGAGAGATAAGATCGGGTGAGGGCTCGTTTTAAAGTGAGGACCCGTGAAAACACTTCAAAAAAATTGAAAAAAATATAAAAAAAATACAAATCATAAAATCGAGCATAAATCTATGTACGGGAGAAAAAAAATTGGAAATTTTTTTTTGGATCATTAAAATTGAATTATGGATCATAATAATGCAAAATTAAAAATTAAAATTGAATAATGGATCAAATTTAATGATGCAAAAAAAAAATTTCAATTTTTTTTCTTCCGGACATAGATCTATACTCGATTTTATGATTTGTATTTGTTTTATATTTGTTTTTAAATTTTTTTAAGGTGTCGTCACATGTCCTCACTTTAAAACGAGTCATCACAGAAACCGGACCCTATATATATATATATATATATATATATATATATATATATATATATATATATATATATATATATATATATATATATATATATATATATATATATATACCACCTAATACCACCTATGTCCACGGCGGAACTTGAACATTCGACCTCAAAGAGGAAGGACACCACCTGATACCGCTGGGTTAAAAACCATTTGGTTAATAAATAATAAGTTTAGTTAGAAATACATACAAGGAAATATTACCAATTATTAATAAGTTAAGTTTTAATATGTATTTTACACCACAAACACCTAAACCTAATGGTTCCAAAATCAATGAAATAGGAACCTACGTCCTCATAGGCTTCATGAAGATGTATATCCTATATCGATTTGGTTTGTTTGTCTGCATTGCCACAAATTTGTCAAGTCCCCATCGACCATGGCTGAAGTATTGCTTTCAACCTGCATATACAAGGTACATTATTACATTATTACATTTCTTCACATACAACTCTACACCCGAAAATAAGTGATATACCTCGAGAACTTGCGTGTACTTATAGCGTTGGTGCGAGTGTATGGCCGTCTTCACTTATGATATTCAGTTACTAGTGGATTCTAGGCTTATCGTATATGTATATATGAGGCCAATATATATGGGATGCTCATAAAACGAACAACAATTGATGTCAAACATCTATAAATAAATTGTAAAAAAAAGCGCTAAACAAGTAATATGTATATGTATATTTTGAAGAAATTCTTTCATTTTGGAGTAATAGTTAAAATAAAATGTATATTTTATGTAAAAGAAATTGTATTATTTACTTTGAGTATGTCTAAAAATTTAATACGTATCCATAAAAGATTATTATTTTGATTTTTATACGAAAGGATGTGTTCAGAAATAGATCTCAAAGTAGATGCGAGAAGAATTTACCTTCACGTTTTCGAGCTTGTTATGTTTAATAAAGTGGATAGCTGTTATTAAAAGATTAAAATATATAATCCAAAATTATATTTAAATATTGTAGACCTTGGTAGACTAAAAGAGTAATCGAAAATTAATTAAAAATGAGCAGTATAAATGCTTATGTCGACAAAAATAAATATATATATATTTTTTTTGGTAAAGGGATAATTACTTGAGAGGGTAACGAACTATATCATTTGTACATATTTGATCACTTAATTTTTTTTGGTGTACTATTAACCATTCAACTTGTTTTTTTGTTTAAAACATATCACTATTACCTGCAATAGCAGGTAAAACTTATTGTGGGGGGTTTGAGTTCCATCTCCGGCGACATTTCCGGCGAAAGCAAACTCTGACGACATCTCTGGTCATACTCTTCGGCCAAACATGATTTTTCGGTTACCTTCTCCGGCAAAACATGTATTTTCCGGCAAATAGAGTTCTTGAAGGACCTATTTTTTTTTTTCCAAAATTCTATGGGGTTCTAAGATCTGAAACATGAACACATACATATTTGGAGCTTCATATTTCAAGCTTTTCCGATATGGACAAAGAAACCTAAAGATTTCAAAAATTAAGCTTCTACCTAAAGATTTCAAAAATTAAGCTTCTTTTGGAGATGAACGATTTCTGATTTGGAAAAGCACCTCCAATTGATCTTCTATTTTCTCTTATTTCTATTTTTCTCTTTTCCACAAATTTGATGAACAACAAATTTTCAAAAAAGTTTTTTGGTAATATGATGAACACAAGATCTAGAACTCAAGATCTTCGAACTTCAGGAACTCGATCTCTCTTCTTTCTCTTTCTTTTCTTTTCCTGAACAACAAATCTCGTTTCTCTTTCTTCTCTTTTTCAGATCTGAACAACAAATATTCTTTCCCTTTTTTCTCTTTTCTAGAGATCTGATGAAGAACAAATCTTCAAACTCGTTTTCTGGTAATCTGATGAACACAATATTTGGAACTTAACATCTTCAAACTTCAAGAACTCGATTCCAGGAAACCCTTGAACACGATCTTGAAACCGTAAACCCACTGATCTCTTGTGTTCTTGAAATCGTAAACCCACTAAAATCATAAACCCCATAACACAAACTTCAAGTTCCTAAAATTGTGAGTTCAATGACTTTTTGAGTTCTGAAATCGTTTTAAGACATGTTCAAGAACACCATTTTTCATATATGAAGTTCAAAGGATTTTTAAGTTCTAAGACTCTTTCATATCTGATTAATGAGTTTGTTTCAGAGAAAATAAAAAGAAAATAAAAAACAGAGCGGAAAAATATGTGAAGTTATGAAACTCTTTCATACTTGGCCGGAAACCGGAGAAGATGATCGGAAAACACATGTTTGGCCGGAAACAATACCGGAAACCGGCAAAACCCACTATTACCGGTCACACTGGTATAATGTACACGTTTCAACAAGTTAAATGGTTAATAAAGCACGAAAAATAATTTAGTGACCAAATGCGACTAAAAGCTCAAATATGTTACCCTCTCAAGTCATTATCCCTTTGGTAAAATAACTAACTTGTCTGAAATATGACAAATCGAAGAGGAATATCCGGAATCCAGAGTAGGCATTGCGAAGTGAAATTTTGTTCTGAAACGGCTTTTTTTAATGGTAACATCAATTAATGATCATTTATATATGTTTTATATGTTTCTTATTTTTACAAAGGAAACTGAATTAATGACTAATTTCATTTTTTTTGTTCATATCTAGGTAATTCTTTTTTTTTACACATTTCACTACAAGAAATACGTTTATTGGCGACGACGAGAACTTTTAGCAGCGGAATCTAACTTCAGTGTTAGATGTCGCCGCTAAAGCTAAAATCCACGATGTGCATTAAAGGCATTAGTTAATCTCTATTTGTCGATCTTGGCCTAATCCAACGGCTGGAAATGAGTATCGTATATACTATTAGCGGCGACGTTAATGGCGACGACATTTGTCACCGCTAATGCTCAAAAGAAAACGATATAACTTCCCCCGAGAAGTGGTCACCGCTAAAACCCTCTCGTTGTCGCAAAAACCCTAGTGTCGCCGCTAATGCTCTGCACATATATACCCTTTTCTCTTCACCGCTTTCTTCTATTTTGTCCATATCTTTTCCTCTTGTGACTTCTGACGAAAGTGCAACCATTTCCGACAACATTCGGATTTCATTCCTCTATCTTCGACGGTAACAAGGCCACCATCACCGGTGACAGAAGCTACATCACCGGCGACGCCTTCTTCATCACCGACGACAATGGCGACGACTTGGTGATTCTTCTCCCTTTTTTTCTATTTCTTTTTTTTCTAGTGACCATCTACAACTTTTGTGTTTGATTTTGTGTATTAAGCATTCTGACACCATAACACCACCACCATTCTAACTTTGTTCCACCACGGGTTCTATTCCATTTCATGAAGTATTTTAATATGGTTCTTCATACTCTATGCATAATGTATGTATGTAATGTGTATGATGTATGTATATGAAATAGTATGCATAAATATATGTAATGTATGTATAAATGTATATGTTTGCATCACCGACGACCCCTTCTTCATCACCAACGACAGTGGCGACGACTCGGTGATTCTTCTCCTTTTTTTTCTATATTTTTTCCTAGTGACCATCTACAGATTTTGTGTTTGATTTTGTGTATTAAGCATTGTTCACCTCTAAGCTTGGGTTGGACCACCGCTGTCGGATTTTCTGACACCACAACACCACCACAACATCCCCACAACACCACCACCATTCTAACTTTGTTCCACCATGGGTTCTATTCCATTTCATGAAGTATTTTAATCTTGTTCTTCATATTGTATGCATAATGTATGTATGTAATGTGTATGATGTATGTATATGAAATAGTATGTATAAATGTATGTAATGTATGTATAAATGTATATGTTTACCTTGAAAACAGAAAAGTTGTATAATATAATGAAATGGTACAATGCTATAATGGAAAATGGAAAATGAAAAGTAGGATGCTATAATGTATATGCTAAATGTGTAGGATGTATGTTTAAGTGTATTTGTATGTATATGCATGTAGGTATTGATTGGAACATCACTTAACTTTTAATGGATTATTAGGAAAGTATAATGCTATAATGGAAAAATGAAAAAAAAGTAGGATGCTATAATGTATATGCAATATGTGTAGGGTGTATGTATTGATTGGAACATCATTTAACTTTTAAGGGCTTATTTGGAAAGTACAATGCAATAATGGAAAAAATGAAAAAAAAGTAGGATACTATAATGAATATGCAGTACGTGTAGGATGTATCTTTAAGTGTATTTGTATGTGTATGTATGTATGTATGTATGTATTGGAACATAACTTAACTTTTAAGGGCTTATTTGGAAAGTACAACTTTATAATGGAAAAACTGAAAAAAGAGTAGGATGCTATAATAAATATGCAATATGTGTAAGATGTATGTTTAAGTGTATTTGTATGTATATGTATGTATGTATTGATTGGATCATCACTTAACTTTTGAGGTCTTATTTGGAAAGTACAATTCTATAATGGAAAAATGAAAAAAAAGGATGCTATAATGAAAAAATATGATACTATAAATAAAACATATATGCAAAAGTACAATGCTCAAATACAAAAAAACAATATAATATTTAAAGTACAATGCTATTATAGAAACCTTAAAACAAAATCAAATGCCATAAATAACAAAAAATATATACAAAAGTAACATGCTATAAATGACAAAAAAATTCTTCCAAATTATATTAATTTCTATGTCTTCTTTGTAATCATCATGAGCTTAGAAATACCCGCCCGGAATTGATTTAGAAATTTATTTCAGGTTGTCCCCGTTTTAAGAGTGGTTTTTGAATACTTTATCTCATTAAGATGTGAACATGTATTACATGATTGTTTGTTTAAGAAAGATTTTGTTGTCATTTTCTCTTTGCTCCTTGGGTATATATATATATATATATATATATATATATATATATATATATATATATATATATATATATATATATATATATATACTTGGGAGCTAAGGGGAAATGGTGCCAAATTTTTCTTAAACAAAAAATCATGTAATAAACATTCACGTGTGAGATAAGGTATTCAAAAAGTGGGTTTAGAAGCCTACCCTTGTGAATATTCTGTCAGTTTCCGATTATTTTTTCCCTTTTCGTGGATACTTTTTGAATCATCTACTTTTTGAATCATCTACTTTATGAATACTCTATCTAATTTTTTTTTCCCGTAGAGTAAACCCTAAACACTAAACTATGTTTTAGTTGCATCATGTATATTGATAAAAGCTAGACTACTAATCCACATCATCAATCTCCCGAGTTCCAGCTAGGAATCAATTCTTTTATCAAGAGATCCATGTCACACCTAGATAGTAATGGTTAAACCAAATGTCCATATGAGAAATGTAATAACCGTTACTTCATGGATCCAAAAGCAATGATACGTCATGTTTGTATACACGGGTTCAGTCGGTCATACGAAATGTGGACATATCACAGTGAACCTTTAATTCCTCCGGTTGTAGATGTTGTAGCGCCAAGTAAGGAGATGGTTGATGTTATCACTTATGTTATGTGGAAGTCAATAGAAAATGATACCAACCTCGACGAAAGGAAGTCGAATACAGGGTGTAGCGGTATCGATGATGATTTTGTACGGTTGTTAGAGGAAGTCGAAACCAAGTTATATCCTAACTTTACGTTTTCTTCCTTTGATTTTTTAGCAATGCTAATGCATATCAAGGTCAACAACAAATGGACTAATAGTTCATTTGATCAACTCCTTGAGTTGTTGCATTCAACATTTCTGCAAGACAACAAGGTTCCCCATTCACATTGTCTATCCAAAAAGAAATTGAAGAAGATAGGTCTGGAGTACGAGTCAAGACATGTATGCAAAAAGATTGTTTTCTCATCTGGAAGGAACACTAGTCATTTCATATTTCTCCAATTTGTAAAGAGAGTCAGTGGATTGATAAAAACACCAAGGATAAGAAGGTACTTTCCAGTGACCCCTAGACTACGACGTTTGTATTGTTCAAGGTAAACTTCAAAAAATATGATTTAACATAGTACAGGGCGATCATAAGAGGGTGTGATGCATCATCCCATTGATGGAGACTCTTGGAAATTTTTTTTGATGTATATTACCCTGACTTCTCGACGGAATCTCAAAATGTATGCCTAGAGCTTGCATCTGGTGACTTTAATACATTTTGTAACATGTGTAATCTACATAGCTCGTGACCATTCGTACTCACCACATACAAGATGCGACCATGGCTTTGTATGAAAGAGTCATCATTCATGTTAGCCTTGTTGATTCTCGACGCTAAATCACCTGGAAAGAAAATGTATGTTTTCCTTAGGCTGTTAGTGGAAGAGCTTAAGTTTTTTTGGCACTTAGGCATACGTATTAAAGACACAACGACATACACATTCTTCATGATGAAATCTATGTTGTTACGAACAATAAACAATTTTCCAGCTTGTAGTTGTTTACCAGGTTGGTGTGGGCAAGGGGACCATGCATTACTTGCAATGAAGACACTCCCTCGTACCGTGTAACAAATAAAGTCATTTATGTTGGTCATTGTTGGTTCTTAGATGTTAATGATACATTAAGGAAGAGTTTGAAATTTAATGGGCAACACGAGACAAGACCCGCTCCGTGACACTTTACTAGTGAAGCCATACAAGAGTAACTAGGTTGTCTACTCCTTCGTAAACCGGGTAAATATCCTAGGATTGTCAAAGAAACGATATGTCGGCAAGGATTCGATTTGAACAGTTGAATTGCTCAAAACGTAGCATATTTTTTGAGCTCGAGTATTGGTCTTCTCTGCAGCTGAAGCATAATATAGATGTGGTGCATGTCGAAAAAATGTGGGTGAGAGTGTTTTGGGTACTTCTCTGATGAATGATAAGAGTAAAGAGAGATCAAATGCATGGGATGACTTAAGAAATCTAAATAGCCGGCGTAATCAATGGCTGCAAAGAAGGGGTAACAAGTTAACTAAACCACATGCAAGATACTCATTCAAGAAACCTGACCACAAACTATTATGTCAATTGATAAGAGATATTAAACTGCCATATGGGTATGGATCTAACATCAGTAAGAAAGTGGTAGATAATGATACTAATATTATTGGAATGAAATCTCATGACTATCACATTCTTATGCAACGTTTGATACTAATTGGAGTTAGAGTGTTGTTGGACAAATATACTCTACACCAGTTGTAGATCTTTGTATGTTTTTCAAGAAGATTTGATCCAGAACACTAAAAGTGGATGATATGAGGAATGTTAAAGAAAACATTATTAGAATTTATAGAGGCCACAACAGTTTTTGTTGCGGAGAATTGATGTGACTCTACAAAAATTTATAGAGGTCGGAAAAGTAAAGCACATACTTATTTTTAGAATGTCGGAGGGCTTGCAGATATCCCAAGGGCATTAGCTACCCCCCTGAGGTTATGTCATGTGAAAATTGAGTGCACGTAGTCGAACATTTTAAAACACCCGAATTTGTAAAGTGTTCAACGGAAAACAAAGGAGTTCGTGCTCAACAACAAGTTGTGAACACATGGAGATCATGCTATTATAGCAGTGACTGTTTCAAATAAGTAAGTTATGATATATATAACTGTTTGTTTAAAGTGTAATTAATCTAATTTCTTATGTTAATTAGGACATCACTAGACTCGAAGCATTTCGTAAGGCTAATACCGATCGTCAAGGGGTATTTAGTAATCCAAAAATCGAGCAACAATATGTAAGTGGTTAATTTGTATTTTCATATAATATATATATATATATATATATATATATATATATATATATATATATATTATGATGTTAATCATTTTTTGAAAATACAAAATGATTAACTCCAAGAGATCAATCAATAAACTCAAGCTTCTTCTGAAGCAAGCAGCCTAACATCAAAAGACATAAAAATTGTTTTGAAAGAATTTAGAGTGCTCTAAGCGGCTATATCAGAGACATAGAGCATAAACCTTCTACGGTTGTATCGATGTACGATCATGAACAACCACTAACATAATGACCGCTACAATCACAGGTAACAAGACTATTTAATTTCATAATCACATATAGATACTTTCGTTATTGTTTGATATGAGAGATTTTTGTAGTTTTGTAACTGTTAGTTTGGTAATAGTTTGATATGTTGGTAATTGTTAGTTTGATAATAGTTTCAAATGTTGGTAATTGTTAGACCGATTATAGTTTATATGATGGTAATTGTTAGTTTGGATATAATTTTATATGTTGGTATTTTTTAGTTTTGTTATAGGTTGATAAGTTGGTATTTTGTAGTTTGCTAATGTTTAGTTTATGAAAGTACAATGTTATAATGGAAAAAATGAAAAAAAAAGTACAATGCTATAATGTATATGAAATATGTGTAGGATGTATGTTTAAGTGTATTTGGAAAGTACAATGTTATAATTAAAAAATGAAAAAAAAAACATAGGATGCTATAATCATCATGACCTTAGTTTGTAAAGTAGAATGCTAAAATGATATGATGTTAATATATGTTGTACTTTGCTTCTATTTTCTCAACACATTCATGGCTTTCACATCTCCATGTAAAATAATAAGCACACAATCATTATATAGATACACGAGAGCATGACCCACACCTAGTATAACCTTGTACAGAGTCTACCACTTTGCTCCTCATTTCCGAGTCCCTGTACCATGGAGGAGCAAGCTCAAGATTCCACTAGGATAATAATCATAAAATAGAAGTTTAATCATATGGTTCAAACTCCACCTTAAGAAATAAACAATGTTCTTGTTTCAGATCGAACCAAGTGTCCCTATTCTAAAAGTAATGGTATTATGTGAACAACTTCAACAATTTAGACGAATTACTTTAACTACCAATTTAAAATTTTGAAACAATTGTATTATATGAACAACTTCAACAAATTGGATGGTCGAATATGAAAAAAAATTGGCCTAGATGTGAAAAAAAAATGAAATTGTCTAGATTTGAACAAAACCAATAGTTCATTACCCCGTTGATATTTATATTTTCCATGTATATCCCAGTATACGCCATATAAACTGTCACTTGCTATAGTTGGGAATAATGGTCATGTGTGAACACTTCCAACAAGTTTTTTGCCTACATGTGTACAAAAACAAAGAAGCTTCCCAAACATGAACAAAGTGAAAAGGTAATTAGACTGATAAGTCAGTTACCTATTTTTATGTGTTTATGGTTTTATGTTCATTTTTAACTTCAGGATTATAAGTTAAACCAACTCATATTTTCCACATGAAACAAAAATATACTAAAAACATATATTCACAAACATGCATATGTTCAAATAATAATAAAACATGCAAATAGGCTCCTACGTTTTATGTGTACCCCGTGCTAATTGTGTAAATCATCTATAATATGAGTCGGCCCAAGTCTTGGTGAAACCATCAGTGCTCACTGATCGATCATTTGTCAACCTCTTTAGGAACTGACATTAGAAAAACTCTACAATCACCTTTATCTTAAGACTGTTGCAATACATCTATGTTATTCACATAAAGGTTGAGTGTAGAACTCTCGAGGGGGATTACATCGGTGGTTTATGTGCCCCAATACTTGATAGCCATTAGAAGTGTGACAACCCGAACCTTTTTCCGTTAATGTTAGCCCGATTCCGTTAAATAAATCTTGAATTTTATTTTGTTCCGTCAAATTCTTATAGCTTGGAAAATCATTTATTTATATAATTAAATTTTATATAAAATTCAGAACCAAAATCATGCGAACCCGAGTTCTCTTCGAGAATCAACAAAATCCGATCTGATTGGTGTTCACGGCCGTAAACCGTTCACGGTTGGTGGACCCCACCACCGACCATGAACCCAGCCTATATATATATATATATATATATATATATATATATATATATATATATATATATATATATATATATATATATATATATCTGTGTGTGTGTATTCTACCCTCATTTATACTTTTCTGGCCGAAAAACACACTCTCTCTCTCTCTAAAAACCACCACCCGAAAAACCCAAGTTTTCTCTTCATCTATCACTCAATCCGCCTTATAATTCGTTTTGGAGCAGCAAACATCCGTCTTTTCGTCGAATCAAGCATTGTTGTTCTTGAGATCACGGCCGTAAACCCTTCAAATCTTCAAATCTTCAAGGGCCGAAATCAGTTCACAACCGTGAACCCTACAAACCTTCATATTTTCTTCAAGAACACCAAGAACAGACCGTAAACCCGTCAAAGACCATAAACCCTTCAAAGGCAGGGAACCGTTCACGGCCGAGAACATTTCACGTCTGTAATCCCTTCACGGCCGCAATCACCTTTAAATCGGAATCTTGGCTGAAAACCCACTTTTTTCCACTTCGATCGAGTCTCGGTAACATTCCTTAACCTCAAACAAGTGTTTTTCTAACACATTAATTAATGGATTCACTAATTTAAATACAAATATGTGTTTAATTATTATTAGGATTTCGTTAACTTCGCGTACAACAACTCGAGGGTCCTCATTTCCAGTCTCGTTGTCCGGCACATACACGCATCCAACTGTGAGTTCATACCCCTACATCTTTACTGTTTTTAACGTTTTTAGGGGGAGGATACAAGCAAGACACAAATAAATTTAGTGATTTATATAAAGTATTTGAACAGGATTAAAACTTATGCGATTGATTCAAACCAAAGATTATTACATTTTAGAAAACACTTAGATATTTATCCTTTTTGTAAAATGCTGAGCATAAGGGAAGTTTTCAACATAATTTGTAGAATTTTTCAGTTTAAAACATGAATCGAATACATTAACAAACATATAAATTATAAAAGGTATAGTTTATGGAACAATTACCTTATCAATATACGAAACATAGATTCAATGCAAACGAACATATAAGCTATATAGGGTATAGTTTATTGGTCATATAAACAGTCATTTAAATTCAAGGGATTCATTTTCTTCTACACCTAATCGTTAGTATAGCATTTTATGAGTGAGCATCTTCGCGTACTTACTTAAGTACTAAGAAAAGTCCTGAGATTATAGCCAGAGTCTCCTCGAGAGAGAACGTGAGTTTGTGTATAGATCTATACGGGATTGGGAATCTCGCACCTTGCTGTTAGCTACAGTAGGACCGGCAGGTCTACGGGTGACAAAGTCATTTCAATTCCGACACCTGAAGAATGTCGTTCAGGCAATTCAATGGTCAAGTATGGTTATAACAACTCATAAATTTGGTACTAAATAATACGATTAATGTATGAATGGTAACAACTTCAATTAGTTTTATTTTAAATTAATAAAACTACTATACATACTGGTGATAACCAGGGTTTTCATGCAAAAGGGTTTTCATTCAAAACAACATTATACAACACATCTAGTGGTAACCAGGCATACGAACTAATACATTATGGGGTACCGTAACGAAAACACACATGTTAGAAAATAATGGATTTTCTTGAAAACATACAAACATTTTCATTGATTCATTAACATGTTTTCATTACAAAAACATGCTTATGAACTTACCAGCTTAATGCTGATACTCTTTCAAATCCGCTTGTATTCTCAGGAAATCAGTAGACAGGTACTCCCGCAGACTTTTGAGAAGACGAAGCGTATAGAGTCACGTCTTTATGTTTTGCTACTTTTGATGTATATAAATATGAATCAAACAAATGTAAATACCTTTTTATATATTCAATGTAATTTTTGTGTTTACTTTGATTACTATGATGCAATTGTTATGATACTACACATGACGTCCTCCACCCCCGAACGTTTCCGCCGTTTCGGTTTGGGGGTGTGACAGATTGGTATCAGAGCTCTTGTTTATAGTGAACTAAGTATACCGAACCTTACATGGTATACAACTATAAACACTAAAGGGGCCGAAGCACTCTGAAACTAAAAGTATACTTTTAAAAATTTAAGTATTTTACAAGAAGTATACAAGTATACATACATACTAGAAGCTGTATCATAATAATAACTACATAAAAGTATTTAGGATGAGTTGAGCACTATGATTAAACCTGAATAGTTATGTAATCATATTTGGGGCCAATATAACCTGATCAACTATATTTGTCCGAGATATGACCAACATGTGTTTGAGAGTGACTGCGGTGTTGCGACAAGTCTAAAACTCACCAAATCCGATACAAATGAAGCACATAGTTAAAATACTATAGGAGTATTTTATAGTTCTATAACACTGCACAGGGTCATTAAAAATAGTACTAATCCTCACAAATGAAAGACCTGCAATTCCTTGTTTATGTTAGTAAACCTTTATTGTAGATCTCTGTTAACGCTGTAGGATTAAGATATATCTTGTTCGAAAGTATCCGACTCATGATCATTATAGAAGGCTTATCGTCATTTTCCTCATGTATCTTTTAGAGAAAGATGCCTCCCAGGAAGAGACCCAACAAGAAGAACAACGATCCTCCACCGCCGCCACCTCCTCAGTTCGATCCTGTCATGTTCCAGGCAGCAGTTACAGCCGTTGTGGCTGCCGCAATGTCTCAGATAAATCCTGGTGGCTATGGCGGTTTGGGAAGTGGATCCAACCCTCGTAATCTTGATGGTGGCCAGGGACACCCGAAGGAGTGTTCCTATAAAGATTTTATGAACGCAAAACCCAAATCCTTTGACGCAATGGAGGAGTCATTGCCCTAACACGTTGGTTTGAGAAGATTGAATCAATTTTCGAGATCTGTGCATGCTCCGAGGCGAGCAAGGTGAAGTTTGCCGCCTTCACCTTCACCGATAGAGCACTGACTTGGTGGAATAGCCGAGTCAAATCCCCAACTCTGCCAGTAGCCAATGCTATGAGTTTGGAAAGTCTGAAGGAACTGATGCTCGCTGAGTACTGCCCAAGGGGCGAGATGCAAAAGCTAGAGCACGAGCTCTGGAACCTAAAGATGAAAGGTTCCGACATTGCTATGTACACTGCTAGGTTCAACGACCTGGCTCTTCTCTATCCTAGGATGGTCACCCCGGAAAGTAAGAAAACTGAGAGGTACATATGGGGATTAACACCCCCAACTCAAGGGAACGTATTGGCTGCTAAACCTCTCACATTTGACAGTGCCAAGTGTCTAGCGCAGACCCTGATAGATCATGGGGTTAATCATGGAGTTGTAACAACCATTCCCGAACTACCAAATGAGAGTGGTGAGAAGAAAAAGTTCTAGAACAAACGCAATGGCAAGTCTTCGCAGGAGCCCTCCAAGAAGCAACAGACAGTGGCAGTCCACGCTGCTACCGTTCCTAGTGCTGCTCCCACTATTCCAACAACTCCCAGTCGTTATGCTGGAAACCTGACCTTTTGCAATAAATGCAACTTCCTTCACTTGGTAGTTTGTAGAGAGATGCAATGCGACAAATGTGGCAGAAAGAGGCACACAAATCGTTTCTGCAAGACACCAGTCCAACCAACCAATTAGGCCTCTGGAGGTGGAGTAAGCCAAGCCTGTTATGGTTGTGGAGAAACCGGGCACTTCAAGAGGAATTTTCCCAAAGCAACAATTGCTGGCAACACAGGGAAGGTGCTAGCAATGGGACAGGAGGAAGCGGTTGCTGATCCTACCATAGTTACGGGTACGTTCCTCCTCGACAACTCTTATGCATGCATTCTTTTTGATAGTGGTGCGGAGAGGAGTTTTGTTAGTCATGCATTTAAACATCTACTCAAGCATAAATCCCAACCTTTAACCAAAAAATTCACCGTTGAGATGGCTAACAGAAAGAAAGAGAGCACTAACGACGTATTCATAGGTTGTACCCTTACCCTAAACGACCATTCTTTTCCAATCGACCGTATGCCAGTTTCCATAAAAAGCTTCGATGTCATCATTGGCATGGATTGGTTATTCCCAATCGTGCTGATATCCTTTGTTATGAAAAAGCCATTCGCCTCAATTTTCCATCTGGCGAAGCCCTTATTATCTATGGTGATAAACTCAGTTCAAACCTTCATATCATTTCGTACATGAAAGCCCAAAAATATCTGCGAAAGGAGTGCCATGCATTCCTAGCCCATGTCGTTAGTGAGAAACAAGAAGTTAAAGACCTCGAGAGCATCCCCGAAGTCTGCAACTTTCCTGATGTCTTCCCCGAAGATCTTCCCGGAATCCCTCCCGAGCGCCAAGTCGAGTTCCGAATCGACTTAATCCCCGGAGCTACCCATGTAGCTAAATCCCATTACCGTCTAGCGTCGAAAGAAATGCAAGAGTTATCCAGCCAGCTCAATGAACTACTCAACAAGGGATTCATCAGACCAAGTTCCTTACCTTGGGGAGCCCCGATCCTATTCGTGAAAAAGAAGGATGGGTCCTTTTTGGATGTGCATAGATTATCGCGAACTGAACAAGCTTACCATCAAAAACCGTTACCCTCTTCCCCGATTCGACGACCTCTTCGATCAACTCCAAGGAGCCAACTACTTCTCAAAGATAGACCTGAGATCAGGGTACCATCAATTACGAGTCCTTGAGGGTGATGTTCCTAAGACAACATTTCGGACTCGGTATGGTCACTATGACTTTGTAGTGATGCCCTTTGGTCTAACCAACGCACCGACGGTATTCATGGATCTGATGAATCGGGTGTGCCACCCCTTCCTAGACAAGTTCGTAATAGTATTCATTGATGATATACTTGTCTATTCTCGGAGTGAGGAAGACCATAGACAACATTTGAGGCAAGTGTTGGGAACTCTAAGGTCGGAGAAACTGTATGAAAAATTCTCAAAGTGCGAATTCTGGATCAGAAAAGTAACTTTACTCGGTCACGTGGTTAGCAAAGAAGGCATACATGTGGACCCTTCCAAGATTAAAGTGATAGAGAGTTGGTCAGCACCGAAGACACCCACAGAAATATGTCAATTCTTGGGTCTTGCTGGTTACTATCGCAGGTTTATCCAGAATTTCTCCAGGATTGCTAAGTCTCTAACCACCCTGACTCAGAAAGGTGTAGCCTTTAGTTGGGGAGAAAAGTAAGGCACTGCGTTCCAAAAATTGAAGCAGGCCTTATGCAGCGCACGTATCTTGTCTCTGCCAGAAGGGACGGAGGACTTCGTTGTGTACTGCGATGCATCCAATCAGGGCCTAGGCTGTGTGCTCATGCAGCGTGGAAAGGTTATTGCCAATGCCTCGAGACAGCTGAAGGTACACGAAGTCAATTATACAACTCATGGCCTGGAGTTAGGAGCAGTGGTCTTCGCATTAAAGATTTGGAGGCATTATCTCTACGGAACCAAGTGCACTGTCTTCACCGACCATAAGAGCCTACAACATATTTTCGATCAGAAAGAGTTGAACATGAGGCAATGGCGATGGGTAGAGCTACTCAATGATTACGAGTGTGAAATTCGCTATCATCTAGGTAAAGCCAATGTAGTAGCAGATGCCCTCAACTGGAAGGAGTACTCAGGTCGCAGAGTGAAGGCACTCACAATGACTATCCATTCCCATATGTCCGCACAAATCAGAGAGGCTCAGCTGGAAGCCTTAAAACCAGAGAACATGTTGGATGAAGCTTTGAGGGGAATGGAAAAGAATTTAGAGATTAAGGGAGACGAAGTATACTCTTTCATGAACCGGATCTGGACCCCAAAGTTCGGCGGTTACAGGGAAGTTGTCATGAACGAAGCTCACAAGACTAGATACTCCGTTCACCCAGGTTTAGATAAGATGTATCTGGATCTCAAAAAGCTCTATTGGTGGTCAAACATGAAAGCAGAGATCGCTACCTTTGTGGGCAAGTGTCTGACTTGCGCCAAGGTGAAGGTGGAATATCAAAAGCCCTCAGGTCTACTTCAACAACAAGAAATACCCGAGTGGAAGTGGGAACGAATCATAATGGACTTCATTACCAAGTTGCCAAAGACCCAGAGTGACCTTGACACTATCTGGGTAATCGTCGACAGATTGACTAAGTCTGCCCACTTCCTACCAATCAAAGAAACATACAAGATGGAGAGACTGACCCAAATTTATATCCAAGAGATAGTTCGATTGCATGGTGTGCATGTGTCCATTATCTATGATCGAAATAGCAGATTCACCTCGAGATTTTGGCTGTCTTTGCAAAAGGCTCTTGGAACTAAGTTGGATATGAGCACAACTTACCATCCTTAGACTGATGGGCAGAGTGAGAGGACCATCCAAACCTTAGAATACATGCTGAGAGCGTGCATTATCGACTTTGGCAAGTCGTGGGACACCCATTTGCCCTTGGTCGAGTTCTCCTACAACAACAGCTATCATACCAGTATCAAGGCTGCGCTGTTTGAAGCCCTCTATGGCCGTAAATGCAGATCCCCTCTGTGCTGGAATGAGGTGGGTGACACGCAGCTAGCTAAGGGACAAGTCCCCCATAGCACTCTCACAGGCCCATAAATCATCCGTGAAACTACAGAAAAGATCGTACAAATTCGAGAATGATTAAAAGCTTCAACAGATAGACAGAAGAGCTATGCCGATAAGAGATGAAAACGTTTGGAGTTCCAGGTTGGTGACCACGTTCTATTGAAGGTCTCACCCTGGAAAGGCATGATACGCTTTGGAAAGCGTGGAAAGCTGAATCCGAGATACATAGGACCATTCGAGATCCTCGCTAGGATCGGTTCCATAGCTTACAAACTTCGTTTACCCCAAGAGCTTAACAATGTACATCCCGTCTTTCATGTGTCAAATCTCAAAAAGTGTCTATCCGATGAAACTCTTGTAATTCCACTCGATGAAATCGAGGTCAATAAGAGTCTTAACTTCGTGGAAGAGCCCGTCGAAATCATGGATAGGGAAGTCAAGTGAACGAAACAAAGTCGCATCCCGATAGTGAAGGTTTGCTGGAATGCCAAGCGGGGACCTGAATTCACTTGGGAGCGCGAAGATCAGATGAAACAGAAGTACCCACATCTTTTTCCGAGTCCATCATTATATCTTATGTTTGAATTTCGGGACGAAATTCCCTCTATCGGTGGGATGATGTGACAACCCGAACCTTTTTCCGTTAATGTTAGCCCGATTCCGTTAAATAAATCTTGAATTTTATTTTGTTCCGTCAAATTCTTATAGCTTGGAAAATCATTTATTTATATAATTAAATTTTATATAAGAGTCAGAACCAAAATCATGCGAAAACCCGAGTTTTCTTTGAGAATTAACAAAATCCGATCTGATTGGTGTTCACGGCCGTGAACCCAATCACGACCGTAAACAGTTCGTGATTGGTGGACCCCACCACCGACCATGAACCCAACCTATATATATGTGTATTCTACCCTCATTTATACTTTTCTGGCCGAAAACCACTCTCTCTCTCTCTCTAAAAAACACCACTCGAAAAACCCAAGTTTTCTCTTCATCTATCACTCAATCCGCCTTAGAATTCGTTTTGGAGCAGAAAACATCCGTCTTTTCGTCGAATCAAGCATTGTTGTTCTTGAGATCACGGCCGTAAACCCTTCAAATCTTCAAATCTTCAAGGGCCGAAATCAGTTCACGGCCGTGAACCCTTCAATCCTTCATATTTTCTTCAAGAACACCAAGAACAAACCGTAAACCCTTCAAATACCGTAAACCCTTCAAATGCAGGGAACCGTTCACGACCGAGAACAGTTCACGGCCGAGAACAGTTCACGGCCGTAATCTCTTCACGACCGCAATCAGCTTTAAATCAGAATCTTGGCTGAAAACCCACTTTTTTTCCACTTCGATCGAGTCTCGGTAACATTCCTTAACCTCAAACAAGTGTTTTTCTAACACATTAATTAATGGATTCGCTAATTTAAATACAAATATGTGTTTAATTATTATTAGGATTCCGTTAACTTCACATACAACAACTCGAGGGTCCTCATTTCTAGTCTCGTTGTCCGGCACATACACGCATCCAACTGTGAGTTCATACCCCTACATCTTTACTGTTTTTAACGTTTTTAGGGGGAGGATACAAGCAAGACACAAATAAATTTAGTGATTTATATAAAGTATTTGAACAGGATTAAAACTTATGCGATTGATTCAAACCAAAGATTATTACATTTTAGAAAACACTTAGATACTTATCCCTTTTGTAAAATGCTGAGCATAAGGGAAGTTTTCAACATAATTGTAGAATTTTTTCAGTGTAAAACACGAATTGAATACATTAACAAACATATAAATTATAATAGGTATAGTTTATGGAACAATTACCTTATCAATGTACGAAACATAGATTCAATGCGAACGAACATATAAGCTATATAGGGTATAGTTTATTGGTCATATAAACAGTCATTTAAATTCAAGGGATTCATTTTATTCTACACCTAATCGTTAGTATAGCATTTTATGAGTGAGCATCTTCGCGTACTTACTTAAGTACTAAGAAAAGTCCTGAGATTATAACCAGAGTCTCCTCGAAGGAGAACGTGACTTTGTGTATAGATCTATACGGGATTGGAAATCTCGCACCTTGCTGTTAGCTACAGTAGGACCGGCAGGTCTACGGGTGACAAAGTCATTTCGATTCCGACGCCTGAAGAATGTCATTCAGGCAATTCAATGGTCAAGTATGGTTATACCAACTCATAATTTTGGTACTAAATAATACGATTAATGTATGAATGGTAACAACTTCAATTAGTTTTATTTTAAATTAATAAAACTACTATACATACTGGTGATAACCAGGGTTTTCATTCAAAACAACATTATACAACACATCTAGTGGTAACCAGGCATACGAACTAATACATTATGGGATACCGTAACGAAAACACACATGTTAGAAAATATTGGATTTTCTTGTAAACATACAAACATTTTCATTGATTCATTAACAGGTTTTCATTACAAAAACATGCTTATGAACTCACCAACTTAATGCTGATACTCTTTCAAAGCCGCTTGTATTCTCAGGAAATCAGTAGACAGGTACTCCCGCAGACTTTTGAGAAGACAGAGCGTATAGAGTCACGTCTTTATATTTTGCTACTTTTGATGTATATAAATATGAATCAAACAAATGTAAATACCTTTTTATATATTTAATGTAATGTTTGTGTTTACTTTGATTACTATGATGCAATTGTTATGATACTACACATGACGTTCTCCACCCCTGAACGTTTCCGCCGTTTCAGTTTGGGGGTGTGACAAGAAGTTTGTGGATATAGGATCAAATAGCTCTAAACCAAGTTGCAAATTCTGAAAAATAGCTGCCACACCAGTAACTATCATATATAATGTGAGTAAATGTTCGGAAATCCAAAATCCATATAAGACAGTAGGTACTCGGTATATTAATGGGGGATGTATAGCTATAGAGAAGGTTAGAAATAAAAAATCAACATATTACATTTTGTTATAAGCGACTAATACTTAGTCAATGTAATTGAAACATAAGTATATTGTATTACATTCAGCCCAAGTTGCGTTAAGGGATCCAACAGTTATGGCACACCAATCCTTTTCATTGGTATTTAAAGTTTTCGATACAAATGCCCACTAAGTCTTTATTATTGCTGTAAGGCCACACCTTATGATATGATGAGTCAAACACTCTACACACTATCTGTCAGCATCAGCGTCAGCATATCAAGTCTATCAGCGTCAACGTGAAGATACTAATTGTATGTAATCTTTTGTATATTAGGTAATGATACATATAAGTATACAACAGATAACAGATCTGATATCTTTGTTATGAAGATCGATTCTTAGTATAGATTAGATACAATCCCTACAATCAAGGGATATACTTGTATAGATTATTATATATTCAACATCAGGGTGAAACCCTAATGTACATGTCTTGGTGACCATCTTTGTGACAACCTCGTTTTCTTGGTGAAAACAACCCCTTTCTTGCTGAAAGAAAATTTGGAGAATTCCTTATGCTCTTTACTTTCAGTTCTTTATTTGTTTAGATTAGTTTGCTTTTGTTCTTTATACTTGATGTGTATCCGATTGATACAAACCTTCAATTGGTATCAGAGAAGGTTTTTGATACACTTAAGTAATCATGTCGACTTCGAATAATTGAAATCCTTTGGTCTCAACAAAATTTCTCCTTTCAATGAGCACAACTTCGCCACGTGGAAAACTAAGGCCATTGTTGTTCTTGAAACCATGGACTATGAGATGTGTAAAGTTATTGAAAAAGGTTCTCACATTCCTATGTATCAACCTATGGCCAACAATGCTCCTATTGATCCCTTGAAGAAAAAGCAAAGACTAGCTATGATGATAATAAAAAGAGACTGATTAATCTTGATGTAAAAGCTAGAGCCACGATAGGAAACTCTCTTCCCTATCATGTGTATCATCTTGTGCAGAATTGTGACTCAGTCTGCGAGATGATGGAAATGCTGACAGTAGCTTATGAAGGCACTGTGGAAGTTCAGACCACAACCATCAACAACCTCAATCGAAGATATGAGCATTTCTTTGCTCAACAAGGTGAGTCATTAACCCAAAACATTAATAGGTTTAACTATTTGGTTGATGATATGCACATGCTGGGATTCGTCAAACATTCATATCAGTTGGTCCTAAAGTTTCTTGAATCTCTTGAGAAAAGTTGGGAACATCACGCCGATGTCCTTAACAATAGTGAAAAGATCAATGCCATGGATCTGAGCTCTCTGTTTGGAAAACTTCGAAACTACAAAGAGACCAAAGCTCTTCGCAATGATATCATGAAGGAATCAAGCAAGGAAAAGTCTATAGCATTGGTTTCTCGAAAAGAATCAATGAAGCACTTCAACGACTCAGATGACTCAGATCAGGGTGAAGAGAGTGGCGAAGATATCACTGATGAACTATTTGCCAACACTGCCCTTATTGTAAAACATTATGAAGAAAGCATATCAAATAGGGGTCAAAGAGCTCAGTTTAAGGGAGGCAGTTCAGTGAGAAGATCCACTTCTAAAAAGAAAAAATCAGGTAACTGTTTTAATTGTGGAAGCCTAACTATTTTTCCAGGGACTACAAAGAAAATAAAGAAGCTCAAACTACTGAGAACTATGAATTGTTGTAGAAGAAGTTGTTGGCTCATATGAAGAAGGAAAACATCTCTCTGCCAAAAGCTTTCATTGCAAAACAAGAGGATCTTGAAGAATGGGTGGAAGAAGAGGAGGCATATGAAGATAAGGGGCTGAATGTTAAGGGTCTAATGGCTCTTATCCTTGATTCCCTTGATGGTAATTTCAACATGTGTAACGCTAATAATTATCACGCTGTCCAAGGATCAAGTCTAAATCTAGGACATAATTGGTACCTAGACAGTGGGTGCTCTAGACACATGACCGGTCTCATGTCCCTCTTAACAGATTTTGCAGATAAGGATGGTCCAACGGTGGTTTTTTGTGACAATAATGGAAGATCAAGCTGAAGGATGTGTTTTATGTCAAGGGTCTAAATGGCAATTTTATCTCCATCAGTCAACTTTGTTACGCTGGTTATAAAGTTCTTTTCGATTTCCATGAAGGAAAGGTGTTTGATTCTGAGAACAAAATTGTGCTTACTGCACTCAGGGACAACAACATTTATATGTTTTGATTTTGTTTGTTTAGACATTGCTACTTTATTTGTTTTTACTTTATGCTTCCTTACTTTTAAATTTCTGAACATAAGCTGCTAGATTTTTTATTTATTTACTATAACTTTTTGCTTCAAAAATTCTTTTTAACTTTTATTTTACCAAAGCAGTATAAAATTGTACATTTTTCTACTAACATTGCCTACTCATGTTCTTCTCTATCAGTAGTGATTTTAATCGATTTTCTCCTTTTGAAAGGCTCAGTGTGTCATTCCTTGAATGCATCACCTTCCTTATAGATCTAGTTGACGCTGACTCTGCATCCTCTCTTTAGTGCCAAAAATTCTCTCCCTAATGTTGATGCTCATGCTGATTGACTAGTTGCATCATGTTGATTAGACTAGATAGGGGATAACTATGCCACTAAGTGTTCTTATGGGCCCATAACTCTTCCTTCTCGAATAACCTATCTCTAGTGAAATGGATGAGGTGAAGTCAGGTAACGTATCACATCTATTTTTATAGATGCTCTTACAGCAACATCAACTCCCCTATGAAATCTAGAAGCATCTTCAACAAGACAGTGGCCCCACCTTCTCTTCCTTCAAGGATCACAACGAGTGGAACCTTCGAGTCTTGTTTTGGTGACTCTTATAACTCTAAGGTATAAAGATTGGATCCTCTTAACTCTTTGGTTACAAAGACTGGTTCATATTATTCTCTTATTCTTGGTGAACATGAAGCTTGGAATCAATCTGCAAAACCTCAACGATTAAACACATTCTCTTTCTTTGTTGACTGTGAATTGTGTTTCTGTTTGATGTGGTTAATATTGTTTGCTCTATTTTATAGACATAATATAAGAGTAGATATCTCGGAAAACGAAAGTTCATTAATGTCTATTCAATTCAAAAGATTTGATAGATCGAGTCTTTATCTTGATTTTGAAAATTTTGCACAAATATCGCTTTTTAGAATATTTCCTTGTTTAACTATCTCTTTTGTTTGTATTCTTGTATCAATTATATTATTTTGTACCATTTTTTAAAAGGATTTAACGATGGCAATTCATGAGCTAAGTATGTAACTATTGATAAATTATTGTCCCTAGAAGTATGCTGTTGTATGTGACTAAATCTCTCTAAGTATCTCATCAGCGAGACCATCTGCTGAGAACATTAAGTCACCCCCTAATGCTGATTGTATAGCATCGTCTAAACTTTCTAAGCGAGATTGCATGGTCCAAATAAAAACTTGATAGAAAGGCTTGGGTGTTTATTCTTAGTTAACTATCTTACTTGACTCCGTCCCTGGAAGCATGCTTGTTGTATGCATCAAGTCTCATGTTCTACTGAAAAATTGAGCATAACCCAATGGCTTACCCTGATTTCATAGTCATCAGCGTAAGAGTTACTTTCCTGGTCCTCAAATGACAAAGGGTTATTCATGTCCCTCACCTCCTAGTATGAGGTATGACATGGTACCATAACGAATTGACAATGAATCTTTGATTCTAGACTGCAACTAACTCTATGATGCAAGCACTGAACCATTTCTTGCTGATGGGTTATTACTGTTAATGATTCACGTTGATTCCAAATCAGCATGACTAAAGCATTCGATTCGCTCCCTAAATTCTTCTTTAGAATTTTATGATTCAGCGTATGATACTAGACGCTGATGAGAATTCAAAAAATATGTGCTGATGGGTATATCATTGTCCGTGATATATTGCACGCACCTACCAACTCTTTCCCAACAATTCTTCTATTAATAGGTCAATGATTCAATGTATTAGCCATACACTGATAAAAATTCAACACTCTTTGCTGATGGGTACATTTCATATTCGAATGTATTACACGCATCATACCACTCTTTCCCTTTTCTTCTATTAAAAGTGATTGATGATTCAACATATGAAACCATACACTGATGAGATCTCACAATACTATGTCAGTGAATGGTAGTTTAAGCCCACACTATCAGGAGGCATCACAAACTTACTGGGTGACCATCAGAAGCCACACGTTGATCACTTACGCTGATGTTCATTGCCGCTGATGCTATGTCTCACTGATGTAACTTCCTTATCTCAATGGTAACTTTCTGGATGACGATTAAAAGGTCTATAAATATATTGGGATACGAGATTTTTATGGCACAAATATTTTCAATCATGATTACGTAAAAAGGAAAAAACTTTTTGGTATGAATGGGGGATACTCCGTCCCAGGTCATTTTTACAAGTTATTCAAAAAATTGGCTCTCTCTCTCTCTCTCTCTCTCTCTCTCTCTCTCTCTTAGAAAGGCTTTCTCAACCATCATCTTCCTCAATCTTTCACCATGTCAAAGCCTCTCTATGAGTTTGCCCCTAATGCTGATGTTGTCAAAGGTCTTCATGCCCTTGATTTTCCCATCATCGTTCAAGAAAACAACGTGGCGTTCTATGATGACATCCCAAAGAAGTTCGCAAACTCAGGAATCGAAGATTTTGTTGATTATTTTAAAAGATGCCCTCTTCGATATGTCTTCTGCGATTTCGCAGAGCCATTATACCCTAAACAAGTATGTGAGTTCCACTATTCATGCTATGTTGATTTTGATGCTCAAACCATTACTGGAACCATTAGAGATGGTCAATATTGGGTTACTATTGTTGTGGAATCTTTTCAAACTTCTCTTCGTCTTCCTCAATTAGAAAATTACTCTGAAACTCCCTCATAAGAAAAGTACAAGTCCATTCGTGAAATATTAGGGTATAATTTCAATCTTCAGGGTACCACCCGTGATCCATACAAAAACACTCTTCGTGAATGTTTTGGTGTATGATGGAATTATTTAACAGGGGTTATTGGCAAGTGTCTTGGAGACAAGACTAGGGACTTGGATCAACTAAATATCATTAATGCTGCTCCTACTGAAGATTATTTGCATATCACTGAAAGAATGTAAAAATGGATTGAAAAACCCTATGTGGTTGAATCATCTGATTCTGAAGAAGAGAATGATGATGATAATGATGAAGAAGAGACTGATGAAGAAGAATACATTGATAATGTTGAAGATGAACTGGCCAATGATAAGGGAGAAGACTTTGTTCAGGGAATGAATTCTCCTCCAAGTATGAACAAGCACATTCGATTCTCATCTACTTCTTCATCCACTCGCTCTGCAGATGATGCTGTGAAACGTGGATCAACCCCACCTTTAGTGGTACCTGCTGAGCCACTGATCCAAGATGAGATCTCTCCAAGACTAGTGTTTCCTTCTCTTCAAGCTGAGAATGTTCCTCCTTTGTGAACACATATTCATACCGCTACTATTTATCAGAGGGAATCAAGCTCCAACTTTGAAACAACTGTACTCTCGCAACTTTCTCTCCTAGTAAAAATAACTCAATCGTTGGGAGAATGATTGTCTAAATTTGAACAGGATGTGGTTGATGTGAAGAGACTTATGGCTATGGGTGATGATGATACCGATGATATGGTTATTAATGACACCCCATCAAACTCTTCAGGTGATAATCTTCCTCCACCTCCACCTCTATCATCAAATCCTCCTCCACCACCACCTCAACCATCTCATCCTCCTCCTCACACTCCTTCACCGCCTCCTGGCTCTCCTCCACAATCTGATTCCAAAGAGGGGGAGAATAATCAAGAGAGTCATGATCAACAAATGAAAATGGTAGTGATTGCACCAACTTCATCTCAGCCTGAGATGCTTGAAACTGGAAGAGTTGAAGTTGACATTCAAAAGGAAATTGTTGTTGTTGACATTCCAGACGCTGATGCAACAACTGATGATAAGCCCATTCCTGACACTGGTGATCAATCAGAAACCGATGACTATGAAGGGTTTCTTGATCTTGGATTCATGCCACCAGCAACTGTTCCTGTTGTTCCTTCGAATGTCGTCTACCCTGATTCATACTTTGAGGGGGAGGTTCCTTAAGAAAATAATAGTGACATTTACGCTGATCATCTCAATCCTCAGGGGGATTTCAATCCTCGAAAAAGGAAGGCTTCATTCTTAGGAGGAGCTTATAACGATGAAGTTGGAAGTTCTTATGTTGTTGGTGATCCTTCAGCACCTGCTCCTTCCAAGAAAAGCAAGCTCATTTTTGATCTAAATGAATTGGCTAAAGTATGAAGTATAACTGTCAATGAAGTGAAAGAAATCATGATAGAGAATAATGCTACTATTTGAGAAAAGAAAGAAGCTAGAAAAGGAGAACATCTGTCTACGAAACTTGCTCAAGCTCTTGCATCCACTAATGAAAGTGCTGATTTTCAAAGAACTAATGATCAAGTCAAGAAAATTCAACTCTTCAATAATAGTGTGGAGTAACAATACAAGTTTATAGAGCTAAATGACAGGGTCAATCGAAAGAAGTTTGGAGACGTTCTGACTCGTAGAACAAAGCTTCATCCCATTATCACGGTGAGGTGCACCAAACCAAGGAACAAGTCTCTTAAGCATCACTTGGTTAGAAGGAAGACTGAATATGAATACACTGAGGTTGTATTTGCTTGTGAGCTAGTTAAATTTGGCTACAACGATTGGATGTAAATTCAAGAAATTATTGACAAACACAAGGGTATTAATGCTCAGTAGGTGAAGTTGGCAATTCAATAGCTACTAAACAATTTCAAGAAATTAAACCTTATGCCATCAACTGTTCCATCTAGACCATCCTCCTCAGGAAGAACACGCGCTCCCAGACAGTCCAAGAATACCAAGTTTCTTCTTCCTTATGGCACTCAGTACACCAACAATGAACTACCAGTGGGTGTTGAACCAGTTCAGTACATGTTCATTCGAGAACCAGAGCATGGCGTTTTCTATCTTGACAATCAAAATCACATGTGCTTTCAATGCACTGATGATATTCTTGTTGCCCCCACTAAACATTTGTTTCATCTTCGCACGTAAAGACTTAGTCATTTTAAACTGGAAAGAGGATATCGTGTGATGATATCTCTGGAGCTTAGTAAAAGATTGGAAGAGCTTAATATTGATCAATTCAGATGGGTTAAGCTTGAGATCTTGAAAGAAGTTGACAAGTTCTATAATGGTTCTTCGATGACTCTGAAGAAGAAGATTAGTTTTGACATCATCAGACAGTGGGAGATTGTAAGGTCACACCTTATGATCTGATGAGTCAAACACTCTACATGCTATCTGTCAGCGTCAGCGTCTACATCACTACCAACGTCAGCGTATCAAGTCTATCAA
This sequence comes from Lactuca virosa, assembly GCF_052849685.1. Taxonomy (NCBI): domain Eukaryota; kingdom Viridiplantae; phylum Streptophyta; class Magnoliopsida; order Asterales; family Asteraceae; genus Lactuca; species Lactuca virosa. Next base: position 67,035,717 of record NC_136433.1, read on the forward strand.
CATCAACAAGAAGATAATTATTATATGTAATCTTTTACATATTAGGTAATGATACATATAAGTATAAAATAGATAGCGGATCCGATATCTTTGTTATGAAGATCGGTTATTAGTATAGATTAGATACAATCCCTAAAATCAAGGGATATACTTGTATAGATTAGTATCTATTCAACATTAGGGTGTAACCGTAATGTATGTGTCTTGGTGACCGTCTTTGTAATAACCTCGTTTTCTTGGTGAAAACAACCCCTTTCTTGCTGAAAGACAGTTTAGATAATTCCTTGTGTTCTTTACTTTCAGTTCTTTATTTGTATAGATTAGTTTGCTTTTGTTCTTTATACTTGAAGTCTATCGATACAAACCTTTAGTTGTAATACATTGTCTTCCTTTTATTAATTAGGAAAAAAGTTTAAGAAATTAAAAAATAATGAAACACTTAAGAATAGAATTTTAAAGCCAAATAAATAAGTTAAATAAATAAGATGAGTTATATAAAATTTAAAGAGATTAATTAATAGTTTATATAAAATATATATATTTAATAAATAGTCAAAAATATATAAACAACTTTAAAATGTTTAAAGTGGTTGTGAGGAATTAAATTAGGGTTTTTTAACAGTTAAAAGTTAAATTTTAGGCTTAAGAACCAATAGTGCAATTATGGAAAACCCGAGGACCAAACCTGCAAAAAGCCCATTTTTGCATTTAAACCTCGCATAAACTATTTCTCTTTTGGTTGCTATCATGTGGGAAGATTAGAATCAATACTTGGAGCCCAATCCTTTATTGGACTCGTTAATCTCCTTATAACCCTTGTAAAAACCTAACCATGTTCCCCAAACTTCTGTACTTGCGACATAAAGAGAGAAAGAGCGGGAAAGAAAGAAAGGCAGTACGAAAGAAGAAGGAAGCTCGAGTGTGGCTACATTGGTTGATTTTCAAGGTAAGAGTTTTATCCCTTTTTTGACCATTCATATCAAACTACACACATACACATATACTTCTCCATGTTTCTTATATTATCTTCATTTTAATGTTCACATGATATACATCCATGGCCATGTTACTTCCTTGACTAAAGTTGCTACCAATATAACGATTTTGAACCATGTACAAGGTCCATATAATTATCCCTAGATATAAGATATCATGCCTATTATGCTTTCTTAAGTTATAGAGTAAAGTTCAAGCCTTTGTATTGAAAGTAACCATGCGTTCAACCATTTAACCAACACATTTTTAACGACATGAGAAATATTCTTAAACCACTATTAAATGCTTCTATTAAGATCTTATTAGCTAAAGGATTAATGTCTTAAGCCTTATATTTAAACCCTTAAGGAATAGTGCAAGAGAAGTCAACATGTAGGTTAAAGGATGAAGCTTTTTGTAATATGTCACTATTCTTGTAAAAATCACAATTAATACTAAGAAAATCATTTGAGAGAAATGTCTAAATCCTAAGAAGTGTATGGGGTCTAGCTTCTTCCATCTCTATACATAATAATCAGATTCTGACTTAAGGGGGGTAACCATGACGATTTGTCCAGTGATGTCAAGCTGGAATGGACAAATCCCTAAAATATGTCCCCATGTTTAAAAAATCTTAGTAAATCATAGGATAATATAAATAAAATGATGTATTACATATTGTAAAGCTATATTTGTCTAGTTTCATTCATTTTTAGATATGTTCACATATTTCCAATCCTAAGTGGGATGAAAACTATAATGTTGTAGCTGTAATCGACTTCTACCTTGTAAAAATCTTAGTGAATTATAGAATGATAATAAATGGTTAAGGTATGAATAATTAGAAAGGCTTGTGTATGTATTTATGCTTAGTTTCCTTCATATCTAGACCACTTACCCTAATTCCAACCTCTTAGTGGGTAAAAGATATAATCTTTGCTGACTAGTTACACAAGTTGATATATTGCAACTATCGACTTGTAAATTCCATTGTTAATTATAGAAAAATCGTATGAGAATTTAGCTTATGTCCCTTAAATCTAGGAGTGTGTATTGTAATTCTATCCAAAATCCTTCCTGTGAAGGTGATTGTAAGTAAGGTAAATCATATCAGACCAAGAACAAACTTCTGTATAGAAAATATAATTAAAATAAAATACTTAATCAATATTATTAAGTAAAGTTTGATAATATGAACCAAGTTGTGATTAGTGAAACCTTATATATATTAACTAGAGCTTAGATCCTTCCTCGTCCTCATCCATTTTAGATTTCAACTATCTTCCGGTTAAGTGAGTTTCACTACTCTATACATGATATTATGTGTTGCGTGGTATGTGAGTATATGTGTTCAGATTATGACTCCGCAAGGGGCAATAGATTATGCCTCCGCCAGGGGAAATAGTTTATAGTTTCACTCCCGCAAGGGGCAACATATTACATTCTTACATGTGCATATAGTAGATTGTATAGTTTTTTGTGCTCATTAAGATTTATGCTTACCCATTGTTTATTTAATCTTTTCACAACCCTAAAGGATGGATAAAGGGAAGGGAAAAACCTAACTGCAACGACCTCCATATTTGTAATTTTCACATAAATTTATTACATTTACATTTTTAAGAATTTGATTTTAAAAGCTAAGATTTATGTTACATTTTTTATTTCACATTATTATGTGTCCTTTTGATAATTTAATAACCAGTTTCTATGTTTTATCATTTATTAAATGGATTATATATATATATATATATATATATATATATATATATATATATATATATATATATATATATATATATATATATATATATAAAAGGTGTTATAACTGTGTAATGATAACATAATATTCTAATGAGACGTTGTCAAAGTTCCCATATAGACGCATCCAAAACTCAATCAGTGGGGTACATAGGAGAAACCGGTGAACAAAAATTAGCAAAACATTCTGGTTTAGATATAACCTATCAATGTTATAGTCAATGAAGTCGTCTAACCGTGTTGGGCTGTTAGGCATATCAAACTTAACAAATAGGGAAGGGTAATAAAAATCACTAGTCATCTTAACTAAAGGGTAGTATGCATGTAAGCAAGGTTAAATCCACATGACACGTGCTAAAGTCAATGCCTTTCTGTGCCAGACACAATCACTAGTCCGAAAAAGATTAAAATAAAAAGGGGTTTCTTTTTAATTACTGAAAATAAAATCTTAAATAAATAAAGACTGCACAAACTATAACAGTAAGAAAATTCAGAATAAATGACATTATAATTCTACTGTGATTCACCTAATTTTGTAGTTAATCTGTACGTGGTTATTTAATACATATTATATCTAACATAACCAATTTGATATTTGTTACTTATTATCAGCTAATTAAAACAATGATAGATTTTAACAAATAATTATATAGAATGATTGGATCCTAATTTAGGTGCTCAACATGAATCAAACTAAAATAAAATGTTGGATTAAACCAAAACTGAAATCACTAGATAAAAAAAAAATTAAAAAAAAAATCGAATGATTAATCATATAAAAAGTTGAAGACTTTACTAAAATGGAAAGTAGAGTTTTTAGCCATACATGACTAAAATGGACAAGACACACACATATTATATATATATATATATATATATATATATATATATATATATATATATATATATATATATATATATATATATATATATATATATATATATATAAGTTCAATTGGGAAATAAAAAAAGTTGAGAATGGGGGAATCATTCTCAGGTACTCATTTATTTTTTCCGTAAAAGCCTTTGTCGTACTAATAGAAATGGGAAAGGAATACAAATGTGTTTTCCAACAAAATATGTTTCCTTAAACTATGCTAATCATTACCTTAATATATACGAAAACATAGTTTTTTCGTTTTTTTAATTTTTAAGATGCTATTTTTATAGAAAAATTATTTTAAATATACCAAAATTCATGATTTATTATTCTCTACAAATAGACATCCATATTGATATAGTTTTAAGATAAAATAAAAAATATATTTTTTTTTATATTTTCAGCTATGGTTATTTATAAGTGAAAAAAAATTTATTAGATTTTTAGTATATCACATTCGTTATTCACTTATGAATAAAAAATATGATTAATTTCTTTTACAGATTAAATATCATTCATATATAAATATAACATATAATAAACTCTTTACAGCTTACATCAACTCTCGTCACATGTTATATTCACATATGAATAAAACGTGTATTGACTTTCGTCACAAGTTATATTTATATACGAAGAACACATTTATCATAATTTTGTTAAAGTTCATTTATTATTCCCATATGAATAAGTAGTTCAAATTTTCAAAATACTTCATCCTTTTTAACATACTATTTATTTATATATGAATAACAAATGAACTGTAACAAAAATCTTAGAAATGTTTTATTAATATATGAATATAACATATGACGACAATTAATACACGTTTTATTCATATATAAATATAACATGTGACGAATGATGATGTAAAAAAATATATATTTTAGGTAAGAAAACTTTATAACGTGTTATATTCACATATACACGATATTTAAACTGTAAAAAAGTTAAACATGCATTTTATTCATTAGTGAATAACGATTGTACTGTAATAAAAATCTGATGCGTTTTTATAAGAAAATGGTGTGCCATTAGAGATTGTACCATACAAAGATAGTCGATTGACTTCTAGATTCTGGAATAGTATGTATGAAGAGATGGGTAATAAACTATGTTTAACTACTACCTATCATCCATAAAATGATGGACATAGTGAAGGAACTATCCAAACATTAGAAGATATTTTGTAAGTATGTGCTTTAGATTTTACTGGTAGCTGGGATGATCACATACCAGTAGTAGAATTCGCCTACAATAATAGTTAAAACTCAAGCACCAAGATGCCTCCTTATGATGCATTGTACGGAAGAAAGTACCATACGTCATCTTGTTGGTTAGAAGCTAGAGAAAAACACTTTGTGGGGCCTAAAATCGTTCAAAAAACGCTGACAAAGTGAAAATCATCCGAGAAAAAATGCCAACTGCTCAAAGTCATCAGAAGAGCTATGCAGATCTGAAATGACGATCTATAACTTTTGAGGTTGGTGATTAAGTGTTACGTAAAGTCTCCCCATGGAAGGGACTTATCAGATTTAGAACACATGGGAAGTTAAGTCCTTGTTTTATTGGAAAGTTCAAAGTACTTCAGAGGATAGGAATCAAGCATAAAAGCTTGAGTTTCCAGTTGAACTGGAAGGTATTCATAAAACCTTTCATATTTTTTATTTGAGGAAGTTCGTGGGAGGAGAACCTGATATGATTCCAATTTTATAATTAAGACTTGATGATAACAAGAAGTTAATTGAGGAGCTTGAGATATTGTCGATCGTAAAACCAAAAAGTTGCGGCACAAGATGATCGATTTGGTACTTGTGCGCTGGAAGCATACTATTGGGCCAAACCTTACTAGGGAAACGGAAAGTGACATGAAAAGTCACTATCCACAACTGTAGGAAACGGAAAGTGACATGAAAAGTCACTATCCACAACTGTTTGCTAATGCCTGATTACGGGACAGAATCATCCTAAGTGGTAATAGTTATAACTCTTGCACTTTTGTTAGACATATCGGCAATAGACCCTTATTCACGTTAACAAATTAATATAAATTATATTATAAATAAATAAATGAAAAGTTTTCTTACATATTGTATGTTTATAAAGTGTTCTTTGTTTATGATATTGTGTATTTGTTATATGGATAATTATTATGGTGATATAATATTCTATAAAAAAATAGATGAAAACGTAACGAAAAACTATAAATAACAATTACAAATAAATGCATATTACGGATAAATGATCTAAATAAAAGTCGTACTAATCATGATTACGAAAACGTGAGTGTAAAGAATACCCAAATCTGACTTTGTATGAGGAAGTTCTAATTATTCGAAGTTTCATGTTCGACACGACACAACTGTGTGTCATAAAATATGAAATGAAAATAAGTAGCTCATTAGACAAAACAATCTAAACGAAAGCTAATGTCTATGTAAATACGAATTTGTCAATATAAATAACGTCGAAAACGGAGCTCGTATACAAAAGATACAATTATCCGAAGATAACGAGAAAATAGCAGGTTCCGAACCAGCACCCTGCTCAACATGAAGATGTTTTCGGTGACCATCAATTTTTTTTAATAAATTATAGAATCACATTTACACCCTTACACTTTTTAAAAAGTTTTCATATCTTACCATACATAGCTTCAAATAATTATTAAAGAATATTTATGAGTAATTCACAGTCATTAGAAAAATATAAACGATGCGGTCGATATAAGACTAATATTGAATAGTTTCAATATTAGTTTAGTGAAAACATCATTAAATCTATTTAAGATAGTATTATTAACGGTCGTTTAGTCATTTAAGTAATTATAATGGAGCTTTTTGAAAATTCATTTACTATAAATTAGAGGCTCTAGCCTCTCATATTTATTGCACTAAGTCTCTTTCAAGAGCCTTTCTCTCTTACCCTTGAGCATTTCGACCCCTCGTGATTCGGCTTCTCGTTTTGCATTTTTGGTAGTATCGTTAGCGGAGCGCTGAAGCGCTCGAAGAATCTTTCAAAAGAAAGATTCAACGACGAAGTTCTACCTGCAGAGTTCTAAGTTTTCGATAGACAGTCTCGTAAGGTGAGTTACACTTACTATGCTTGGTAAATGTAATTTATATTTGTGTTCATCATCATTGTTATGAACCTATAAATAAGATTTATTAGTAATTCTAGTTATAATACTGATTGATCTACTTACGGGCGTGATATCAAGGCTAGATCTCAGTGAGGTGTTTAAAGTGGATTTTCTAAACAGTATATTTATATACCAAACATGTCCTACCTCCAACATGATTTTACCTGGTCATTCCTTATCTGATAGAACTTAGTATTCTATGGGATTAATGAGGATATTAAGATAATGTTAATATACTATTGGGTATTTTAAACGACGACTGGAATTTAGTAATATTCGTATCTAGGACTTTTAAAAGGAAAAGCGAAAGTGTTAGGTGAAATGTGGACTTAACCGAAAATCTTTCACCTTTAACCGAGTTAGTGCATAGTTACTTTTAAGAGCATAACCTTAATAAAAGGCTCGAAAGATTAAATATATGTTAACGTTACTATTTGTATTCTATGCTGATTATATATTATGTATTGCAAGATCAAGAAATTGTATAGGAAGTCGATTACATTTAGTATACTCTCGTATAGTTATAAACTCAGGCTTGTAAATGATGCTTAGTTCTAAGTAAGTTGAATAATTGAATAGTCATATTATTTGGTAAATTGTGAGATTAAAGCGGAGTGTAGTAGTCCTCCTCTTTCTAGACAGCCAGAAATGGTGTGTCTGAAGCAGATAACCGATGGGTAGATTTTCTTATAGATATCTATGTTGGTATATATATATATATATATATATATATATATATATATATATATATATTGTCTGGTAATGTTTGTTTTGATGGATTATTAATATTTTTACTATCATCAAAATGTTGTGGGCTTGAAAACCCTATGCATCTCACCAGGTTTTTCTAAAACTGACCCACTCAATTTATATGCATCAAAGGTAGCGGGTTTAAGAGTGCTAGAACTTGAGTAGGATGCAATATAAGATATGAGCTTGTAACAGTTTTCAGGACCTTTATGTAGTTATGTTGTAACCTATGTTGGGTATTAATTATGACATCCTTAGGATTCTGTTATTTTGAAACAATATTTATTATCTCAAAATGTTTTATGTAACTGGGATTTTTCGTAATAAAGGCAACATGGTACTTCAAAGCGTAAAAAAAAGTTTTATTTGGTTCTAAAAAATAGGGATGTCACATCTTCTATAGTTACTATCAAATGATATGTTGTACCGATGTATTGGTGTTCAAATGATATGTTGGACCCATGTATTGGTGTTCAAAGGTAGAATAAAATACCACCATTCTTTCAAGTTTCTAAAAGAATTTCCAAAATATACTATGAAATATACATTCCTTATGTCTATTTACAGAATTTGAATAAAATATTAACGGTAAGACTATTTATTTAAAAAAAACATTATTTGGTTTGGAGTTTGATGAATGGTTCTAAACGATGATTTCACAAATGTAGTCTATGAAAACAACAAAGTCCATTAGACTGTTGCATGCCCTTTTCTTAACATCCTTATGAAGTGTATGTGAATTCTTATGTGTCAAAACAAATAAACATGTTATGTGGATCAAGTTACTTAGAAAAACACAGATCTTTTAAGGTAGAAAATGTAATGCCCCTAAAACTTCAACATTAAATGTTGAAAGATCTACTTTATCTACATACATTCAAAGGTGAACTCAAGTAGTGAAACATAATGTTTTTTTATAAAGTAATATGTATATAATTGTACTTAGTGAATTATAAAAGAAAAGTTTTACGTTTTTAGAAAACAATTATAATAAGAAAGTTGTGGTTCATTCCGATACGGTTCTATGGATATAAAGTTGTCAAAATCTGAGTTCGTATAAAGAAGTTATGGTTGTTTGAGGCGGAAAATAACTTAACTCTTATGTTCACATGCTAACTATTAGGATCTATGTTTTTTCTATTGATAGAAATAAACTATGAACATTAAGAACCCTAAAGGAACTCTATAATAATCGAAATCAACATAGAGTTAGGGTTTACATACTTTTTGATTATTATAGTAAATAACCAAACAAAATTCCTTCTTGAAAACCTTGGAAAGCAAAGACCAAAAGTTTAGTGCATCTAATGGTTTGTACCCAAAACCCTAGAAACCCTAGAATGATGAGGAGAGAGAGAGAGAGAGAGAGAGAGAGAGAGGGATGAGAAGGAAATTTCGTTCCTAAGCCTTATTATAAAGGTATGCATGAAAATAATGAGCCAAGATGTCCTAGTTATAGTTTAGGTATCTTGTAGGCAAATGCATATTTGAATTAATTAAATAATAGATTTAATTTCAATTCAAACCCTTTCGTTATCTGCATCCAGGAGGCTTCCAAAAACCATAGAAGAGCCTCAAAAACCATCCACCCTTGTATGGTTCTAGAATTTCCTTCTTTTGTTCAACTATTGAACAATTACAATTCACCCCTTGCACCTTTAATTAATTCCAATTAATCCCAAATTAATTTATGATTAATTCTAATTAATAATTAATTAATTCTAATTGATTTCTTATTAATTTATTAATCATATAAATTAACAACTCAATTATTTAACTATTGATATCATGTTAATTTAATAATCAAATAACAAATTAACAGATCAATTATCTATTTCCAATTAATATATTAATCACATAGTATATTAACAAATTATTTCTCTCCCTCTCATAATATCATTTCTAGCTATTTCTGGTTATGAGGGTAACCCAAAAAGGACTTTTCTTCTATTTGCAAGTTTATACCAATTTATTTATGAGCTTAGGCACCTTAATCCAACAATCTCACACTTGGATAAGTCTATAACGACAATTGCTGGTATAACCAAACAGCAAAGAGTGCTTTCCAAAGCAACTGTCGAACTGTGATCTAATCAGACACTAGCCCTAAGATAAGTGATAAAATATTGCTTCATTCAACAAGATATCGTATGGACATGAGATATTGATTAAAATCAATCTCATAATCCAAAATTCTATTTCCCGGTTTCCCGATTTATGACGACTGAATTCAGACAACTAATTAAACACATCAATTCAGTCCGGGCTCCGCCAAGCACTTTAGATGTCGACAAAAAATCATCGAGTAGCTCAAAGACATCGGTTTTCCGATTAGGGAAAAAGGAACGAATAAACTTCGACTTATATGCTTGTATCTTTTACTCATAAAATTATGCATGACACTACATTTTATGACATCACGTTACTGATGGGTTTTCGTAATACCAATGCATAACTAACTTGTAAATGACAAGTCACATATCTCCATTTTAAGAATAAAAGATATTATCATCTCATAATTACTCGTGATAGAATCCGTGAAGTAATTCTCTGAGCGTGGGTTTATCCAATACTCAAAATCTCTATTTTTCTAAGTACTCATGAATATTGTAGCAATCTTATTTCAATTTCTAATCCCCATAGACAATCTACAAGTCAGTTCATACAGTCTTAATTCACTACTTACTTCCAAAAGTATGAGCGGCTGTGGAATTTGAATAATCAAATCATTGAGGAAGTAAAACATGCAAAGTGAAGCACAAGAATAAACTAATTAACTATGGTCTCAAATCTATTGAATATAAATAATCTCTGTATAATCACCATAATAATTAAGACTTTATCCATTGTATAATGTTTCGAGTAATCAACTAACCACTTGAATTAAGCATCAGTAATGCCATGTCTTGAACATGCATACCATGCCCCTCTATTGTCCTTCCTTTGTGAATAGATCACCTGGACATTATTCCAATGATGATCATTTCATAATTCCAAATTTTTATCACTATCCAAGATGTGATGGAATTCCAAATTAACTTGCATTAATCTCTCATGATATCAAGATTCCAAAGTCTTAAAGACTAAGTCTTCGATACTATAGAGTATCCCATTGGAGCTTTGTTACTAGAAACAATTCCATGGTAATGAATGTTAAAATTCAAGGTATACTCCTTGAACACTTCCTCTGCATTATAGTTTCCAACTCACATGTATACTTTTCAATCATCTCCCATTATGAAATATTTCCATATTACCATATGACCTTCAATTCTGATCAAGAATCATCTAAATCTAGAATCATGTCACTATGGTCCGTCCAAATTAATAGCATACTTTTAACTGTCCACAAGCTACCAGTCTTTTGGTATAAACTTAGAATGTTCTTGATAGTTGTTTAATAACTTTAGTCGCACAAAATTCTAGTCCTTTTTCTCACAATGCTCTGAGCATTCAAAAAATTAGAATAAGTGAATATTATAGCATATGTAATCGATCCTATATCCGAAGCATATGGGACTCGACTCATTATATTTTATATAAGGATCTGATATCTATTTAATCACTTGCTATAATATCTCCATATATCGAATTTCCTATGTTGAACCCGTTGGATTAGGTGTCTAAGCCCATAACTATAATTGGTATGTACTTGACCCGAGAGTAGCATGGTCCATTTTGGGTTGCATTCACCAGAGCAATTTGATAGGATGGATATTTGAGAAAGAGGTTATTTGTGATTTATTAATATATTATAAGTATAATATATTAATTGAGAAATCATATTATTTAATTAGTATTGATCAAGAATTAATTTGGAATTAATTTAGTGATCAAAAGAGATTAATTATGTATTAAGCAAACATCTAAGGTTGTATTTTTTTTCTTACATGTAACAGGTATGAATTCTTCAACTTCAACTATAGTTTTCTTTTCAGAGTTCTCTCTACCATCCATGCTACTATGGTTTTTGTTTTTAGTTGGTTAATTTCAATATTATGGTGTTTTTTAATTAAATTGATAAATTTCATGTACTAAGAGAATATATTGTATTAATTTTAATTAACAATATGTTGTCATCAACAATAGTTAACATAGGATGCTTACCTCAATGCTATAGATCCATTTCCTACCACTGGATTGGCTATTTGTTTAAGGGTTATAACTGTTAAAAGTGACTCTCAAAAGGAGCTTTGGAAGAATGAATATATAAGTAAAAAAGAAATCTTTTAATCTCCTTTTACACTTTCTCTTATAGTTATCAATAGATTTTGAAAATTTCTTCATTTTTCTGTCCCACAGATTGTCAAACCATTTTGGCCGCATTATGTATTTGGTCCCCTAACTCCCCATGTTGCAAGGTTCTAGAGTTCTTCTCATTGGGTTCTTCAGGTATGATATGAAATTTATTACTTTGCATATAGAGTTTTCTTTTTTAAATCTAAAATTAATTACCATTTTCGTCAACTCATCCACAAGATTCCATTTGGAAATGTTGAAATCGATTTTGATTTCTTTTACTCTTTTTTTCTTAATATTTATGTATAAAACAACGAATTTGCCACAAATTCATGTTTAAACTGTTCTTTGGTTCTTGGGTATTCTAGTAATCTCCTCTTGTAAGTACAGAAGTTACATTCCAAAATTATATGATTGAAAGAAAGCACCGTGACCACAACCACAAAATGCAATAGTTTAAGCATGAAACCGATTACTTTGAAGGTTAGTTTTGTCTTTATAAATTTTGGAACTCTTCTGCATAATCATTTTTGCTTCTTTAAAAAAATATAATTTTCATTTGTACTTTCTCAAGGCTAGGTTGATCTGCAAACAGTGGGTAAAACTCAGGGAATTAGTCAGACGAAGTGGAAATGAAGTTTATAAACAGGTAGTTTATGTATAACATAATTTCAAATGTTGATTATTATTTTATGAGAAACTATACCTGATGTTAGGGCAAATATGCTACATTAACCACTTCTTTGTAGCTTCAAGCTTAAATATTTTTGAGTGAATTTTTGTTCAATTAGACTATTATTCGGTGGCATGAATTGCATAGTTGAAGAGTAAAACTGTTTATGCTGATGAAAACAGAACATGGAAGTCATATTTTGGTCCACATTCAAGAAATGGTTAACTATACTACCACATGGTAATTTACTGTTTTTTTTCTCTACTCACTTTGCATTTATACCTATTTTTTTCTATTTTTTTTCTTTACCAAAAAACCAAAATACATTACCATTTGGTTCATTTTCCATTTTTAGGTTATAAATGCAGTAAATAGCATTGTACTTTCAATTTACAACTTTTTTCCTTTTTAATTTTTTTTTTGATTTTTTTCCCAAAAAAGAAACACTAGCTAGCAATGTACTTTGTGTTTTATGTTGTCACTTGAGGGGAAAATTAGTCAGGTCTTGGAAAATAAGACATGGGTATGTAAGCAAAAAATATTTTTTTATATGATTTTTGTTTTGTGTTTTACGGGAGATATTGATTATTTATCAAAAATTGACAAACTGAGATATCTATTGATTAAAACACATATAATTGGAAGTGAATTTTCATGTGCAAAGGGGTTTTTACTTGAACATAAACCATAAGAAGTAGTTGTAATAATTCAAGTTGTCATCTAGGTATTATTTTAATTCCTTTAATTTATAAATGCCTTCGGGGGCAATATTTTCATGTTACATGTTGTTACTTGCTTACAGACTTTAGCCGAGGCGAAAAGGTCGGATAAAATGGTGCAACTTGAAAATATGGCTATCGAGTAGCCTTTGGAGGTCATAAAGAGTCGGAAAGCTGAGGAGAAAATGGTTATTTACCGTGTTATTATTGAACTTGAGATGATAAGGACAATATGGTAATTTACTATTTCTGTTTGGTGTATTTTCCATATTTTCCATATCTATGTCTGTCAACCGTGAATGGATATCCAGCCCCCGAAAAGCGGGGATACTTCACTAGTTAAGACTAATTAAGTTATTTAAGAAAATTAATAATAATGAGTTTTTTTGTTTCTTACTTCTATTTTGGTTGTCTAGTAGACAATTATTTAAGAGTTGATATATCAAGATTAGACAGTAAAATACTCTCCATTTCCTACTCTAAACCGCCGTCAAACACAACCTTTATATTCCATTTTAATAAATGAACTTTAATAAAAAGTGAAGGAATATTAAGGTAATAAGTTAATTATTCTATCGAATCTTTTTTCCTGATCTGTGTTGATAGTTTTAGAGAGTACGTGTTCTTGCTAATTGTTATCCAATACCAAAAGACCACTAAATCATCGATGTGGTCTTTTCTAACACCCAAATGAACCATATTGCATCCATCACTATGATAATCTTGGATCCATACTTGTTTCTCAAACTCTAACTCGAGAGAACTATGACTCTTGGAGTAGATCGGTGAATATTGCTTTATCTACAAAGAACATGTAAGAGTTTGTAGATGAATCTCTTCCGTAACCAGATGCTTCAAATCTTGAGAAACAAAAATTATGGCTACGTAACAATAACATAATCATATATTGGTTCCTAAATGCTTTTTATAAAGAGATATTTGCTTCAATCATTTACTTGGAGATTGCTTCTACTATGTGCAAGGAATTACTTGAAAGGTTCAAACAAAGCAATATACCATGAATTTTTTAAATCAAAAGAAATCTCATAAATATCACACATGGTGACAACTCTTTTAGAGTATGGTCGTAGGTTTGAACTAGTTATCTTACATGAGATCTTCAATAGCCTTACTATTGAGTGTAGTCTCTAAATTCATGTGTAGTCTGTCTAGACACCATCTTCAAGCAATAAAGCAAATTATGAAATGCATTGTAGGCACACAAAATTTGGGATTTTTGTATTCCAACCTATCTAACTTCAAAGAATACGACTTCACCAACAGTGATAAGGATGGTCACTAAAATAAATGTGTGACACCTCATTTTGTGACCCTAACCGTTGATATGTGTGATATATCCAATAGTTAGAGATTTGTGTCATACAATAGCATTACCGTCGACGTTGATCGCGGCTTCACATGTCACTGTTAATGCTTTAAAAGTGACATTCGAAAAGTTTCCTCTAACGTGTCGCCCTTGATTGTCTACCGTCACCACTAAAATTAATCTCTTATTAACACCCTCGGTCCATTCTTTCATGCATTTGCAACACCATTACTTTACCTTTGGTTCAGGTCCTATCTCCAAGAGTTCTAAAAAGGAAGAAACAATAACATTCTCATGATCAGAAGCATAGCATGTGGCCACAACCTCAGGAAGTGGTATGCTATTTTGTTATGAAAATTGTTAGAACATTTTCTTCAAGAGCAACCTGATGCAACATATTGTTGGATTAAGGTGTTTAAGCCAGTAACTAAATTGGTATATTCTTGAATTAGAAGCAAAGTCCTTTACGGGTTTCCCTTAAAACTAGTAATTGGATAGAATGACTTTTGGAGGAAGAGGCTTATTTGTTAACTAGAAATTAAAATAAATGATTTATTAATATATTATATGATTAATATATTAATTGAAAATAGTAATAATTAATTTGGAATTAATCATAAATTAATTGGAATTAATTTCGGGATTAATTGGATTAATTAAAAGTGCATGGACTAAAGCTATAACTGTTCAATAGTTGGAATATTACTTATGGATAATTAGGAAATTAGATAATTCTAAATTTGAAATAATATTATTTTATTTCAAATTAGGGTGTCTAGGGTTTTTCTATCAGCTATAATGGAGTCTTTTGGCATCATATTTTCACAGACAATATACACTCTCTGAAGAGCCAAAATTCTCCTCTAGCCTCCTCTCTCCTCAAGTCTTATTGGTACTAGGATTTTAGGTACAAGCCATTAGAGGCATCCATTC
Organism: Lactuca virosa; assembly: GCF_052849685.1. Classification (NCBI taxonomy): domain Eukaryota; kingdom Viridiplantae; phylum Streptophyta; class Magnoliopsida; order Asterales; family Asteraceae; genus Lactuca; species Lactuca virosa. The sequence continues at coordinate 67,051,116 of NC_136433.1, forward strand.
TTTTGGTGCTAGCTTTCCAATTTCTTGAAGAAGGAATCTTCCTTGATTATTTGCTATAATAATCAAAATGTATGTAACCCTAGATCTATATGAATTTCGATTTCTATAGCCTTCCATTAGGTTTTCTTGATGTTCAAAGATTATTGCTATCAACATAGAAAACATAGATCCTTTCTTGGTTTCATGTGAACTTAAGAGTTAAGTGTTTTTCTGCTCTCATGTTTTTTTATAACCTAGAAAACTCATCAGTGGTATCAGAGCCATAGTTTTCTGTTGATTGTGCATAAAATGAATAGATCAAAGTTAGGGTTTATGTAAAATAAACCCTAGCCTCCCTAACCATATTTTCCAAAAAATGACGGGTTCCTTTATGGTTTATCTTGTTTCCTTAACTATTATTTTAAATGTCTTAAAATTTGAATGATTAAAACCTCATAAACCTAACCCTAATTTTCGAAAATTAGAGGGTTAAGAATTAAGATTAAATTTGAATTATTTTATTAATTATTTAATTGAAGATAATTATTTAAGCCCTAAGGATTAGGATTAAATTTGAATTATTTTATTAATTGTTTAATTAAAGATAATTATTTAAAAGGATTATGATTAAATTTGAATTACTGAAAATAATTATTTAATCCCTAAGAATTATGATTAAATTTGAATTATTTGATTAATTATTTAATTGAAAATAATTATTTATTCCATAAAGATAATGATTAAATTTGAATTATTTTATTAATTGTTTAACTGAAGACAATTATTTAATCCCTAATGATTTAAATTTAAATTATTTTATTAATTTTTTAATTTAAGATAATTATTTAAATTCTTAATGATTTAATTAAAGGATAATTGGTAAATTATTAATTTTTTAAAATAATTAATTATTAAAAGTTAATTTGGAAATTAATTTTAAACCCTAGTATTTTGAATAGTTTTAAAATATACTTTATAATATATATGATTAAAAGTTTAATATATGTATAAGACAAATTAGTCAAATTGCTAGTACGCCTCATTCACGAAGCCATACTATAAGGGGGTATAAGGAAACGGCCTATAAAAGGACCGACATTGGGTGTTCACTCTCACCCACCGCTCCCTTGTATGATGGAGGGTCGTTATCTGAACGGATTTGATAAGACATAACCTCTTAAAAGTATAAAGCTATTAAAGTACTAGAATCTTTTATATAAATCCCAACTCCAGTTACTTTAGAAAAAATGTAAAATTATATGCTAATCCATGAAAACGCACATCACTCTTTATATGTCGTTAGCGGAGCGAGCATGGGTAACCGGCACACTAATTTGGGACTATAAAGTTGAGGTGATGGATAGATCAAAAAAAATATCATTATTGATGGAGCGTGTGTGGTTATACGACACATCAATTCAAGATGATAAATGACATCGAGGTTGTCAAGCGAGTTTGCATGGTTATTCACATCTTAATTGTGATCCTCAGCATCCCAGTCGCAATTGGTAAGAGCATAATCGAGATCAAACATGCCATTGATAAGATTCAATGAATCTCAGAAGATCTAGGAGTTTCATGTGATTGAAATTATTGAAATCTTCTACTTACCTAAAAATAGATTCGAATTTGATTACGACATCCCTCTTCAAAGTTCGAATGGAAAAATATCGATCCTAGCTTTAATTTAATTATGGGTTAATAATTAAGGATTAAAATCAACTAACTTGAATTCTTTATTCTCCCAATTTTAGATATTAAATCAAGATAATAATGGTCTTCCTCGTTCTTATGGAAATGGTTTCCTCAATCTTTTGGAGATGATCTTCCACTTTCAAGCCAAGGTGAAAATGTCTTCCCTTCCTTAGGAAATGGTGGAACTAGACATCGTCTCTCTTCAAATCTTCCACCTCTTCCTCCTATGCATCTCCCAACGTCACGAGTTGAAAGATATGAAACAACTTAAGCCCTTTTAGCATGTAAACATGAAGATGGTAATTATATGTGTGCGCAGGTTCTGAAAATGAAGTCGTACATTGATAAATTAGATAGGATGTGTGTCGTATTTCCAAGGGAGAAAGCCATTGATTTGGTTCTTCTTTCTCTTACTGAGTCATATGGGTAGTTCGTTAAGAACGTTCATATGAGGAATCTCGAAGTGACCCTAAATGATCTAACCCAAATGTTGATGGTAGTCAAGGCAGAAATGTTTAAGTATACCCTAAGTTCTTTGAATAAGTTCACTGGTTTCTCCAGGAAATCCTATATCTCCTGAGGCGATTAACTGATAACCTCAATAGTTTTCCTCTGTAATTACTTAGTTTATACTGATTATACATAACACAATATCGAATGGACAGTTAAATGGGTGTATCTGCCCTAAGCCCACAACCAAACAAGGAACAGGAAGTAAGGCGGAAGTCACACATTTCACTGTCAATCGGACATTACTTATGTACAACTCTGATGTAATAACTAAGGAATTATAGAATTAACCACTAAAGGTCTTTTATGTTACACTAGTTTACCGAGATTGAGTGACTAAGTTCCATTGGATAAGTGGTTTAATCCCATAAACCGTTCTCTTTGTATTACTGTTTTATATTTGTATTCCTATATGAAAACTTGAAACTGAGAGTGTGCCTGGCTCCACCAGGTGTTAATGAAAACTGTATTAAACCATTGTATTTTGTATTCTATAAACTGGTACTTTAAAGGTGTACTTTCGTTTATTTGTTTATACACTAACGTATTATTAATACCTTTTTAATGAGTAGTTTTTATTATAACCATACTATGACTGATGGCCTGAAACAAACGTTTTGTGGGCGTTTAAATTGGTGATAACAATTGTCACTCATCTAACTGTAGCTAGCAGCCTGAGTGCGGGGTTGTCAATCCCGATATAGATCTACACACACTTGTTTCGATCCCCGGCTGGAGATTCTGGTTATAATGTCAGGACTTTCCTATGTTGTCTAAAATGAATTAAACAACCTGAATATAGAGTCTCATAAAAAGCATATTAAACGTTACATGTATATTAGTTTTGAAAACCCAATCATTCTGAAATAATGATTGACAGTATATTCTTAGTTTTCCAAACATGTATTTGATAAGTGTAAACCCTTGATTTGTTTTGAATCAAAACCCTGGTTTCTTGTAAAACAGTGTATTCTAGTATACTTGAATTATGAATTATTACCTCGCGTTTGCTAACTCGGGTAATCTGTATAGTACCTTTGCTAATGCAAACCCGGCAGAATGTATTATTACCTCGTGTTTGCTAAGTTGGGCACTCTGTACAGTACCTTTGCTAATGCAAACCCGACATTACCACGTGTTTGCTAACCCTGGTACTCTGTATAGTACCTTTGTTAATGCAAACTAGGTATGATGTATCTTTACTTCTTTAATATGTTGTTCGTATATTAAAGGTATTATACATATCTTGGTATAGTTGAATGTATTTTGGTAATTTCCTTAGAAAGTATACAGTCGTGAATAATACTTGTATATTTAGTTTTGAATCATAAATTATACCTATTATAATTTATATGTTCTATCTGATTAGCATGAATTCTCATGGAATATCACCTTTGCTCAGCCTGATACAAAGGTAATGATACTAAAAGGAGTAACCTTTTACACTCATATATGTATAATATATATATAATTAAGAAGGAAACGACCTTCGGACAAATAACACAACCTTAATTCCACATCCAAATAAGGAAAAGGATAAGATAATTCATTAGTCCTAAGCCCTTCAGGTCTTATTTATATACTTATACATATATAATCATGATTTTGGTATTTATAATTTGAAATAGTTTATAAAACATTTTTCAAAGAATTTAACATGGCTTTACGTTATTTTGGAAGTATTTGGTAATTCTTAAAAGCATACGGAAACTTTCTGTGTGACTATTATCACACACAGTTATTAACACAATTTATTATTGTGTTAAACTTGTATTCCCCCCCTAAAAAGCATTTAAATAACATTGAAAAGGTAAATTATAGGGGTATGAACTCACTTTGATAAGCGGTGATTCGGGCAGCGTTTCGTTTCCCGTAAAGAGTTTATTTAACGAGAAACTGGCTCAAACCGGGCAGAGTTTCGACAGGAGAGAGGATGAATTCTCGAGAATTCCGGGGCTCCGGGGCTTGCTTCGGGCTTTAGACGTGATACCGGGGCCTTGGGGGTTGTTTGTGAAGTTATGGAAGTGAGAGGAGTGAAAAAGGGCCAAAAATTGGGTGAAAAACCCTTCCATCCGAGAAGGCTCGCACCCTTTATATAGGGGTGCGCGGGTTCGGCCGAAGATGCTTAGTCATTGGACAGGTGGCGAAGCGAGGCATGAGTCAGCAGCACACGCGTCGGAAGGAGCGAAGCCCACGTGCGAAGGTTAAGGCGGTGGAGCTTCTGACCCGGTGCGAGGCACGTGCCTCGGACAGATGGAGGCTTCGGATTTGACCATCCTTCGGTCCAATGGGAGAAGGCCACACATGCGAAGGGGTGTCTGATGCGAAGGTGTAGGCTCGTTACTAGACCGTGGCTGCGGTCCAATCCGATGGTGACATGGCGATTTGCGGTCCAACCCGAAGGTGACACGTGGAGGTTCGCACGTGATGATGACGTGCCCGAAGCCTTGCATGCGAAATTTCCCGGTTTTCAAGATTTTATTGATTTTCGTGCCAAAAACTTGCGAAAATCATAACTTTCGCACACGAGCTCCGTTTTTGACGTTATTTATATGCACGCGTAGGTAAAATCATGCTCTACGACTTTCGTTTAGACTTCGTCGGCTGATTTTGAATTTATTTTTAATATTATTATTTTAAACAGACCGGGACGAGAATCTGTTAAAAATTCATAACTTCTTCATCCGACGTCCGTTTTCGTCTGTCTTTTTACCTTTGTGCTACTTTTGACGAGACCTTCGATTCTCGTTTAAGTTGCGTCGGCTAAATATCGATCGATTTATATTTCGAATATTTAGTTGTCTACTCCTAAACCGAAACTTCGAAAAATCATAACTTCCTCATACGAAGTCGGATTTTCACGTTCTTTTTATGAACGTTATCGGTTTAACATATTCTACAACTTTTATTTAGATTGTTAAGGATAAAAAGCCTTTATCGAAAATTCACTTTTTACACTGAACAGTGTTTTGCCGGTTTTACCGCGGATTTTCGATTGGTCATAACTTCTTCGTTATAACTCGGATTTCAGTGTTCTTTATGTTTTTGGAAACCTTGTTACAAACTCTACCACTTGGTTCATCCCAATTATGATTATTGATCAATTATTTTTTTTGACCAAACTTTGACTGGTGTCACATTATCCCCCCGTTAGAGGGAATTTCGTCCCGAAATTAAGTCTAAAGTGATACTCATGGACTAGGTCTAATCTTTCCTTCCCAAGTGAATCCAGGTCCATGGTTTGTAATCCAGCGAACCTTCACTAACGGGATAAGACTTAGCGTGGTTCTTTAGATTTCCCTATCCATGGTTTTTATTGTTTCTTCTACAGAGTGTAGACTTTTATTTAACTTGATTTCATCGAGTGAAATAACAAGTGTTTTATCGGATGGACACCTCTTTAGATTTGATATGTGAAAGATGGGATGAATGTTATTAAGTTTTTGTGGTAGTTTAAGTTTAAAAGTACAAGACCGATTCTAGTAAGAATCTCAAATGGTCTTATGTACTTTGAGTTTTGTATTTCACGCTTTCTCAAGCACGTCTTGTCCTTCCTGAGTGAGACCTTCATTATGACAAGGTCATCAATCCTAGAATTCCAATGGATTTCTTTTATCGAAGTCATAGCTTCTCTAGTTAACTCTGGAAGCTTTATGGCGCTTCCTGATTCGTATTTTGTTTTTGGTAGTTTCTCGGATGAATTCCAGATCAGCGAGGGTGCTGTGTGGAAATTGGATCTCTAGCTAGTTGCGTATTACCTACTTTAGTCCAGTGTAGATAGGATCTGCACTTGTGACCACAGAAGGTTCTGAATGGAGCAACTTGAATGCTAGTGTGATAAAGGACTCGACTAATTGGTAATTGGATATCCCATTCTTTACCATAGCCGATCCCATAGAATCATGACTACTTTGGTTCCTAGAGATTTTTTAGTGACGGCCTGAACTGGGAGATGATTCTATTATCTCCGTGGAGATAACAGGTATTGGCATACCGTGCACTCACACGTTCTAGTTATCTTCTCTACTTGCCACCTTTTCAGGTTTCAAGGCTTCCTGTTGAGCCTCCTTACTTTGTGTGGAGAGATTTGAAAGGGTTATCATAGTCCAAGATTGGCACTATGACCTGGATACTCTTTTCGACTTAGGGTGTCAGCTACTATATTGGCTTTGTCGAGATGATAACGAATTTCAAATTCGTAGTCATTTAGTAGCTCGACCCATCGGCGTGGTCTCATGTTGAATTCCACCTGGTAGAATACATGATGATGGCTTTTGCTCCGAAGTTCATGATCAGACTCATACTTGGCTCATCCATCATCACCTCGTGTAAACAAGTCGTATATAATTTAGATTTCACAAAACGTTCAGATGGGTGACTCTGCCCCAGGTCCACAACCAAACAAGGAACAGGAGATAGGGCGGAATCACACATCCTTAATCTTGTTAAGTCTAACTTATATACCACCCTCGTGTATACACTTAGCAGTGATAGATTAACTTAATGAGTTCTTAGTCTCTATTCTTGAACTTGACCTATGGTTCGATGATTTTCCTATGAGGTCTATTGAGGTACTTTGGTAGTTACTGACTTCTAAGACTACTTCGGTGCTTTTCGTTTGAAGTTTTCTGTCTACTGAGTAGGCTAGAATGGCGTGGTACTCTTTGCATGGGTACTTCTGAAGTTTTGAAACGAGAGACAACCTAAGGGTTTTGTGTTATGGATTGAAAGAATTTCATCTTGTGGCTAATTAAGGAAAAAGTTCTCTTATACATCATAAGAATTTTCACATGGTAAGGGCCAGGCCAAACCATGTCGAATGAGGATGTCGGAATTTTCTCGATGAAATAGATAATAAGTCGTTCTGGGACGAATGCTTACTAGGATGATATCCTATGTACCTAAGTTCTCAACGTTTCTAGTTTTATCATGTTATTATCGCTACGAACCCCTTTTGATTCGAAATTGGTGGGTACTACCAATACGAGGGTTCTGATAATTTGAAATTATGAACTTTCATGGAACGATCCCTACTAGGTCTCTCTATAATCGCATGGTGTATACAAGTCGTGTATAATTAAGATTGGTAAGACCTTTGACTGAGCAACCCTGCCCTAAATCCACAACCAAATAAGGAACAGGAAATGAGGTGGGATTACTCACTCTAAGTCTACAAATCTTAATTATAAATGACCCTTATGTATACACTAAGTTATCATACCTTACCTGTTAGGGTTTCAAATTTTTATATAAGTGTTATGATTTAATTTGAACGGAAGAGTAATCATAATTATAGATAATTATCGGGGTTTGGAAGCGTACCAAAATATAGCAGGGTTCTTTGATGCTTTCCCATGTATTGGGATCAAAATCCTCCTGCTCCCCCGTCGTTCTTCTCTGTTGGACAATCCCTCTTGTAATGTCCTATTTCACCACAAAGGTGACATATGGGAATGGTTCCAACATCGGTAATTGAAGTGATGAACTCAACTGGAGTTCTACAGATGCGGGCGGTATGCCCCTTCAAGTTGCATCTATTGCATTGCAGCTCTCGACAAACTCCATGATGATGGTAGTTGCACTTGCTGCAGTGTGGGAGGTTTCCTAAGTACGGCTTGGTAGGTGCTAGAATAACAGGGCCGATGGGGGTATTGACTGCCCCAGTTCGTTGCCCTCTGTTAGGTTCTTGAGTTGAACAACTCCCTTTCTTGTTCTTCAACTTTCGTTTAAGGATATTAGGCTTAAGGTTCAAGGTGTTCTTACAAGTAGGTGCTCGTTGCTGTACTTGGCCATCACCACGATCGGGGTTACCGATAGTATTACTACTAACATTTGCATTGTTAGCATTAAGGTGTGCCATGACAGCCATTACAGCTGCTGTGACCGCAGCTTGAAACATAGCCGTATCTATCTGAAGGATTGGTGTTTTGCTGGTGGGTTGGTTACACTTCTTTGGAGGCATGATTCTGTTACATGATAAGAAAATGGGCTCGTGAGCGACTATCGTGTCTCTAGATGTATTCTAACCATTTGTATCTATGTATTAATCTTTTGTTTTGTTATATTGTTCTCAATGATTCGACCTGCATCCTTATGATGCAGTCATGGTAAGGAACATAATTAAGTTTCTAGAATGGTTAGGAACCGAGTATCATCCGAACTAAGTTACCTTCGTTTGGTGGATATCGTTTCCCAATTTTCGAAAATATTCGAAAATAATTCATAACAGTGTCTATATAAAATAGACTTATGAATTTGAGAAGTAATCACTATCAATTAAGATTTCATGATCTGATTTATTGTTATTAGCCGTGACAAGAAAAGAGGATAAGCTCCCAACCTAATGTGAGTAATGAAATCACTAACTCACTAGGTTGAACCGATTTACTAGTTATTGCTTAGATGAAAAGGTGCTTAAACACTTCACATGAATCATGCGTGAATTTCCTTTGTTCTCTGTTCTATTCTGAGTGGCAATAATTTGTTTCCTCCTGGTATCTATAGGGTGTCCTTCTCCTCTGTAGGTATATTGAATTCCCGGGCTGTCTTACTTCCGATTCTGATACTGATCCCCATTACTTCGTAATGAAGATTTTGAATCTCGGAAGTTCATGCGAATCTCTCATTGGTGTCCTTAATAGGGTAAGGGTACTAAATGATTTCTATAGTTTATTTACTTCTCATATGTTTCTTTCTTGGAATTCTCCTAATGAAATTCTGTTGGATCCTCCTTGACTTTTCTATTGATTGCTGGAGTAACTATGTTTATCTAACGGGTTTATACGAGAATGGGAATGTCTAAAGAATCTATGAGAAAATCTTTACGAAGGTGATTCTTCCTGGTCCTTCTATAATCACATGGTGTGTACCGATTATATATAATCCAGATCAAATAGACCTTTGAATAAGTAATCCTACTCTAAAACCACATCCAAACAAGGAAAAGGAAGTAGAGTGAAAATCACCTATTCTAAGTCTATAAAATATTGGCTATATATAACCTTAACGTATCCACTTAGTAATTATAGACTTATCAGAAAAGATCTTTTTAACATTTCCCCAAAGGTATGTAACATACCTCCATGTTATTTTAGTTATGAGTTTGATTCTTGGATTTCTAGATACAAGAACTTAACAAGTTTTCAGTTTTCTTGTTATATCATCCTAAAATACCCCCATAGTATTTTAGTCTTTGGTTCTAGAATTCTTCTGGCGCTTAGGTAAGTTTTAGACCAGTTGCAACACTACAATCACTCCCCAAACACGTGTTGGTCATACCTCGGATGAATATAGTTGATCAGGCTATATTGATCCCATATATGATTACGTCACTGTCTAGGTTTAACTGCAATGTCCAACATCTAAATACTTTAGTTTTATTCTTCTTGTGATACTCATTCTGGTATATATACTCTGCATGTACTTATACTTTTATAAAATATTGATATATTTTTAAAGTATAACTCTTGGTCAGAGTGTTTTTATCCCAATGGGTTTATAGTTGTATATCTTTTATGACTGACATACTGAGTTCACTATAAACACTGCTCTGATACCAATCTGTCGCACCCCCAAACCAGAACGGCGGAAACGTTCGGGGGCGGAGGACTTAAGGTAAGTATCACAACACATGTAACATAGTAATCAAAGTACAAACAACCATTGCATTAATAAGTATAAGTTTTACATAAGTGTTTAAACATTACATATTCAAATACTAAAGTAGGTACAGCAGAAGACAAGAGTCGCGGTACGGTACTAGGTAGTCTTCTCAAAAGCTTCGGGAGTGTACCTGTCTACTGGATTCCTAAGAATACAAGTTATTTGGAAAGAGTAGATCAGCATTTAAGCTGGTGAGTTTATAAGTATTTTAGTTCTGTTAAGTATACCCTAAGTTCTTTGAATAAGTTCACTGGTTTCTCCAGGAAATCCTATATCTCCTGAGGCGATTAACTGATAACCTCAATAGTTTCCCTCTGTAATTACTTAGTTTATACTGATTATACATAACACAATATCGAATGGACAGTTAAATGGGTGTATCTGCCCTAAGCCCACAACCAAACAAGGAACAGGAAGTAAGGCGAAAGTCACACATTTCACTGTCAATCGGACATTACTTATGTACAACTCTGATGTAATAACTAAGGAATTATAGAATTAACCACTAAAGGTCTTTTATGTTACACTAGTTTACCGAGATTGAGTGACTAAGTTCCATTGGATAAGTGGTTTAATCCCATAAACCGTTCTCTTTGTATTACTGTTTTATATTTGTATTCCTATATGAAAACTTGAAACTGAGAGTGTGCCTGGCTCCACCAGGTGTTAATGAAAACTGTATTAAACCATTGTATTTTGTATTCTATAAACTGGTACTTTAAAGGTGTACTTTCGTTTATTTGTTTATACACTAACGTATTATTAATACCTTTTTAATGAGTAGTTTTTATTATAACCATACTATGACTGATGGCCTGAAACAAACGTTTTGTGGGCGTTTAAATTGGTGATAACAATTGTCACTCATCTAACTGTAGCTAGCAGCCTGAGTGCGGGGTTGTCAATCCCGATATAGATCTACACACACTTGTTTCGATCCCCGGCTGGAGATTCTGGTTATAATGTCAGGACTTTCCTATGTTGTCTAAAATGAATTAAACAACCTGAATATAGAGTCTCATAAAAAGCATATTAAACGTTACATGTATATTAGTTTTGAAAACCCAATCATTCTGAAATAATGATTGACAGTATATTCTTAGTTTTCCAAACATGTATTTGATAAGTGTAAACCCTTGATTTGTTTTGAATCAAAACCCTGGTTTCTTGTAAAACAGTGTATTCTAGTATACTTGAATTATGAATTATTACCTCGCGTTTGCTAACTCGGGTACTCTGTATAGTACCTTTGCTAATGCAAACCCGGCAGAATGTATTATTACCTCGTGTTTGCTAAGTTGGGCACTCTGTACAGTACCTTTGCTAATGCAAACCCGACATTACCACGTGTTTGCTAACCCTGGTACTCTGTATAGTACCTTTGTTAATGCAAACTAGGTATGATGTATCTTTACTTCTTTAATATGTTGTTCGTATATTAAAGGTATTATACATATCTTGGTATAGTTGAATGTATTTTGGTAATTTCCTTAGAAAGTATACAGTCGTGAATAATACTTGTATATTTAGTTTTGAATCATAAATTATACCTATTATAATTTATATGTTCTATCTGATTAGCATGAATTCTCATGGAATATCACCTTTGCTCAGCCTGATACAAAGGTAATGATACTAAAAGGAGTAACCTTTTACACTCATATATGTATAATATATATATAATTAAGAAGGAAACGACCTTCGGACAAATAACACAACCTTAATTCCACATCCAAATAAGGAAAAGGATAAGATAATTCATTAGTCCTAAGCCCTTCAGGTCTTATTTATATACTTATACATATATAATCATGATTTTGGTATTTATAATTTGAAATAGTTTATAAAACATTTTTCAAAGAATTTAACATGGCTTTACGTTATTTTGGAAGTATTTGGTAATTCTTAAAAGCATACGGAAACTTTCTGTGTGACTATTATCACACACAGTTATTAACACAATTTATTATTGTGTTAAACTTGTATTCCCCCCCTAAAAAGCATTTAAATAACATTGAAAAGGTAAATTATAGGGGTATGAACTCACTTTGATAAGCGGTGATTCGGGCAGCGTTTCGTTTCCCGTAAAGAGTTTATTTAACGAGAAACTGGCTCAAACCGGGCAGAGTTTCGACAGGAGAGAGGATGAATTCTCGAGAATTCCGGGGCTCCGGGGCTTGCTTCGGGCTTTCGACGTGATACCGGGGCCTTGGGGGTTGTTTGTGAAGTTATGGAAGTGAGAGGAGTGAAAAAGGGCCAAAAATTGGGTGAAAAACCCTTCCATCCGAGAAGGCTCGCACCCTTTATATAGGGGTGTGCGGGTTCGGCCGAAGATGCTTAGTCATTGGACAGGTGGCGAAGCGAGGCATGAGTCAGCAGCAGACGCGTCGGAAGGAGCGAAGCCCACGTGCGAAGGTTAAGGCGGTGGAGCTTCTGACCCGGTGCGAGGCACGTGCCTCGGACAGATGGAGGCTTCGGATTTGACCATCCTTCGGTCCAATGGGAGAAGGCCACGCATGCGAAGGGGTGTCTGATGCGAAGGTGTAGGCTCGTTACTGGACCGCGGTTGCGGTCCAATCCGATGGTGACACGGCGATTTGCGGTCCAACCCGAAGGTGACACGTGGAGGTTCGCACGTGATGATGACGTGTCCGAAGCCTTGCATGCGAAATTTCCCGGTTTTCAAGATTTTCTTGATTTTCGTGCCAAAAACTTGCGAAAATCATAACTTTCGCATACAAGCTCCGTTTTTGACGTTAGTTATATGCACGCGTAGGTAAAATCATACTTTACGACTTTCGTTTAGACTTCGTCGACTGATTTTGAATTTATTTTTAATATTATTATTTTAAACAGACCGGGACGGGAATCTGTTAAAAATTCATAACTTCTTTATCCGACGTCCGTTTTCGTCTGTCTTTTTACCGTTGTGCTACTTTTGATGAGACCTTCGATTCTCGTTTAAGTTTCGTCGGCTAAATATCGATCGATTTATATTTCGAATATTTAGCTGTCTACTCCTAAACCGAAACTTCGAAAAATCATAACTTCCTCATACGAAGTCGGATTTTCACGTTCTTTTTATGAACGTTCTCGGTTTAACATATTCTACAACTTTTATTTAGATTGTTAAGGCTAAAAAGCCTTTTATCGAAAATTCACTTTTTACACTGAACAGTGTTTTGCCGGTTTTACCGCGGATTTTCGATTGGTCATAACTTCTTCGTTATAACTCGGATTTCAGTGTTCTTTATGTTTTTGGAAACCTTGTTACAAACTCTACCACTTGGTTCATCCCAATTATGATTATTGATCAATTATTTTTTTGACCAAACTTTGACTGGTGTCACACTAAAGGATCTTAGAGATGGTAAAGCCAATTTGTATGACTCTACTTCAGGTACATCCATTATCTAACTTCGTTTTTTTATAAGTTCCTATTTTTAGACTCTTAATACATAATGTGATGATCACATTTTGATGGTATTGCAAAATCTAAAAGAAAGAAGGAAGCTTAAGTGAAGTGAGTTAAATCTGATCGTGAGAAATGGACTTTGGTCTCATGGTTCGATAGTCAGAATTTAGAGCTACTACTAGGGAGTTAGGGTAATTTAAAAGATTGTTATTACTCTTTGGAGATGTCTAGAAATATATTTTTCATTTTATACATTGTAAGGACAAGTTCTAATTTTCTTTTAGCAATAAAATGAATTTTTGGTTTATAAAGTTGCCTTATTTCCTTGCAAAGGCATTTATGAAAGTTTTGGTTATGTTTCTAATAATAGTAATGTTAATAGTGGATATTGATTCTTCTAGAACGTGTTTGTGGCATTGTCATTTTTTGACCAAGTGAAAAGGAATCTCATCACCAAGTTTCAATTGGACAAAAACTTGGAGTCATACAATTCGAATTGCATGATGCATGAGAATCTTATTTATTTGAAAATTATGACTAATTAGTTGTTCACATGTTGATGTGATGCAAGTGAAGGACTAATGGATCTCGTATATGTTGATATGGACTCTTCAGATCCACCACAAGGGACAATAACTCTATTCATCATGATTTATTGATGCTTCAGTAAATATGTTTTTGTTTATAAGATTAAGCAGAATTATAATACTTTTGAAAGGTTCAAAGAGTAGCAAAACGAATAAAAGAATCTAAGGCAGAAAGATAAAAGATTCTCCAACCTAAAAAGAAAGGAGAATGCTTTAGTATCATGCTTTATGATCATCTTAGTAATTGTGGAATTGTATCACAATTAATCCTCCCAAAACATCTTAGTACAATTGTATGACTAAGAAGAGAAATCGAACATTGATATAAATGGTTCGATCATAAGATGAGTCATATTGTGTTCCCAATCAAAGTTTTAGAGCCATGCTCTAGTAACAATGAATCATATCTTGAAACTCATTTCAAATACTAATAAGGATAACAACACGTCGTAATATGTGGAGTAATAATATTTTCTTACACTAGAACATTTGGAGTTGGAGTTGTGATGTTTTCGTTGATCTAGAAACAAAAGATAACCTGATACCTATTCTATGAAGTATATTCTTGTCGAAAATCTACATGAACTTTTGAATATTTGTTTTAGCTCGTCAAGGAATGTTTATTGAGAGAAAAACTCATATGTCAAGAAGTCAATGGGAGTCGTATTGATCTTGAGAGTTTCAAGAGTCAACCGACAATGAGCCTTTTTGTTATCACTAGCACGCGACCTGAGGTCGATAACCTGTTGTGTTTATTGACACATTCTAATTTCTAGGCACTTCCAGTTGAGTTCGCACCGCCTATGAGTTCTATGTTTTTCATTTAACTGCAAAAGGCTAAGCACATTGGTCTGTGAAAGTACACTGATCGATATGGGTGAGTTGCTAACAACAAGGAAGCACTGGTGGGCTTTTGAAGTTCCATAAGGTAAGAAATTTTGATTAAGCAAATTCCAGTCCATGAAGGATAACTAAATATAATTTTGGTTTGTCCTAAACCTTGTCTTATGACTATAGGTTGAAAATTAAAGTTCTACATGGATGGGAACATATGCACCTTCGAATCTAGTTGATAAAAGGTTTCACTCTAATTCATGAAAATAGTAATGAGGAAACACTTTTACTAGTAAATTTTAAAAGGTCTGATAAAGATCAATATGGATATTGGTTGTATTAATTACATTCTCAAATTTACAATATGATTACAACACCCCTCTTCATATTTCGAATTGTGAAGAATGACAATGAATTGTTTAGTCTTTCAGGAGATATGTATATCACGTCTTGAAAGAGGTTGAACACCTACACTATCCAGATAAAGTGCATAAGCTTAAGAAGCCTAATTAGAGTCTTGACGAAGCATCGCAAAATAGGAATATGTACTTCCATGAGAAAGTAAAAAGGTATTGATTTATAGAAGTCCAGTTGATTTCTGAGTACATGTCAAAGCTAGTGGGAACATTATTGTTATGTCTGGTATTGCATGTTGACAATACTAT
Organism: Lactuca virosa; assembly: GCF_052849685.1. Lineage (NCBI taxonomy): Eukaryota > Viridiplantae > Streptophyta > Magnoliopsida > Asterales > Asteraceae > Lactuca > Lactuca virosa. The sequence continues at coordinate 67,066,463 of NC_136433.1, forward strand.
CGATAGGGAACAATGTATGTAATTTGCAAGTTGTAAATGTTGGGAACCATTATGCTATATTGGACATAAGGGAAAGGTCACTCATCTTCATTTTGAATCTAAAACTTTAGATTGAATAATTTAATAGAACGTAGTCAAAGGCATACCATGTTGAAATGTTTCGACATTTTGTATTTTATATATGGAAATATTCTAGCAAGGAATTGAAAAAATATTAGACCATTGTAATAATGAGTCGAGTCCCATATCCTTTGGATATATGATTGACTGCATATGCTATAATATTCGATTATTCTATTTTTCAAATGCTTTTAGCATTATGTGAAAAGGATTAGAATTGCATATGATTGAAGTGATGGGTTTTAGGTGAAACAAATAAACTAGAAAACAATTCCTAAGTTCACATGCAACCTACTTTGGATCTATGTTTTAACTATTGAACATATAACTTTGAATTGCAAAACAAGAACCCTAGAGGAGAGATGCTATTTTCGAAATTAACAAACTATGGTTTTAGAATTACATACCTTTCAATTGTTACAGAAAACAATTGTTAATCCTCTTGAACTTGATCTTCTTGGAAGCCTAGCACCACAAATGTAATGCCTCTAATGGAGTCACACCCAAAAGCTAGCAAGAAGGAAACTTGAAGGAGAGAAAGTAGGGTATGCAAAAATCGGCCCTAGGGTTTCACAAGGGAAGGAGTGGCCGAATTTAGGAGCTGGGAGGCTCTTTATATAGCTGAGGGATCTAGGGTTTAGGGAAAACCCTAATACTCCTTTGCTTGGGGCCTAAGCTAATCGAAAGGCCTTATCTAAGCCCCTTGGACGAAATCCTTATGGTTTCCCCTATAAATTTCGTCCACCTCGTTCCAAGGAGGTTCTGGAGCCTTCCACTCAACTATTTGATAATTGCAAACTAGTCCCTACACTTTATAATTAATACAATTAACCCCAAAATTAATTTTAATTAATTTATGGCTAACTATTAATTAAACCTTATGATTTCTAATTAATATATTAATCTTTTAACATATTAATAAATCATTTATATTAATTTATTAATCTTATAATAAATCAATATCTCTCCTTTCATAATTTCCTTGTCCAGTTGCTAGGTTTGAGGGCAACCCAAAAGGACTGTGCTGCTATCAATTCAAGTACATACCAATTATAGTTATGGGCTTAGACACCTAATCCAACAGTCTCCCACTTGGATAATTCTGTAACTAGAATTGCTAGTATGCCTTCTAAATTTGACCAGCAAATTGTAGTTTCCAAAAGCTGCTGCTGAACTCTGCCCCAGTCAGTTACGTGTCCTTAGATAAGTGATCATATAATCCTTCGATCTGCAAGATATCCCCAGACATAAGACATGGAATGTAATCAATCTCTTTGTCTAGAATCTATGTTTCCCGATTTCTGATTTGTGATGATGTAGGACTTCTAATTGAACACATCAATTTAGTCCTGGTTGGGCCCAACGCATAAGTCAACACCAAATCATCGAGGGGCCCACAGATATCGCTTTTCCGGTTAGGGCAAAAGGAACGAATAAACGTTGACTCATATGCTTGTATCTTTTACTCATCAAATTATACATGACAATACGTTTTATAACACCAAGTTACTGATGCGTTTTCGTATCACCAATGTATAACCGACTGTATAAATTACAACTCATATATCTTCGTTTCAAGATTATAAGATATTATCGTCTCAGCATTACTCGTGATGAATTCCATGAAGTGATACTCTGAGCGAGGGTTTATCCAATACTCAAATCTTAATTTCTGAGTACTCATGAACATTGCAGCAATTCTATTGCCATGTCTATCCTTAGATAATCTGCAATCCAATTCACGACAGTCTTAATTAACTACTTACTTCCAAAAGTATGAGCGACTGTGGAGTTTGAATAATCATATTATTCGGGAAGTAAAAACATGCAAAATATGAAACACAATAATAAACAATTGACAAAAGGCAGTAAACAAACTCATAAATAATACTTTATTATTTAATCACCAAAAGTCAATTACATTTACTTTGTAACAAGTTTCTGAACTAGACTAATCTAACTACTAAAACTAATATCATCTTTCAGTCCTATGCTCCGAGCATACTAAATATGCTTAGCCCTACTCAGACCCTTTGTGAGGGGGTCTGCTGGGTTATCTTCAGATGACACCCTCTTTACTACAAGATGGCATTCTTCTACTCTATGCCTGATGAAATGGTACTTTCTGTCGATATGCCTGGTTTTACCATGATCTCTGGGTTCCTTAGTTAAGGCAACCACTCCCTGATTATCGCAGAACAGTTCCATAGGCCCCTGGATGGTTGGAACAACTCCGAGATCTCCGATGAAGTTCCTCAACCAAGCTGCTTCTTTCGACGCTTCACTCGCTGCTATGTACTCTGATTCACAAGTAGAATCAGCCACCGTATCTTGCTTGGAACTTTTCTAAGTAACCACTCCTCCATTCAGTAAAAATACCCATCCAGACTAAGAATGGAAGTTATCTCTATTCGTTTGAAAACTGGCATCACTGTAACCATCTACTCTCAAAGTATCATTGCCACCACGCACAAGGACCCAGTCCTTTGTCCTTCGCAAATACTTGAGTATATTCTTAACCGCTATCCAATGAGCTCTACCTGGGTTTCCCTGATAGCGACTGACCATGCTCAAAGAAAATGCCACATCAGGGCGAGTACATGTCATAGCGTACATGATCGATCCGACAAAGGAAGCATAAGGTACACGACACATGTCAGCTATTTCCTCATCTGTACTCGGGCATTGGGTCTTACTCAATTTGGTATTGCTTTGGATAGGTAGCTCTCCCTTCTTGGAATTTTCCATACTAAACCTCTTTAGTACCTTATCCAAGTATGTACTTTAACTAAGTCCAATCAGTCTCTTCTTTCTATCTCTCAATATTCTAATCTTAAGAATATAGGCAGCTTCTCCAAGGTCTTTCATGGCAAAACACTTTCCAAGCCAAGACTTAACATCTTTCAAGGTTGGAACGTCGTTACCAATGAGTAATATGTCATCGACATATAACACCAGAAAAGTTACTATACTCCCACTAGCCTTGATATACACACAAAACTCATCTTCACTTCTAGAGAAACCAAACTCTTTGACTTTCTCATGGAAGCAAATATTCCAGCTGCGAGATGCTTGTTTCAATCCATAAATGGATTTCTCAAGCTTGCACACTCTATTGGGAAACTTTGCATCAACAAAACCCTCTGGCTGATTCATGTAAACATCCTCAGCCAACTTCTCGTTAAGGAAAGCAGTCTTGACATCCATCTGCCAGATTTCATAGTCATGAAAGGCAGCTATGGCGAACAATATCCTAATAGATTTAATCTTAGCTACTGGCGAGAAGGTCTCATCATAGTCAACCCCTGGGGTTTGAGTGAAACATTTTGCAACCAGTCGAGCCTTGAATGTGTGCACATTTCCATCCATGTCTGTCTTCTTCTTGAAGATCCATTTGCACCCAACTGTCTTACGACCTGGTGCACTATCAACCAAATTCCAAACTTGGTTGTCATACATGGACTTAATCTCACTGTCCATTGCCTCTTTCCACTTGGAAGCCTCTGGGCCTGCCATTGCTTCCTTGTAAGTAACTGGTGCATCTAAATTTACCAGTGTCCTATCACTGATGAATGTGTCACCATCTGAAGTAATATGAAAACCATACAACTCAGGTGGCACACTCACCCTAGTGGATCTTCGAAGAGGTAATGAGTTATCAACTGGTTCAACAGGAACTGTTTCCTCTGGTTGAGTGCTAGTGTCATCTAAGTTTCCTTCATTGGCCAACTCTTGAATTTCTTTAAGGTCTATGGTGCTCCCACTTTCCTCTTTGAATATGAGCTCTCTTTCTAGAAAGACTCCTCTTCGTGCTACAAAGACCACATTTTCACTAGGTCAGTAGAACAAATATCCAAAAGACTGCTTTGGGTAACCAATGAAAACACATTTCTCACTTCTAGCTGCTAGCTTGTCGTGAGTCACTCGTCTCACGAAAGCTTCACAACCCCAAACTTTAATATGTGCTAACGAGGGAACTTTCCCCGTCCACATTTCGTGAGGTGTTTTGGCAACCTTCTTTGTAGGGACAAGATTGAGGATGTGGGCGGCTGTCTCTAAGGCATACCCCCAGAAGTGAATAGGAAGCGAAGCACGAATCATCATAGAACGAACCATGTCTAACAAGGTTTGATTACGCCTCTTAGCTACACCATTTAACTGTGGTGTCCTAGGAGGAGTTAATTGTGAGACTATCCCACATTCTTTTAGATAGTCGTTGAACTCGATACTAAGATACTCCCCGCCTCTATCGGATCTAAGTACCTTTATCTTCCTGCCCAATTGATTTTCGACCTCATGCTTAAACTCTTTGAACTTTTCAAAGGTTTCTGACTTATGTTTGATTAAGTAGATATAGCCATATCTGCTATAATCATCAGTGAAAGTCACATAGAATCGATTAGCATCCCTTGTAGTTGATTTGAAGGGCCCACATACATCTGTATGTATGAGGTCCAACAGACCTTCACCTTTTTCACAAGACCCTGTGAATGGTGATTTCGTCATCTTTCCCAAAAGACAAGATTCACACATATCATCTGATTTTAGTTCAAATGATTCCAACACTCCATCCTTTTGGAGTTGGGCTTTGCGTTTCTTGTTAATGTGTCCAAGACGACAATGCCACAAGCATGCCTTGTGTACACTGTTAGACAAGTCAATATTAAACACACTATTACCTAAGCTGTCAACACAAGTCACTGTTTCATACACACCATCACAAGGTAAAGCTTCAAACACAAAAACACCATTCTTATAAACAGAAATTGAACCATTCAAATCATTAAAAGAATACTTAAAACCTTGTCTGAACAATGCATGAAATGAAATAATGTTTCTCGTCATCTCAGACGAATAGCAACAATTCAATAAGTCTAATCTAACATCATTATTAAGTAAAAGTTGATAAACTCCAATCTTGGTCACTGGTGAAGACTTTCTGTTCCCCATGATCAAGTTTATCCTCCCTCGCTCCACCTCCTCACTTTCTTTTAGCCCCTGCAAATCAGAACAGATGTGAAAACCACATCCTGAATCAAGGACCCATGAACGAGAAGATAATGAGTTATTAGAAGAAATAGTGTAAATACCTGCTGAAGATGGCTTCACTTTGCCATATTTGATATCCTGTAGATATTTTGGGCAGTTTCTCTTCCAGTGCCCTTTGTCGTTGCAATAAAAGCAATCAGCATCCTTTGGATCAGAAACATGGGGAATGGTAGCATTAGGCTTAGCCTTTGGTCCATTTGTAGATGACCCAGCTTGAGCCTTGCTCTTCCAATTTTGCTTAGAAGGACCTTTCCTCTTTTTCCCCTTTCCCTGTCTAATAGCCAAGACAGGGGAACTTGCAGGAGTGGAGGCTATACTTTTACCCTTCATCCCTGCTTCAGCTGTTTGCAACAAGTTGTGCAATTGGGCCAGTGTCTGCTCAGTGTTGTTCAAATGGTAAGTTAGGATAAACTGACCATAACAATCAGGTAATGAGTTCAAGACCATGTCAATGGCCAATTCCTCATCAAAGTGAATGTTGAGCTTGACCAAACACTCTATGTAGCGTTGCTTTCTTTGCACATGAGATACAACCGACTCCCCTTCTTTCATCTTGCAAGCCATGAGTGACTTGACTACTTCAAACTTTTCTTGACGAGCTCGCTTATGGTACTTTTCCATAAGGTCCTTGTTCATCTCAAAGGGCCAGTAGTCCTCATAGTACCTCTGCAGTTCTGGGGACATGGTTGCGACCATGATGCATGCTACTTTGGTAACATCATCATAGTGTTTCTTGTAGGCAGCATATTCTTCAGGAGTAGCTTTAGACTCATCAAGCTCTTTGAGCTCCTTTTCAAGGATATATTATTTGTCCTCAAATCGAAGCGCCATCTTGATGTTACGCATCCAATCGTTATAGTTAGAGTCATCCATAACGACTTTGGAGCAAATGTTGAGCAAAGAGAAGTTGTGGTTGGAGGATGATGAAGCAGAATTGTTTCCAGGTAAGACATCTGAAAAGAAGGATAGTTTTAGTTAGATTTCAAGATACCTCAATATAATATGTTGGATTAGTGTTTAAGTCCATAACTATAATTGGTATGTACTTGACCCGATTTGGCATGGTCCATTTGGGTTGCACTTCACCTGAACAATTTATATGGATAGTCTTTTGAGAATAGTATGTTTATGATTTATATTAATATATTATAAGTTCTAATATATTAATATGGAATCATATTATTTAATTAGTATTGATCCAGAATTAATTTAGTGATCAAAAGGAACTAATTAAATATGGACTCTTGTATATATATATATATATATATATATATATATATATATATATATATATATATATATATATATATATATATATATATGGAATGGGCCAATTTCATTTAGGTTGGGCTAAGCTTGCATGGATATTCCATGGAGTTTTTAACCCATGGATCCTATGGAAATGAAAGGTCATGGGTATTAGGGTTTACATGAATGTAACCCTAATCCTCCATACTATATAAAGAGGTCCTTGGCACTTGAAATTGGTACGAATGTGTGAGGACAAAGGGTGGGCCGATTTCTAGAAGTGCTAGCTATTCTCTCAAGTTTTCCAAGGTGTTTTTGGTGATTTGTGATTCCATTTGAGGCTTCCACACTATTGGGGCTAAGCTCTTAAAGCTTGAAGACATCAAGCTACATCAAAAGGTATGTCATCTAACTAGAACTTTGTAGTATAGGTGCTTCATAATATGCTAGTTAGGATGAAACCTTGGAATAGTTAATATTTGCATGTATAATAGAGAAAACATAGATCCAAGGTTTATAGGGTTGCATGTACACCATAGGAGTGTTAGAATGCTCAAAACCCAACAGTGGTATCAGAGCCATGGGTTGTTTTCTGTTATATTGATGCAAATGTTTTATTTTCAAGTTGGAAAAAAAAGGAAAAAAAAACATGACGTTTGTCAAATGTTAAGATAATTACTTGTTTTGTGAAAAACGAATTATTTGTAAAATTTGAATCATTTGTTATATGAGTTGAATTAGGTCAAATTTAGTAAAAGATAAAATGATATGATTATTTTATTAGTTTTAAAAGTTTGATCTAAATGTTTTAAGGAGTTACATATTTTGTCATAAAATTTTGGAGCTCAAAAGTTTTTTTTAAAGTTGTGATCTTGAGGCTTTTTGAAACTTCCATAAGTTATGGATATGAAAGTTTTTTTTTTAAAAAAAAAATTTTGATTCAAAGTTTTTATGGAGTGACAAAATTTGGTGTTAATATTTTAAAGAATTCCATAACTTGTTCTTAAGTTATGGAACATGGAAAGTTTCATCATAAAACACCATTAATTCCATAAGTTATGGAATCCAAAGGTTTTCAAGAATTACAAAACTTGCCCTCAAGTTTTGGAATTTGAGAAAAGTTTTTTATGAAAAAAAGAATTGAATTCTAAAACTCTTGGGGTTCATAACTTAAACAATTAATTAAATGGTTTTAATTTTGAGTTTAATAATTGGAATTATGATGTTTTGTTGAATAGTTCAAATTAACTCTTATGGACTTTATTAATAGTTAATTAAAGCGTTTAATTTAAAGAGTATTATTAATCCATAAATATATGGTTTGAGTTTAATTAAATTAAAAGTCTAGTTTAATTAATAGATTAAACCACCAAGTATTTTAAATGTCTAAAATACACCCTTATACTATTATAATATTAAAAGTTTAATATATTATATGTATAAGAGCAAGTCGTCTTACCATTAGTAGGTCTCATTCACGAAGCCGGTCTATAAGGGGGGTATAAGGTTACTCCCTATAAAATGGCAGTTTAATGGGTGTCCACTCTCACTCACCGCTTCCTTGACCGGTGGAGGGTCGTTAGCCGAACAGGTAGGGCAAGGACTATAATTCTCCCTTCGTTATAAGTATAATGATAAATACTAAGTAACTAAACACTTATAAATTCCCAATCTTAGTTACTTAGGAAAATGTGAATAAGGTGCTAATCCATGAAATTACACTTTGCACTTTGTTTAAACCGTTAGCGGAGCGTGTGTGGTTAACCGGCACACTAACCTGGATTTAACAAAGTAGGCAAAGGGTAACTTAATATTTATCATAGTATCGGTGGAGCTCGTGTGGTTAACCGGCACATCGATTGAGGGGTAAATATTAAGGGTACCAAGTATATTTGCATGGTTACTTCACACCTTGTTTTGTGATCCTCGGCATCCCAGTCACAAAACCTGAAGGGCACACTCGAGATTGAAACATGCCATTGAAAAGTTCAATGAATCTCAAAAGATCTAGGAGTTTCAAATCCAAGTAAAAAACCTAATTAAATTGTTTCGTTTTTCATGGTGGAAATTGGTAAATCGTCATTTACCTACCTTCAACTATTTTATAACTCGGATTACGGCATCCCTCTTCCAGTTATAAATAGGTTGTTGGATCCTAGCCTTAATATTTCATATTGGGTGTTATATTAAGGACTTTAGATCAACTATCTTGAATATCTCCCAAAAGATGTCGAGTTCAGACATCTATGATCTTCTCAAATCTCTTGGAACTTTACTTCCTCCACCTCCTCCAATTATTCTCCCTAACCCACAAGTTCAAGGTCACTCAAGCCCTAATGGCAAGAAAGGTCTATGTGTGATCACATCTTAGAGATGAAGTCACATATTGACAAGCCGGGAGAGTTGGGTTTCAAAGTCTTGAGAAGGTTGGATGTTCAATCACTTTCTAAGTCACATAGTGATTTCCTTTGGGACTACTATGATACAGACTATGACATGAACCTTAATGACCATATCTATTTGCTTGGTGCTGCTGAATCAGCAATGATTTGGAACGATAGTGAAGCAAATTTGATTAGAAGATCAACTTCCCAAAAACTTTATGGACAGTGACAATGGTGACACTGGAAATCCAGAAAAAGCATTCTCTTCCCAATGGAAAGGGATTGGCCATAGTCAACCCGGTTGACCAAATGGTAAAGAGAAAGGCTAAGTCTGAGATGGTCCCATTACCAAAGGGTCCATATGTTTATTTTGCCAAAGGAAGGGGCGTTGATTGCAAAGCTGCCAAATTTACTAAGGATGTTAAAGTCAATAAGTTTGACTCTACATCAGGTAGAGCCCATTATCTAACTCTGTTAAGTTCTATTCTGAGATCCTCATTACATGATGTGACTGGGTCACATGTTGATGTTTTAAGAATCAAAGAATATAGAGAAATCTTAAAGGAAGTATATGCTGATTCTGATCGCGAAGGTGGATTTCGATCGCATCAGAATTTTGAGCAGTTGCTTAAGAAGTTATGATATATTGCTAAGGAATAGATAACAACAATTTTCCATGTGGATTGTAAGGATAAGTTTTTCCGCAAAGTTTTAAAATAAAAGAAAATTGTTTAATTTTGTTTATTTGAAGTATCCTTACAATGACATTTGTGGAAAATTGTTGCTTATATGATTCCACTGACAACAATATTGGAAAATGGATTTGATTCTTTCATTTGTGGTAGTGTCTAAATTTACCAAATCAGGAAAGTTCCTCATCACCCAAGTTTCAATTGGACCGAAACTTGGAATCATGCAAGTTGAATAGTATGATGAATGAGAACTTTCAAGCATTGGAAAATCAAGACTAATTACTTGTTCACATGGATGTGTGAGTCAAGTGAATGACTAAAGGGATCGAGTACACATTCTTGTGCATTGGTCATGTCCACCACAAAGCACGTTAAGACTATTTGATTTACTAAAGTTTAGTAAATATGGTTATACTTACAAGTTTAAGTATAATTCTGAAACATTGGAAAAGTCTCAATGTATGGCAGAACGAATGGGAAGAATCAAATTAGGCAGAAAGATAAAAGTTTCTCAAATCTGAAAAGATGGGAGAGTACTTTAGTATCATGTTTGTGATCATCTTAATGATTTAGAAATCATATCACAATTAGTCCTCTAAAGGTCATCTTAGTGCATTCTTATGACTAAGAAGAGGAGTCATGAATTGTTGAAATGGTTAGATCAGGAAGATGAGTCATACTTCGTTCCAAAACAATTCTTAGAGTCATACTCCAAGATTATAACTTGAGTGACATATCTTAAAGAAAGGTTTAAAACACTTGTCAAATGTAAGAGTAAAAGTGTCCTACTCTTGTACATTTGAAATTGGTAAGTTGTGATGTTTTGGATAAAACAAAGACCAACTAAGGCCAATTGTGTGAAGTGTTTGTCTTGATAAAGAATCCGCACTATCTCTTGAATATTTGGCAAGATAGTCTTATATGTCAAGAGGATAGTGAGAGTCTTAAAGATCCTAAAAAGAATTTCAAGAACTAATCAAGAATAAAACCTGAGGTTCTTCACTAGCACACGACTTGAGGTTTATAACCTATCGTGTTGACATATTCTGTGCCCATTCCAGTTAAAGTTGGCTTTGCATAGGAGTTCTGAAAGTTCTCAATTGGTTGCATAACAACTTGGAAGCAATGGCAGGCCCTGTACTGCCAGGTGGCAAGAAGTTAAGATTGCATAAGTTCAGTCCATATGAGTTTGGATTTGTCATTATCCTTGTCTTGTGACTATGGTTTTGACGATTCACATGGATAAGAACACATACACCATAAAATCTAAGGGTCATAAAGTTTCTTTCCGATTCATGAAAATGATGGTGAGGAAACACTTCCACCAAGTAGATTTGAAGCAGATGGCAAAAGGTCTAAACAATTGAGACTATGATTACGGCATCCCTTTTCATAGTTCTGAAATTGTTTAGACACACATGCATGCTATCTAAGGAAAGGTGTATAATTTTGATAAAGTTTTATCAAAGCATCTCGTATCAGAAATCTGAACTTTGGTAAGAAAGTCAATAAAGTATTGATTTCTAGAAGTCCAGCTGATTTCTGAGTACATGTCAAAGCTAGTGGGAGCATAAGTGTTATGCTAATAATCATCATGTTAGTGGGAGCATGATAATTATTGTTAGTGTTGCAAGTTAGCAATGTTAATTATAGAAAACAAAAGTTTCAATTCGTGAGGCTGCAGGGATTGAAAAAGTTGTTTTGCTATAATTAAGGGAGAGGATATACTTCATTTCAGTTCTAAAGGCTTAGATTGAGACCTTAATCATCTTTAGTCAAGAATATATATATATGAATTTCATGTTGGATTGGTTCAACTTAAGGAAAGTCTATATATTGCGTTCTCAAAATTCGATTATGATTACGGCATCCCTCTTCATAGTCAAATTTTGAAAACATGGCAAATAAAAATATTGTAGCAAAAGACTGGTCTAGAATCATGTCTTTATGTGAGACATCATGAATTGTGTACCATTTGCTTTGGGTACAGGATCGATTGCATGTGCTATAATATTTGTCATTTCTAAATTTTTCCAAATGCCCAGAGGCATTAAGAAGGGAAAAGGTCTAGAATTGGATATGACTAAAATGATTAAGCAATTGTCGAGGACAATCTGAGGTTTACCAAAGATTGGTTGCTCAGGGACAGTTGGAAGTATAGTGCTAATTTTGGAAGGACCATATTGACATAATCTGAAAAGAGGCATCTCTTATTCAGAAGTGATAGTCAAAATGAGAATATGGAGTTGTCTCCATATGTGGAAGTTATCTGTGTAAGATTAGAAAACTTAATGCAAGAAGCATGTCCAAAGCAATGTACTTTGAATATGAGACTTAGTTTCCATGGAGTTGATCTCCATTGGAATACCTTATAATGACTGTTGACAAGTCTTTGTGACTTTGTACATATAAGTTTAAAATCTAAACAGATTTCGATAAATGATAGGAATTTGAAATTCTCACATTTTTCGATAAGGATTTGGGAGTGTGAAATTAGAATCATTGAAATTATGTTCAATTGGTTTATTTCACAAAGTAAGGATCATATACAAACATAGAGTGCATACTTGGTGTATGGCAAAGCTATTGTTTAAGAAAAACATAGTGTGCATGCTTGGAGCATGGGACAACTAGTGTTTTTAATTCAAGTATAAAGTTGATAAAACCGAAACAATGAATAATGAGTAATCAGTATGGTGATAAATAAAAGTGTTTATTTATATTCATAGGGTTTGATACCATATTTGATTCATTTATTCTTGTGTTTCACTTTGCATGTTTTGACTTCCAGAATAACTAAGTCGCTCTTCCTGAATGATTAAGTTATTCAAACCATCCACAGTCGGTCATATGTTGGAAGTAGATATGAATCAAGACTGTCATGGGTTGGTTTGTAGAGGTCCAAGTTGGTGGACAAAGTGGTGCTACAACACTCATGAGTGCTCATAAGTTCTGAGTATTGGATTCAACTCGCGCTCATTTGAATCACTTCATGGATTTTATCACGAGTGATCATGAGACGATAATATCTTATATTCTTCAAACCTAGAGATATGAGTTGTTACTATGAGTTGGTTATACATCGATTGCACGAAAACGCATTTGGTAACTCGATGTTATAAAACGTGCCTTTGTATATGATTCAACAAGTAGTAGAACAAGCCATATGAGTCGAAGTTTATCCATTCCTTTTACCTTCGGGATAAAAGCGATATCTGTGGGCCCCTCGATGATTTAGCGATGACACATGTGAGTGCTTGGCCAAGCCAGGACTGATTTGATTTGTTCAATCAGTCAGTCATCATAAATCAAAAATTGGGAAACAACAAATGGACAGAGAGAATGATTATAATCCATGTCTCAGTCCATATGATATCTAGAATGGAGGAATATATGATCCCTTATCTAATGGACAAGTCATTGACTAAGGTCAGAGTTCGACAGCGGCTTTAAGAGCTACAATTGCTAGTTGGGTTTTGGAGTCATACGCAATAATAGTTTTAGACTTATCCAAGTGGGAGACTATTGGATTAGTGTCTAAGTCCATAACTATATTTGGTATGTACTTGACCCGATTTGGCATAGTCCATTTGGGTTGCACTTCACCTGAACAATTTATATGGATAGTCTTTTGAGAATAGTATGTTTATGATTTATATTAATATATTATAAGTTCTAATATATTAATATGGAATCATATTATTTAATTAGTATTGATCCATAATTAATTTAGTATTAATTTAGTGATCAAAAGGAACTAATTAAATATGGACTCTTGTATATATATATATATATATATATATATATATATATATATATATATATATATATATATATATATATATATATATATATATATATATATATATATATATATATATATGGAATGGGCCAATTTCATTTAGGTTAGGCTAAGCTTGCATGGATAGTCCATGGAGTTTTTAACCCATGGATCCTATGGAAATGAAAGGTCATGGGTATTAGGGTTTACATGAATGTAACCCTAATCCTCCATACTATATAAAGAGGTCCTTGGCACTTGAAATTGGTACGAATGTGTGAGGACAAAGGGTGGGCCGATTTCTAGAAGTGCTAGCTATTCTCTCAAGTTTTCCAAGGTGTTTTTGGTGATTTGTGATTCCATTTGAGGCTTCCACACTATTGGGGCTAAGCTCTTAAAGCTTGAAGACATCAAGCTACATCAAAAGGTATGTCATCTAACTAGAACTTTGTAGTATAGGTGCTTCATAATATGCTAGTTAGGATGAAACCTTGGAATAGTTAATATTTGCATGTATAATAGAGAAAACATAGATCCAAGGTTTATAGGGTTGCATATACACCATAGGAGTGTTAGAATGCTCAAAACCCAACATATAACCCAATGATATAATATCAAGGTTAGGATCCAACTATGAAGATTCACAACTTAGAAATGGGATGCCGAGATCCAAGTGTAAATTTCATAAAGGTAGGTGAATGACGATTCACCAATTCCACCATTAGATGAAATAAACGAAGTGAAATTCCTAATTCCTTTTGAGATACATTGAAACTATTCAATGACATGTTTTAATCTCGGATTATGCTCTTCTATTTGTGACTGGGATACCGAGGATCACAAACAAGATGTGAATAACCATGCAAATGTGCTTGGTAACCTCATTGTCTTTATCATTAACTATTGATGTGCCGGTAAACCACACACGCTCTACCAAAATGATAATTATGAGATACCCATTACTACTCTTTATTAGTGCCTATTAGTGTGCTGGTAATCCACACACGCTCCACTAACGACCAATAAAGCATAATGTGCAATTTCATGGATTAACATACTTTTCACATTTTTCCTAAAGTAACTAGAGTTGGGATTTTGTAAAAATAATGTTCTAGTATTTTCTTTAATAACATTATACTTTTAATGAGATGTAGTTGTCCTATCAAATCTGTTCTGCTAACGACCCTCCACTAATCAAGGAAGCGGTGGGTGAGAGTGGACACCCATTCAACTACCGTTTTATAGGTAATTTCCTTATACCCCCCTGATAGACTAGTTTCGTGAATGAGGCATACTAGCGATTTGACTGACCATATTCTTATACATATATAATATTTAACTTTTAATTATAATATATATATATATAAGGTGTGTTTTGAACTTTTTAAAACTTTAGGGTTTATATATAAATTTCAAAAATTAAGCCATTAATTTTAAATTTAAAAATAAACCAAATAACTAGATTTAATATTTATCTATTAATTAACTTTTAACTAATTTATTAAATATTGTAAGGATTATCTAATTAAATTAAACAATGAATTTAATCCTAATCCATATCCCTTCTAGATTTCGAAAATATGGGGATAGGATAATTTTCTTATTTTTTTCAATTATCCAATAAGGCAACAATTATCCAAAACAAGAAACCCTAAAAATACCATGCATATTTCGAAAATCAAGGGAGGAGGCTAGGGTTTCCAAAACCCTAACCCTAATTTCAATTAGGGTTCATGGAGGCTAGGGTTTTTCGAAAACCCATTGAACCAAAACCCTAAAAGTCGAAAATTTTGGCCTTTAGGGTTTAATAGCTATAAACCCTAATGTGCAATTCAACTATTATAGCAATTCAATTTAAAAGAAACAATGGCTCTGATACCACTGATAAGTTTTAGGTGAAACAAATAAACTAGAAAACAATTCCTAAGTTCACATGCAACCTACTTTGGATCTATGTTTTAACTATTGAACATATAACTTTGAATTGCAAAACAAGAACCCTAGAGGAGAGTGGCTATTTTCGAAACTAACAAACTAGGGTTTTAGAATTACATACCTTTCAATTGTTATAGCAAACAATTGTTAATCCTCTTGAACTTGATCTTCTTGGAAGCCTAGCACCACAAATGTAATGCCTCTAATGGAGTAACACCCAAAAGCTAGCAAGAAGGAAACTTGAAGGAGAGAGAGTAGGGTATGCAAAAATCGGCCCTAGGGTTTCACAAGGGAAGGAGTGGCCGAATTTAGGAGCTGGGAGGCTGCTTATATAGCTGAGGGATCTAGGGTTTAGGGAAAACCCTAATACTCCTTTGCTTGGGGCCTAAGCTAATCCAAAGGCCTTATCCAAGCCCCTTGGACGAAATCCTTGGGGTTTCCCCTATAGATTTCGTCCACCTCCTTCCAAGGAGGTTCTGGAGCCTTCGACTTAACTATTTGATAATTGCAAACTAGTCCCTGCACTTTATAATTAATACAATTAACCCCAAAATTAATTCTAATTAATTTCTGGCTAACTATTAATTAAACCTTATGATTTCTAATTAATATATTAATCTTTTAACATATTAATAAATCATTTATATTAATTTATTAATCTTATAATAAATCAATATCTCTCCTTCCATAATTTCCTTGTCCGGTTGATAGGTTTGAGGGCAACCCAAAAGGACTGTGATGCTATGAATTCAAGTACATACCAATTATGGTTATGGGCTTAGACACCTAATCCAACATGAAGTACTCAAAAAACTATCAAGAACGTTCTAAGGTTTTACCGATGAATTGGTTGCTTGTGGACAGTTGGAAGTATGATTTTATTTGGAAAGGACCACAGTGACACGTTTTGGATTGAAATGATTCTTTGTAACAACCAAAATTTCAAACCAAAATTTTCATTTTTAAATCCATAGAAAAACATTTTTCATAAAAACCATCGCTTGGAGATTTTGTTACAGTTATTCTACCCCATAGGTAAGTATAAATGAGGAGACTCACCTGAACGGATGACTGATACAACTCACACCCGAACTGTCGGAACTAGACTCTGCCTAATTAAATACACCAATTAACCTTAATTAATAATTAAGGTATTCATACACACATACACACACTACTAACTCCAAGTCAAGTCTAGTCCACACTTAGAATTTAAGACCATTTTACCCTTCACAAATCCCTCACCATCCACCCACAACTCAAATATTCAAATTCCACAAAAGTCAAAAAAAGTCAACTTGGTCAGTTCGCTCGGCGTACTTGACTCTACATTGGGCATAGAGCGCATCACCAGAAAATGGGCTCGCATAAGGCTACGTTGGGCGTAGCCAAGCGTACGCTCAGTGTACGTAAGCTCTTCCCATAATCTACATGCAAAACGTCTTAATCATTAAGACATCCATTCCAAACACAGATCTGACCCCTAAAAAACATCTTAATCCATAAAGTCTCTGACTTTAAGCCTTTGCATGGCTATAAAGAGCTAAAACCCAAAACCCATAACGTTTACTTCATAACCCCCCCCCCCCCACAACTCTTGCATGGAAGAAATGAAATGGCCTACCTAGCATTTGTATGACTTAAGACATCTTAAAATGTATGAAAGGACGACTTAATAGCTATGGAGTACTCCGTACTCAAAAAGATCCAAGCTTTGGGACAAAAAGAACCAAAATGAAGACTAGACAAGATCTATTTAAATAAGCTCCGAGATTTGAACTTTATACCTTGAAAAGGTGCACAAGAGGATGAAGTTTTTGGATCTACAAGCTAGAGTGCACCACCACTTCTTGAATGATCTTCTTCCTAGCACCCAAACACTCAAGATTCACTTTCCAAGCTTCAGATCTCTCATACACAAGCTAGGGAATCGCTCTAGGGTTTAGAGGGAGTGAAGGTTGGATGAGAGAATGTCCAAATGAGGGATAAGGTGATTAAATAGGGGTCACACCCTAAAATTTAGGGTTTAGCATCTGCATGAGTATGCCCGGCGTACTCATGGGTACGCCCAGCGTACTCCTTCCTCCGTCTTGACTTCCTTAAAGACAGCATACAAGGCTAGTACACCCATCGTAAGTGGCCAAATGCAACTTATAATAACTTTATGGACTGAAAAATAAAATACCTAACAAGGGCGTTACATTCTTGGTCATAATTGATGGTCATATGGGAATATAGAAATGTTTCCATAATGGGAGATGTTTTCAAAATCTACATGTGACTTGGAAACTTTAATGAAAAGAAGTGTTCAATGAGTATACCTTGAATTTGAGACTTCATAACCATTGAATTATTCTAAGTAACAAGTTCCAGTAGAACATTCTGTAATGTCGAAGGCTCGGTCTATGTGACTTAAGAACCTTGCCATCACAAAAAGACAATGTATGTAATGATGAAATTCCACTACATCTTAGAAAGTGATAAGAATTTGGAATCTTGAATTGAGCGTTGTTTGAGTAACGTCTAATCGATCTGTTCACAAAGGAATGACCATCGAGAAGCATAATATGGATGTTCATGACATGGCATGATTGATGTTATCTAATTCAAGTGGTTAGTTGATTACTCGAAACATTATACAACGAGTAAATTCATAATTTTTTTGGTGATTAAATAATATGGATTTATTTATGATCAATGAGTATGATACCATAGTTAATTAATTTATTATTGTGTTTCAATTTACATGTTTTACTTCCCCGAGTAATTTTGATATTATTCAAAATTCTACAGTCGTTCATACTTTTGGAAGTAAGTAGTGAATTAAGACTGTTATTAATTAATTGTAGATTGTCAATTGATGTTAAGACATTGCAGTTGGAATTGCTACAATATTCATGAGTACTTTGAAAATAGAGATTTTAAGTATTGGATAAACCCACGCTTAGAGATTACTTCATGGATTCAATCACAAGTAATTCTAAGATGATAATATCTTCTATTCTTAAAGCAAATATATATAGTTCATAGTTTATAAATAAGTTGTGCATTGGTTTGCTCAAACGCATCTCGTAACCGGATGTTATAAAGGGTTATTCCATGTGTGATTTGATACGTAAATTGTATGACTATATAGTCAATGTACTTCGTTCCTTTTGCCTGAATAAGGAAAAGCGATATATGTGGGCCCCTTGGTGATTTGAGTTTATCTATGAAAAACCAGGCGCCTGGTTCGGACTAAATTGATGTGTTCGATTTTGTAGTCTAAATTGATCACAAATCGGGAAATCGGGAAACAGAACAAATGAACATGAGGTTGATCATTTAATCCATGACTCAGTTCATACGATATATTGTAGAACGAAGGAATAGCTTATCACTTATCTTAGGGACAACGTTTGATTTGAATCAGAGTTCGGCAGGTGCTTTGGAAAGCGCTCTTTGTTGTTTAGTTCAATATCTATACGCGCAATTATAGTTACAGACTTATCTAAGTGGGAGACTGTTGGATTAATGTGTCTAAGTCAATAACTAAATTGGTATATTCTTGAATTATAAGCAAAGTCCTTTGTGGGTTTCCCTCAAAACTAGTATTTGGATAGAATGACTTTTGGAGGAAAATGTTGATTTGTTAATTAGAAATTGAAATAAATGATAATATATTATATGATTAATATATTAATTGAAAATAATAATAATTAATTTGGAATTAATCAGAAATTAATTGGAATTAATTTAAGGATTAATTGGATTAATTAAAAGTGTAAAGACTGAAGCTGTAATTGTTAAATAGTTGAACAAGAAGGTATTCTAGAACCTTTGAACCCCTTCAATGAAATTAAGGAGTGTTTTTAGGGTTTTGGAATATTCCTTATAGATAATTAGGAAACTAGATAATTCTGGATTTGAAATAATGTTATTTTATTTCAAATTAGGGTTTGTAGAGTTTTCCTATCAGCTATAAATAGGGTCCTTCGACATCATATTTTCACAGACAATATACACTCTCTGAAGAGCCAAAATTCTCTTCTATCCTCCTCTCTCATCAGGTCTTTTTGCTACTAGGATTTTGAGTACAAGCCATTAGAGACATCAATTCCTTTGGTGTTAGCTTTCCAAGTTCTTGAATAAGGAATCTACTTTGATTATTTGCTACAATAATCAAAAGGTATGTAACCCTAGATATATATGAATTTTGATTTCTATAGTCTTTCCTTAGGGTTTCTTGATGTTCATAGATTATTACTATCAACAGAGAAAACATAGATCATTTCTAGGTTGCATGTAAACTTAAGGGTTAAATGTTTTTTCTGCTCTCATGTATTTTTATAACTTAGAAACCCATCACATATATCTTTTGTTGTAATAAGTCAACAATCTCTCTATAACATGTAGTCTTTCATAGTGAACAAATCACATCAAAATTCGACGTCATTTCATCGATGACATTACAATTTGAGCTAAAGTATTCTTGTCTAAATCGGTGGGTGGCTGATATTTTAAGCAAGTTGCTACCTTCGGCATAAGTTGAAGACTTGAGAATGTAGATGAGCGTTTAACTTTAAAGCAAGGGTGTGTTTATTGATTGTGGATCAATTGCTTTAAAATTCATCTTAATATTACTTTTTAATATGAATAAGTTCTTGTAACTAGTGGTAAATTAGCACCAGGGAAAAAAAAAAGATCATTCTTTAGTTTCTATTTTGTAGTTGACCATTTTCACTTGTAACCATAGGTACCACGTTTGCTGTTTGTTATATGCACCTTTTATTTAAGTTAGTTCTCTCTTTGCCTGCAGCCTTAATCATTTGTTAGCTAATTAGGCTTTTGATCGTTAAAATGGTAAATTTTCCCTTCATAGTGACTGGAGGGATCAACCGGTTAGATGTTAAAAATATACCGTTTTAAAAAAGAATATTAAAAGTGAATATCGTTGATAATAATGAATGAATCATTTGCGCAATCCACTAAAGAATATATTTAATATATAAAAATTTGCTCCAACACATGTAATAACAAGTGGTGCATTTGTCTTGTAACACAACCCCACATACAATAAAACTAAAAAGTGAGGGTCTTGAGTCTTGACATGATATCATGTTTGAAGAAGGAACTAATAGTCGAAGAGAAATGGAGATAGCCTACAAATTTCGTCTCATTTAGTTATTTCACGTCCTACCACAACTTAAACACAACAGTCCCACTCTACCATCTCGCTCTTCGCTGCTCCTTTTTAAGTCACGAGAACCACTGTCCCTTTTTTTCCATTTTTAGAGAAAGAGGTCTGAGGAGGGAGTGGCAGAAGCACTGATAGAGAACGTTCAAAGGGGGTGGGGGGGCCTCTCAAGATTTCAGTCATAAACTGAAGTGATCTTTTATAAATTTCCATAGCTTCAGTTATCTCTCCAACACCCATAACATAACAACCCCACTCTCATCTGAAGATTGTTTTTGTGTTGTAGTTGTAGTTTTATAGTTCTCTCAAAGTTATACAAACTTCTTTCTTTCTCTGTCGGTGGTACCAACATGTAAGTATCATAGGCTTCACCCCACAACCCCCTTTACTTCAAAGCTCCTGCCTCCTTTATCTCTCTTTCTGAACTATCACTCTCTTCTAGTTCAGTGTTAACTTAACCTATAACTCTTTTCTCATGTTTACATGATTTTCAGGAGAAACGCACTAGACCTCAACAATTTTCCCGATGATTTCTCCCGAGATTACGGCAAACAACAGCTTGATGACTCCTCTTCTTCTGCATCCGGTATTCTATAATGCTATCAGTTTCTAATTTTTCTTCTTCTTCTTCTGCATCTGGTCACTCAAAATGAGATTCAAGTTTTACCAATTTGTTTGATACTTCAAGTTGGGGTAGCTTTCAAATGCAAACCCTAGAAGATTTATATAATTTTTTTATATAACACTATGTGGAAATCTTATATCACGTATGTTCCATGTAAAATGTACTTTTTGAACGATATTAAAAATGCTACTTAATTTCCTAACGATCAAGGTCACCCTGGTTGTCATTCGGATGGAGACTTACGACCGGTGTTCAAATTTCAGTGTACACTAGGAGTAACAGTATACTCCCATTTGAAGAAATAATGAACACATGAGAAGTCCCATCAATGTTGCTTTTCAATTTATTGAAACGATTTTTATGTTGGTGATGGTATCTAGGAATCTACAGGAAAAAGAAAAACGGCGCAAAGGATGAAAGTGGGAAGGTCTACGAGTGTAGGTTTTGCTCCCTCAAGTTCTGCAAGTCTCAAGCACTTGGGGGACACATGAACCGCCATCGTCAAGGTCTCTCTCTCTCTCTCTCTCTCTCTCTCTCTCTCTCTCTCTCTCTCTCTCTCTCTCTCTCTCTCTCTCTCTCTCTCTCTCTCTCTCTCTCTCTCTCTCTCTCTCTCTCTCTCTCTCTCTCTCTCTCTCTCTCTCTCTCTCTCTCACACACACACACACACACACACACACAAACACACACAAACAAACATATACATAAATTTAACACAGAAAGTTTGAGAAGAGGAAAGGTGGGGCTTTGTGAACTTTGCCAATGATTTGCCATGAAGCGTAGTGTTTGTCATTTCTTTGTCAAAGTTTCGACCCTGATAAAGTCATATTTTCTACTTTTTGATTTTGCAAAAAGTTGTTTGTTACATGCTGAGATTTATATACGCCTTCTTTTATAAAAATAAAGACTTATATTTTATGCCAAATTCAAATCTTCCGTTGATGTAGATCGTATTTCTTCAAATAATACTTTTAAAAAAAATTAATTTAACCTATTGTTTGTGGTGGTGGTCTCAGAGAGGGAGACAGAAACCCTAAACCGGGCTCGTCAGCTGGTTTTCAGTAACGATAACCTCCTACCCCAAATCCCTCACCAATTAGGGTAACTTTCTTCTTCTCATATTTCATTTTTTTTAAAAGTATATATATATATATATATATATATATATATATATATATATATATATATATATATATATATATATATATATATATATATATATATATATATATATATAAACTAGTTTGCTTTAGGAAGTTGATGATATGCCGCTTTTAAGTTTCTTGTTGGATGTTAATTACTTTACATTAACCAAAAAACTTGTAATCTTTCTCTAGTTAATAAGAATAAAAAGCTTTTATCTTTTCCTAGATCTATTTAAAACACTAGAAATGAAAGGATAACTTTTTACTTTTTATTTCATTTCCCAAAATGATCTTGAATTAAGATGTCTTTCAAGGGTGCGAAAGGCATTGCCTTCAACTTTCTGTTAATATGTGAACTACAACGGTGGACCATTAAAAAGATTTTGGTCTCAAACTAAAATATAATAAAATCCTAATTTTTTAGGAACGATCCATTGTAAAAACGACAAATTTCAATTAAAATTCAAAACGATGCTTGTTTTATAGCATATGAAGCTTTTGTTATTAATGATCCTGTTGATCACAAGTACACAAAGGATATAGAATAATGATGTCCTATTTTTTGTATCTAGATATAATTGACTAGTCATATTCATATCCTAATGTAGTGGACAACCAGTGGTACATGGAGGGTTTCATCATCCAGCAGGTTGCAACATGGGGGGTACAGTTTATCCTACAAGACTCTTCTCCGGTACTTCCACCACCATGTTACCTCCAGCGCCACCACAACCACCTCCACAGATGTACACTTCCCCGACACCACGCCTCAGCAACACCTACTCCTCACAATATCCTTCGTCACATATGATAAACGACTACTTTGTAGGACATGTGTGCTCCAACAATCCACCACCATTCAGCCTCCAGAATATAAACGGTACCACTGTGCCACCACCCGATAGCACTAATAACTACACATGTATTGGTGCACCTGTTGGTCAAGGGTTCACAGTTGCCGGAGGAAGTGGTGGTGGTGGTGGCACAGACATGTCACCATCCCTCGTCAATCGATATCATCAAGATGGGTTCTAAACCAATTAGTTTCTTGTTTTTCTCTTTCTCTCTCCTTTCTCTTTTAGGGGTAATTGTGAAAATCATAATGTAGGTTTTGAGAGAATGTGTGCTAGTATAAGCCAGACTGAATGCGAGTGTGGACAAGAGTGTGGGGGGGAGGGAGACGGTGTTTCGTTGGATTTTGTTTCCAGAGGGGGGTTTGGGTCGGGGGATGACAGCTTTCTTAACTAGATATAGACTGAAGGTATTGTATTGGGTGATATTTAGTGGAGTGTGTTGTATGTGTAACTAGATATATGCATGTGGGACAGACAAGTTGGATTTCAACTGGAAGTCCCCAACTCCCTTTTGGATTTCAACTTTTATCTCTCTTGCATGGGGATTGAGTCCCATTCTTTCTGAATTCTTTTTCTTTTTTCATATTTTTAGTTGATACTTTCTTCTACATTATTTTAAGCTTGTTACTGGAAGTAAATTACTGGTGAAATATGATAATAACACACACACGACAGTTACTTGAATCAAGAATTCAAGATTAGAACTTTGTGCTAAAGTATTTGACAGTACTACAATTATTAGAGATAAAATATTTCTATAACATAATTCTGATTCATTGGTCAGTTAATTAATTCGCTTTTTTTATTCCAAATAAATTTAAGTGGTTCAAAATATTACGAAAAAAGTTACCCAATGATAAACTGTAAAGAAAATAATTGTATATTATATATACATAAACCCAACTTAATAAAGGCGTGATTATAGTAACTTTGTTTGTTAAAGGTTATAGTTCTTATTTCCTTTACCACGAAGTATCTATGGTATCGATAACCCAATTCACTACAACAATACTGAGAAATACAAGTTGAGGCTAACTCATTTGGTTAATAATAAGGTGTTAAAGTAGCAACTAACTAGAAAGTCACAGGTTCAATCCCTGGGAAAAGAGAAAAAATAATTATTTATCGTTAAAAAAAAACAATACTAAGAAACAAATAGTCCCTTAAATGGTCGTTAAAGGTAATAATGGCGATGCTATTGCTCCAAATGACACCGTTAATACCGTTGCCACTAGTATTTTTTATGTTGTTTTTAAACCACACCTTCCAGATATAGAAAACCCACATCAAAATATTAAAACTGTCACGAAAGATTAATTAAAGAAAAACGGATCCAAACATTAAAAATTTAATAATACATCATCGATCCCAAATTGCTCCAAATGTTAAGTACAAAATATGTTATACATTACATAAGCCTTAAAAATCAAATCAATGCTTTAAGTAGCGCACTACAAGTATTGCTCCAAACTTTAAGTACAAAATATGTTATACATTACATAAGCCTTAAAAATCAAATCAATGCTTTAAGTAGCACACTATAAGTCGGGTCGGCAAAAATTGCTTGAAAATTATCCAACTACAAGAATAAATAACATAAACTTATATGTTGAACTAACAAATTACCAAAATATAAGAAAAGTACAAATTTTATCATCAACATATCAAACTATTAAAGTAACAATTACCAATTATAAATTACCAACATATCAAATTATAACCAAGTAACAATTGCCAAAATATAACCAAATTAACAATTATCAAACTATAAATTAATAATATATCAAATTATAACCAAACTACAAATTACAGACATATGAAACTATAACTGAACTAACAATTACCAAATTACAAATTATCAAATTGCCGCTAATGGCGTCGACTCAATTGCCAACATTTCTTGTAGTGATTCGTTTAAAAGAAAAATATGTTCAACACCGTATTACGGATTTATAGATATTTAATTTGTTTAATATGTTATTAGGGTACCAAAAATATATTATCTTCGGTTTATTAAAAGATCATTTTCTCACATGGACATACATGACCATCACATTGGCAATTGAAAAACGTAATTTTTATGTTTCATACATGTAGTTTTTGTTCGGCTGATTGATTTACTTAGCTTATATTCTTTAAATTCCATAAATTTTATCAGTAGGAGTGTAGGTTGTCATGAAAGGAGATGAGAAGAATTAGAAGAACAATGAAGAAGGAAGAGACTGATAGAGGCAGGAGTCGTCGATAGTAGATAGAAGGTAGGGTACGATTGGTTGGGGTTTAGAAAAAGCTTGATACTGTGACATCCCCTAATTTCTCGGTCAGAAAAGACCGATTTAATTATGCTTTTTAAAATAAAATCAGAGAAATCCTATTAAAAGATGTTGCGGAATTGGTCCCCAAAACAAAACATGATAAAAGTTTGTCAAAACCTTTCTTTAAGAAATATATAATTTCATTTCATATCAAAACCTCGGGATGTCATGTTCCGATACAGATCAAAAGCATAAACAAGACATTATAAGTCTTTCAACAGTTATTTACACCTACTGGCCTATACTCCAAAAATCTCTCATCATCCTCCGACTATGCTCGGGGTCCACTACTTGTAACATAAAAAGCTGAGTGAGTCAGGCTTGGGAGCCTGGTGAGCATATAGGGTTTTCAACCCACAATAATAATAAACTTATTAAGTTCATCAATCAACAATAACCCTGATTACCCATTCCTGTTATCCTCACTTTACGTCACTAAACACTTATCACAAGGAACCTAGCCTAAAGAATATCATCGGGATGGACACTACTGCTAAGGGGACTCCTCAGCCATACATGTCCTAAAGGCAACCATGAGGGGGATGGAGTACAGCAAATGAACACCCAAGTTCATTAACACCTACAGGTTGCGGGCCTGCCAACGTTCCACTAGACTGTCTAGAAAAGTCCGTGGTCGGCATCCATACTCCGCTAGATGACTGGATCACTATCACATCGAGGCCTCTTATCATTTTATTTCATCACACATCAACTATCTACCCATGTTTTACCCAACATATTTATAGATAGAAATACATATACAGTTTAAAACTTATATAAAACATCTATTCAACAGTCACCTCAATTAAACAATTAATATAATTACACATAGCACGTATTTTATAGAAAATACTTCATATCTAGGTGTAAGATGAAGGTGACTACACTCACCTGATTTACTCATAATTGGGCAGCACTTCGTTTCCTAAAACGATCGTTTCTAATAAAACCGGGAGTTTTATTGAGAAACCGGGCTCTGCGAAGGTTGGGCTTCGAAACCGAAAAGATAAATTTCTCGGGCTTCTCGGGCACTTCGGGGCGTATTTCGGGTGTTTGGTATAATACCGGGGCTTTGGGGGAAGTTGGAATGAAAGAAATATTGAAAAAGGGGCTAAAAATGACAAGTTTTTAAAGTATTACCAGGAGGTCTCGCACCCTTCTATTTATAGGGGCGAGGCTCCTGATCCAAGGGCTGAGAAGCCTCCACGCATCAGCAGATCCGAAGCGAAGGAGCACATGGGTCGCACGTGCGAGGGTGCTGGTGTCGCCTCCTGATTGGACCGATGTCTAGGTCCGAGGCTTCAGTCGTGGCATACCATGCGAAGGTCGGACACGCTTCTGATGACACACGAGATCGAACACGGGGCGACACGCGGATTGCTTCGGTTGGGCCTCCCTTCGGTCGAATCAGCAGCGAGCATGTGGCATTCATGCGAGATTCCGGGTGACGTGGCCGAAGTCCCACCATGCGAAATTCCTCTGATTTGATATTTTTTCTCGATTTTTGTGCAAAAATTTCTAAAATCCATAACTTTCGTATACGGGCTCCGTTTTTGACGTTCTTTATATGCACGCGTAGGTAAAATTACGCTCTACAACTTTCGTTTAGACTTCGTCGGCTAATTTTGACTTTAATTTTTATATTATTATTTTTAACAGACCGGGACTGGAAATCCGTTAAAAATTCATAACTTCTTCATCCGACGTCCGTTTTCATCTGTCTTTTTACCGTTGTACTACTATTGACGAGACCTTCGATTCTCGTTTAGGTTGTATCGGCTAAAAATCACTCGATCTAAAATTCGAGTTTTTAGCTGTCTACTGCTAAACTGAAACTTAGAAAAATCATAACTTCCTCATACGAAGTCAGATTTGGGCGTTCTTTTTATACATACTCTCGGTTTAACGAACACTACGACTTTCGTTTAGATCACTAAGGCTAAAAAGTAGTTTATCAAAAACTCACTTTTTTTACGACATTCGGCACCGTGCCGGTTTTGTCGCGAAACTTCGACAGGTCATAACTTCTTCGTTATAACTCGGATTTCGGTATTCTTTATATATCTGTAATCCTTGTCACGACCACTACAACTTTATTAATAGATATCGGCTTTATCTAATATTTATTTTCGACGCTCATTTTTATTCTTAATTAATTAAATCCTAATAATTAAGCATAAAACACATAATTCACATAATATTCACATAATTCATTTTCATTTCTTCAAAATGAGTTACAAAGGTTAACCTAGACTATAACGTCAATATTAATGCCTAGCCTAGAAACACGGGCGTTACAGATACCATGTTAGTAAATGATTTTCCCATAAGTGACATATTTCAATTCCACCATTATATAAGTTGACAAGGGGCTACATACAATTATACAAGTTTGCTAGTTATACATGGGGCACACTAAAAAACAATGTACAAAAGATATAAACTCAATACATAAATATACAAAATACGGCCAATAGATATTACACCAACAACTAGTAGCCATGCTTTAGATATTCATTGGTTATCAAGACGCCGGGTACAAATAACAATTCAACCACCTTCGGCAGTTGTTTCATCTAATTTGGTTTTTATTTATTGTAAATCCCGTTTCTAGAATAGATCAGTTGAGGACTTGGAGGAATAAAGGTAAGGTTTTTCGGAAAATCCTGGTGCCACGATGTGGAGTATGAAGACCACGATTTGGGATGTCCGTGATAAGAAAGTGTGTTTTGGATGGCTGTCATGACGTGGCAAGAGGAAGGCCACAATGTGGTAGTTGATGCAGCCCAAGCCCATGATTTTTAGGGTTTTCGTCATATTTAAGGACCTTAACTTTAGGTTTAGGTCATTTTCTTCAGCCTCCATCCTCTTATCTCGAAAAACCCTAGCCCCATTTGAGCGTTCTTTATGTGGTTGAGGTGTTCTTGAAGTGTTAAGGCTTGGATTGCAACTCGAAGAAGGAGAATGTGCCCTTTGAGCAAAGAACTAGCAAACAAACCTCCTTACCACCTTCTTGCATACCTTATAGACTTTTGTAACTCCCCAAGTTTCTACATTTATGTTATATTGTTCTACATCTAGGATTATAATTCAAAGTAGTTTGAGTGGAAGGATTCCATACAGTTGGCAACTTTATGGATCCTTATGGCCCCTTTATGGTTATATGTTCCAGATCTAATGGTTTAAGGAGTCCTTGGTCTCAAGCAATAGTTTTGGAGCTCATTTCATCATTAGTGATCAAGTTTGGAAAGCACATGCATTGGGCATTCATGTGTATAAAGCAATGATTTTTAGGATGTATTTGGGTGTCAAAAAGACTCCTGAAAAGTATGAACGAGTGGCTTAAAGGATTAAGCTCTCAATAAAGATTATCGTAATTTTCCAGTTACCACGATGTGGCAAAGGGCTTATCAAGACGTGATGGTTCTCTGCATCGTGACTATCTTGTCCTTGCATGCCCATGACATGTCCACGAGGTCTCTACGTCATGGCGAGCATTGACTTGGTTGACCGTTGACTTTTGTTGACCGTTAGCCATTGACTTTTGACCAGTTTAACCTTGGGTCGACCTTGAAGGTATTGGGTTATTGATTAAGCATATATCTTTGTTTGGTGCTAGTAGGTTCGTGGGAGCGATCAGTGCATGGAGAGAGTGTGTTGTTGTGTTTGTTGGGGTCTTTGATTTAGGTGGGTTCCCTCACTATACTATGTGTTACAATATATATCCTTGTATGTTAGGATATAGGAGTAGTGG
This sequence comes from Lactuca virosa, assembly GCF_052849685.1. Classification (NCBI taxonomy): domain Eukaryota; kingdom Viridiplantae; phylum Streptophyta; class Magnoliopsida; order Asterales; family Asteraceae; genus Lactuca; species Lactuca virosa. The sequence goes on from NC_136433.1 coordinate 67,095,538, forward strand.
TATGCTGGTTAGAGTACCAGGGGTCAGTGATCGTCTAGTTGAGTGCCCTAAGGTTGGAAGCAGTCATGTAGGACAATCAAATAACTCTTGATATAGGCTTTCTTGCATGTTCCTTTTTTGGTTGTGGCTCTATAATGGGACACATGTTTGACTCTCTATCTCATCTCTGATTACATATAGCTATGCATTCATTAGTCATCTGTTAGTAGTGACATAGAGTACTATATGAGGCCTAGTATGCGATAGTGATCTGTTAGACAGATAGGCTACTGTAGATAGTTGCATGTGTTTATTTTTTTGTTTATTAGCTTGTTTGATTTATATATTGACATCTTAGATGGTGGGTTAAGGCAGTCCTGCTTTGTGTGGTTGGCTAAGATACCCGGGCAGGCTAGTGGTGTATTGTAGGCCAAGTGTGGATCAACTGTATGTTATGGAAGACCAGTCCAGGTGTACTATAGGCATTACAAGGCGGTCCAGTCACATTGTAGGCTCAGATCCATGTATTATGTAGGCCTTGCGAGGCGGGCTAGACAGCCTGAAGGTTCATGTGTGCATGCATTGTATGTGTATTGTGGTATGTGGTATTTTGGGGGAGCTCACTAAGCTTTGGCTTACAGTTATAGATTAAATGTTTTTCATTTACCATCGGTGATCATGGGAAGGAGAATGCGTGACTGTACACACTTATTAGCAGCATTGGAGATTTCATATTTATTATACTACTCTGATTTTCAAACAATTGTATTTTCGAAAATATGAGTTTTCTTAACTTGGGTTTTATGAAAATGGAGCTTTACCTTAATTTAAAATAAAATTTTGTTTGTGAAAATGAGATGTTACAAGTTGGTATTCGAACCTTAGTTTGAAGGATTTATAGTAACACTCGTGTGAATCTAAACGCAAACTAGGATCTGAGAATTTTCACAAAATGTTTTGGAAAAAGAAATTTTAATAAAATAGTTCAGTTGGAGAGATGGACTTAATCACTTGTCATGTTCTTGTTTGATTGTTGGCTTGGGATCTTGAACATGGATTTATGACTCGATCTTGGTGTTATAATAAGATGCTATGTGTACAGTCATCCCGATCCTAAATAGGAAAGTAATTCCCAAAATATTCATACTTGTTATATATGTTGAATTTAAGCTTGCTGATATGTGAATTGTTAGAAATGCATGTTAGTGGATATGCTAAGGACCCCTTCAAGAACTGTAAGATAGTATTTCATGACTTATGTGATGCCTTATAGCCTAAGGATTTGCTTGTCATGTGCTACTTGATTATAATATTTGCTAAGTGTATGTTGTATAGTTGTATACGATTATATGATCATATAGCCTTAGAACGATAGACTTAGCCTTATTTCTTGTTCCTTGTTTGGTTGTGGGCTTAGAGTTGAGTCATTTATTCGACAGTCTATTTGATCATGTATTGTGTACAACTTGCATGCACAGGGTAACCAACGGTATTGGTAGAGATTCTAGTTGTATGGAAACGTGATTGAGGAGAATGTTAGGAGGAGCGCATAGGAAGTTAGTTGTGGATCTTAGGAGCATGTGGGTGTTAGTACACCCAGGAGTGGGCGAGTGTAGTGATTTAGGAATTTAAGATGAATTATGAGTTGACTACAGATAGTTGTAGAAAGTAGTATGGGACTATACTAATGAAAGTACATGATCCGTATGAGAGTCAGAAGGAATCTCGAGGGTACTAAGGAACTAATAGTTGAAGGAATAATGTGTTTGAATACTATGTCTTTATGTTTGATCCTTTTCGTTATGCGTTTTTAGTATGGTGGCTATCAGAGGTTCAGGATTAGGCATTGCCAACCTAGAGAGGACATGTCCAAGTGATGAGGATATTTGTAGGATCATTACTGTCAAGGTGGCCATGACAATAGGAAGGCGATTTCGGATATGTTTGCGTATGTCAAGACAGTGCTAATTGAGGAGTTCAGCAGGCGCTATGATGTCATCCTTGTTGCAGAACTTAGAGAGATGGGACGATGCAGAATCGATAGTTCAGTAGTATGAAGCCTTCGGAGTTCAGAGGGAACAAGGACCCAACTATCGCTTAGAGATAGATATCTGACATGGAGGGATATTTTCAACATGTGTTTGTGTCCTAAGGACTAGAAAGTGAAGTTTATGTTGAACCTTCTTCGCTGGGAGCGAAGGATTGGTGGCAGTTTGTTACCCATAACTTTTTGCATGTAGAGCGAGCCACAGTGACTTAGGAGCAGTTTTTGGAGATGTTCCAGGCGGAGGATGTCCCACATGTGGAGAGAGAGTGATTGGCTCAGGTGTAACGCCATGATTTTTTCACCTTATTTTTTTTATTTAAAAACATCATTTAAAAGATTATATGAATGGAAGTATGAACTAATTATTTGGAAAATATCACTGGCTTTACTTATTTTAAAACTTTCAAAACTAACCAAACAAAAAACATCCCTTGTTACAATCAATACATAGTGTAATTACCATCTTTTGTACTTTGTGGTAATTACTTATTTTCATTTATAAATCTCTAGCACCGTCTATCATTGCTATTTTTAATATATAATACATATATTAATCTGGAAATTCTTTTCATGGAAGTAATTTTTATATTATTTACTCCGCTATAATTACTTTTAATGTACATCGCTATCTAGGGTCTATAACATCGCTAGGTCCCCAAAGAAAGACCACGTTCGCTACTAACGTGACATGGTGACCCAGTGCACCAAATGGGGCGCGACTCCCATCCATAACATTGTCCTTGGTTCTCCATGTTCACTACTCTGACTGTTCATGTACAAGCGCGATGTGATGTAGCTCGAGGGTGGTAGAATGGTACTTCCAAATGCATACTCCCACCCAAATGTGATGCTTGAACCGACGTCTCCATGTAGCCAACATCACTCCAGTCCAAGTATACCGACGTACAATGGAACCATGTTTCAAAATGGTTATCTAGAAAACCACTCGAACTTGACTTGGCTTAAGCACTTTTTTCCTCCAACAATATCCTTCCACCGTGATATCCAATAGGGAAAGCACCTAAGTTTAGGTTTCTACACGTCTATCCCCACTATATGTATTTCCCTTTATGTTAGTTAATTTTATAATTAGATATTTCACTCGTATGGGTCATACACACACCTCGCCATTAATATTATGTAATCATGCTTGCATTTTAATTTATATTCCAAGGCATATTACATCACATGTCATTCTACAATGGTATATACTCAAATTTTCTACATAACATCATATTTAATCATGTAAAGAGATACACCTTTTAGTAACAAACTTTCTAGCTTGCATTTCCTAGCTCCATACAACATGTCAAAACGGAAACATATGCATAACATTAAATTTTAACATCGTAAATAATCCTCACCAATAGCATTAACCTGCCACTCTTTTCATGCATAAATTCACTATTTTAAGGAATCTAGCATAAAAAAGTTTCTCTAAGTTATTTTTTATTTCATTACTTCACAAATTCAGGTTCCAAATATCTCATAAATTCAAATTGTAACACCACATACAATTAAATAGATCATACATTTGTACTAGAGCATGCAATTTCCATACATGTATTTAAACAACCACAAGAATGACTCACCTCAAATCCAAGTTTTGGGAAACAATGAATTGAGTAAAAGACTTTCGAAGATACCATTAATAACCCTAAAAGGTTGGACAAAATCCCGATTAGAAACAAGCAATCAAAACAAAAAACAAATTCTAAGTTTCATATTTTAATTTGATGTTTCACAGGCTGACCCCTATTCAGTGTTTTGATCATAAAATCTAATCTACAACTCTAAACATGATGTTATTAATCTTGATGTAAACTAGACTCGATTTTCTACATTTCATCTCTTTGGGACATTGTCTAATTCAGAACAGATTGAGTTATACAACCCTTGCAAAACATATGAACAATTTTGTCCCGATTTCTAACTTTTGACAAACATAACCAAATGCTTCAAGGATTTAGACAAGAACTTGAAAATAGAGATAGATGGTAAGAAATTCATTTATACCTCTAGAATTTGATGAATTTCTAGGAGAATGAATGAGGAAAGAAGACCTAATCTATACTAGAAGCATGCCCACTCGAAAAGCAACAAAAACACTACACTACCTTCTTGGATCTTCACCAAAACTTCATGAATGGAAAACCCACTTATAAACTCACTTCAAAGAGACTTGGAGGCTGAAAAATAGGGTTTGGTGACTAAAAAATGAAGTGATTACCGTATTTTATGGTTTAGCTTCCTTAAATATCCCATAACTTCCATAATTGGCCCTCAATGTATCACAAAATGACTCATAGACACATATACATGATCAATGTTCATTTTAATACACTTTGGACCTCTAAAGATAAATTTACACAAATTAAAATATTAGTTTAAGATCAAAACTTAACAGAACACTAACACTGATGACGAATAGAAATTCAGGTTGTTACAATCCTTCCCCCCTTAAGAGGATTCCGTCCCAGAATCTGGAACCAGAACGAACTAGAAAAGATAACCATACCTCATATCATACTCAAGCTCCCATATCATATCACTTACATGCTTGTTCTTCCAAATAACCTTCATAAGCTTCACTCGCTTCTGGAGCAACTTTTTGGTCTCGCACTCCAATATGGCTACTGGTTCCTCGACCAAACGCTCTGATTCATTGCCTCATAACTCGTCTAAAGGTAATATGATCGGCTCCTCGGTCAAATAGTTTTGCAAGTACAAAACATTAAATACATTGTGAATTCCCTCTAACTCTAATGGTCCTTCCAACCTGTACGCCTGATCGCCGATACGCTCCAACACAGCAAGTGGACCAGTGTAACGAGGTCCTAACTTGCCTCACTTGTGGAAGAGAATGATCCCCTTCCAAGGTGAGACTTTGAACATTATTTCTTGCTCACATCGAAGGTCTTCGGTCGGTGCTTCTAATATGAATATTTATTTTGCCTTTCACGTGCCACCTGCAAGCGATCACAAGCTATTTTCACTTTCTCCTCAGCAATTTGCACAATCTCAGAGCTCACAAATTGTTTCTCACCTAACTCCAAGCAACACGTGGGAGTGCAATATTTCCTCCTGTAGAGCATCTGGTACAGTTCCATGTCGATGCTAGAATGATAAGTGTTGTAGGGAAACTCCACCCATTGCAAATAAGTATCCCAACTATGACTATATTCGATAACACAAGCTCGTAACATGTCCTCAAGAGTCTGTATGGTTCTCTCACTCTATCCATCAGTTTGAAAATGATAGGGTGTGCTCAAATGTACTCTCGTAACAAAATCCTACTAGATATTCTGCTACAATCTCCAAGCAAATCAAATATCGTGATCATAAATGGTAGAAAATGGTACCCCATGCCTCATGACAATCTCGTGTACATACATATTTTCTAGTTTTTCTAGCTTCTCATTCCGTTGGTTGTGAAAAAGTGGGCGCTTTTCGTAAACTGATACATAATTACTCGTATCATGTCATTTCCTCGTGAGGTTTTTGGTAATTTTGTGACTAAATCCATCGTGACCTTATCCCATTTCCACTCGGTAATCTTTGGTTGTAGTAACTCTCCACATGGTTGATGATAATCACCCTTGACTTGAGTACAAGTCACACACTCCAAATCATATTTTGTTATCTCCCTCTTCATACTTGGCCACAAATACTTGGCTTTCAGGTCTCGATAAATCTTCGTCGTGCCCTATGGATTGAGTATTTAGACGTTTGTGTGTCTCGCAAGAACGTGTCATGAACACTACCCACATTTGGGACCCATAGTCTCCCCTGAAATGTCCTAAGTACCTGGTTACTGCTTGACCAATATCCAACTCTTCACATGGTCTTGTTTTAAACCCGCAGTCTGAGTATACTGAATCTTTTTCATTATACCCAGAACCATAACCATCACCATAGGTTTCAGTTGATAATATACCCCCGACTCCTTACAAATCAGAGCATCAACTACCACATTTTTTGTCCCGGGTGGTAACTAATCACTCAATCATAGTCTGCAAGCAACTCGACCCATCATTGCTGCCTCATATTCAACTCCTCCTGATTCTGAATATGTTGCAAAATCTTGTGATCGGTATACAATATGCACTACATCACATACGAGTAATGTCACCATAAAATGAGTGCAAACACGATTACTTCAAACTCCAAATCATGTACCAAATAATTTAGCTTGACGCTCTTCATCTGTCGGGAAGCATAAGCGGTCACCTTTCCGCATTGCATCACTATACAACCCAACCCTAAATACCATACATTGCTATAAACCATGAAGTCCTCATTCCCCTTGGGAAGAGAAAGAATAGGAGACTCTCATAGAAGTTGTCACACTCTCGGTGGGCGGCAAACATACCGGGCTGTGCGACGTTAGCGCGTTGGATCATAGATATTGAACATACATTGAATAGTACAAAACAATATATAACATAAATAGCACTTCCATTGTGGATAACATATTACATAAGAATATGTTTTTGCAGTAGTATTATTTCTAATACAAATGGTGCTTTGATAGTTAGGCATATATATAAAGGATAACATACTCCCGGTAACTCCATCGATCACCCGCTGCATCAGGGAGTGCAATCATCCATCTCTCAGTTTCCTAGGAATACATGTGGTTTTGAAAATGTCAACGTAATGATGGTGAGTTCATAGGTTTTGTATTTATATTTTGAAAATATTTTTATACATAACTATTTTAAGTTATAAATGTATTTTGGCATCTACGGTTTAGAGTAATATCTTTCTGTTTGTAAGTACTATTATTATCTTACTCTTTCTGATGTTCATTGTATAATACCATTATCTTTAGGCGTCTCCCTATCAAATGTAGCATATTATAATCTTGTTAGGTATTTCTTATCGTATTTTTATAGTGTTTTTTGTCTTGTTTCTTGTATCTTAGAAGGTAGGTTAACAAGATATCTTCATATCCTATATAACTATTTACTTAAGGTAGGTTTACATAATTCTGGGTTGCGGCTGGTGGCGTCGGGGGTATGGGATGAATAGGGCTCGAGGGAAGTTTTAAACAAGATAACTAAAATATATATCGAGAAATTTCTATAAAGAAGAAGGAGATTTCAAAGGATAACCAGAAAAAGAAAGGTGAGAATTGAGGGGAGGAACTGATGAGACCTTGTATCCAATTTATAGTGAAAAAATGGGAAAGGCGCGTTATGCCCTGTTGACGTGGCTTCAATGTGGGTATGAGACATGTTTGTATCTCTTTGGTCTGTGATGCCCCCTTCTAGAAGGTGTGTGTACCGTGTGCTGCGCACTCGCCGAAAAGCCGATTTTTGTAAATTGCGTAACTTCCTCATACGAGCTCCTATTTCAACGTTCTTTATATTCATGCGTAGCTATCGACGAATTAGGTTTTATTGGCAAACTCTGACTTTATTTTTAATCCTTATTTTTATACATTTAAATGATTTTGCAAAAATAATATATCTCTCCTACGGACTCCGTTTTTGGCATTTTTGTCTCAAAACTCTTATCTCGAGGAGTACTGCGATTCTCTTTGGGTGACTTTAGCTAAATGTCAATCGTTCTCTTCGTAGCTTTTTACGTTGCAACTTTTTATGCACGGTTGATATTTATATTTTATAAAATTTGTATCTAATTCATACGGAGTTGGATTTTTACTAAATTTATATTTACGAGATTGGGTTGACATGTATTTTCGGAATATGTTATTATTTCTAAAAAATGACGTAATTTTTCGCGCACTTATTTTTATAGATTACGGACGGTTTGGCTGATTTTTGTTATGTATCTTAATACAAAATCTTGTATTTTTATCTTATGTTGATGAATATTCCATATTAACTCTATTATACTTGACGTTTGTCACTTTTTAGTTATTAACGATCCGTGACAATTTGCAGAAATTGTCACATTCTCCCCGTGTTTAAGGAATTTTGTCCCCGAAATTCAACTTGTAGTGCCTGACCCGGAGGCACTATTGGGAGAATCTTAGTGAAATAGGATTTTTAGAGATTACTCTTAATGACTATGAAATATCGTAACAACCCAAAATCAATGATACAATTTTGTTCTTAAAACCATTAGTTTCATTCATCGAATATCTCTAAGTCAAACACAAAATACAATATCAAAAGATTAGAGTACTATTATCTAAATAGTGCGGAAATCATGAGGGGAGGATGTTGTGCCATCACATCGAGCCCTTCCCTTTCGTACCAGAAGTACCTGAAACCATAAGCATAAACTATAAGCACAAAACTTAGTGAGTTCCCCAAAGTACCAGATACCAAACATACAACTAGGTTGAGCCATGGGATAGTCCAACCCAATATACAATCATGGGCCTAGCCCCGGGGTTTCTTTCAAATCCATCATATACTCATTGGCCTAGCCTTGGGGCCCAACCTTGGGGTTTATTTCAACTCAATCGTACAATAATTGGCCCAGCCCTCAGGTCTATTTCAACCTAATCATATAAACATGTAAGAGTCACATCACAGTTAACATTCTACATAAATAATTTGGTGGGTCGGCTTTGGTGCCTTCGACCCACAAGCACACTGAGAAGACTCACCTCAACTGATGATAACTGAATCATACACTCGAGTTGCTGCTATCAAGGCTCCTCACACTAATCAAAACCCAAAGACAACCCTAATTAATACTTAAGGTTTAACCCCTAATTAATGGTCCAAACCATATTTTATCTTACCAAGGGCAAAAGACCATTTTCCCCTTCCCATGCATGACCCAATAAACAAAGCCCAAAAACCCTAACGACCCAAGGCCCAAAAATGGCCCAAGTCAGTTTTCTGGGAGTATGCCCTCTGTACTCCTAATTATGTCAAACATACTGCTTAGCCTTGGAAAGATTACGGGGAAGCAACCCACTATGCCTAGCATACCCAGGGTTACGCTCAACATACACTTCAGAAGGTCAAACTCTCTATTAAGGTCTTAATGATTCAGTACCTATCGTCCAAACTTCAGATCTACTCCTAATAAACGTCTAAAGTCATAAATTTGCAACCTTTATGCCTTTTCATGGCTACAAGGAGCTCAAAACTAAAACCCTAACTTTTATTACCATCTAAAACTCCATAAGTCTTTCATGGATGAATACAAAGGACCAAGCTTGGATGTTTATGTCACCAAACACCCAGAAATGCCTGAAAGAACAACTCAAATGGTATGGAGTAGACCATACTCATAAGACCAAGGTTTTTGTGACAAAAAAGTCATAACTTACAACCTAACAAGATCTAGCAAGGCAAGCATCAAGATTTGAACTTTATACCTTTTGGAGATGCACAAAGATGTGAAGAATATATATCCAAAAGCTTGATTGCAACACTACTTCTCCAAAGATCTTCCTTCACCACCAAGAATACCAAAATAGCACTCAAGAGCTTCAAAACTCACACACAAGAATTAGGGTTTCGAGATGGGGGGGGGGCTACGAGGGACGAAGGCTAGTGGTAAGGAAGGTTTTAAGGCCATAAAGTCCTTTAAATAGGACCCAAATCTTAAAAATTAGGGTTTGAAGCCCACATGAGTACGCCCGACGTACCTCCACGTAAGCCCAGCGTACGAGCCAAAGTTTATGTCCGAAATTAATGAGATACGCAAGGAGTAGCTCCAACTTACACCATGTGTAGGGACTGAAAATGCAAATATTTTGCGTTTTTAAGCTATAAATTGAAAAGTACCTGATAATGGATGTTACAACTCTCCCCTAGTTGAATCAGACTTCATCCTCGAATTCTGCTATTGCAAACAAATCTGGGTAGTGCTCCCTCATGTCAACTGCACTCAGAGCCTTTCTGGTGTTGCCATTGCACCTTCACCAGTTTCACCACTATGTTACGCAAAGTCGTGGTCTTCCTATCGAGAATTACAATCAGCCTCTCAACATAGTTCAGGCGCTTATCGACCAAAATATCATCCAAAGAAATCACCGCAGAATCATCGGGTACACATTTCCACAACTAAGAGACATGGAAAGTGTTATCGATCTGACTGAGCTCCTCAGGAAAATATACCCGATATGCAACCTTGCCCATGCTGGTGGTAATCCTAAAGGGACCAATAAACTAGGGGCCCAGCTTGCCTTGCTTCCGAAACTGGATGACACCTTTCCAAGGTGACACCTTCATAATCACAAAGTCCCCTACCTGAAACTTATGGTCTGAATGATGATGGTTTGCATAACTCTTCTGTCGGCTCTGCGCGACCCATAACTTGTCGTGTACTTATTGAATTAGCTCATTGGTCTTGAGCACCGCCTCATTACTCTCCATTTCCCGATGCCCGACCTCGCCCTAACAAACTGGGGTCCTACACCCCCTTCCATACAACATTTCAAAGGATGGCCGATCAATATTGGCATGATAACTATTGTTGTAGGAGAACTCGGCCAATGGAAGGTACGTATCCCAACTCCCGCTAAAATATAACATGTATATCCGAAGCATATATTTGAGCGTATGAATCGTCCGCTCACTCTGTCCATCGGTCTAGGGGCGGTAAGCTGTACTTTAATGCAGCTGAGTACCCAACTCCTCATGAAACTTCCTCCAAAACCTGGAGGTAAAATGAATATCTCGAGCTAAAAGCACCAAAACTAGCACCCCGTGCTGAACCACCACCTCCTGAATGTAAATGTCAGCCAGCTTATGAACAGATATACTCTCGGTAATCGGTATGAAGTGTGTACTCTTTGTCAATCTATCAACAATGGCCCAGATAGAATCAACCCTACATGTCGCCCTTGGCAATTTTGTGATGAAATCCATGGTGATCTCTTCCCAATTCCACATGGGAATGGGTAACGACTGCATCTTTCCGTGGGGTCTCTGATGTTCGACCATGACTTTCCGGCAGGTCAGGCACCACTCTACAAACCATGCTATCTCCCTTTTCATATAGGGCCATAAATAGCTCAACTTCATATCCCTATACATCTTCATGGCCCCTGGGTGGATCAAAAACTCTGACTTATGAGCCCCATCTAACACTGTATGCGTCATCCCACTAGTAGTCAGAACCCAAACTCTGCCACACTAAGTCAACAAGCCCCACCATCTTTGAAAAATAAAGGAATCTTCCCCCCTGATCCACTCTGCCTTCCAATTCTCCTTTTTTCAATTCTTCCACCTGAGCGTTCTTGATCATATCCAACAGAGACAAAATAATAACCATCATAAGACATATATCCCCGATAGGAGCACTCATTGCCTTATGACTTAAGGCATCGACCACCATATTGGCCTTCCCAGGGTGGTACATGATCTCACAATCATAATCCTTTACCACATCCAAACATCTCCGCTACCTCATATTTAAGTTCAGCTGATCTATCAGGTACCTCAAGATCTTATGGTGAGTTTAAATAGTACACCTGACCCTATACAGATAGTGCCTTCAAATCTTGAGGAAAAAAAATATAGCCCCTACTTCAAATCATGTGTAGGGTAGTTCGCCTCGTGAGGCTTCAACTACCTCGAAACGTAAGCAATCACATGTCCTCTATACATGAGGAAATATACCAAACCTGAGATAGATGCATCACAATAAACCACACAATCATCCATGCCCTTGGAAAGTATGAGAATCGGGCCTCACGTAATCTCTGCCTCAACATATCAAAATCCAACTTCTGATCGGGTCCCCCACCAAAAAGTAACATTCTTCTTTGTCAAACAGGTCAAAGGCACAAGAATCTTCGAGAAATCATGGATAAATTCTCTGATAATATCCCACGAGACCTAGAAAGCTCTGAATCTCATATGGGGTTCTCGGAACCTCCCATCGCATAATGGCCTCGATCTTGGCCGGATCGACCAATATACTCTTCTGGTTGACGATGTGCCCCAAGAACTGCACCTCGTGCAACCAAAACTCACATTTGGAAAATTTGGCGTACAAGATCTCCCTCTCCTCAGGGTCTCCAATACCTCTCGCAAATGATCCTCATGCTACTCATTGGTTTTGGAGTAGACAAAATATCCTCAATAAACATGATCACCAAACGATCCAACATCGGTGTTGAGAGAAAAACTTTGATACACACTTGAACAAACGTTAGAACAAGTATATTGCGGAATAGTTAATCTCGAAGGATCTAAAAGCTCAACAATAATATTAATAAGTTAGAGTTAGATAGTTAGAGAGTTAGTTGCGGAAAAGTAAAGAAATGGAAATGACAACAATTGTTATATCAAGTATACACATAAGTTGATTCATAACGAGGAATGCATTCAAACCAAGTTAATAAGTGAGATCAAACTTAGTGATTAAGTCACAAGAGACTTGCTCCGAAGAGAGATTGTAATCAGTTATATTCTAGTAAGATTTGAGGGTAAGAAGAGATGCGTAATTAGATAGAGAGATAGAAAAGATAGCTTCAGAGATTGATTGATTGAATGTATGTGGAATAAGTGAGTATGCTCTATTTATAGAGTCTCAAGAATTACATTTGATTCACTCTCTAAGAGTAGCCATGAAAGGCATACTGGACAATAGAGAGTATTACAGAAAGATGAATAAACTAAGTAAAGTAAGAATGACTGCGGTTGGCTAGATGACTTCGGATGCGGTTGCTGATGAGGGAGCTTGACTACGGGTGCTTGTAGGCTGTGGTAGCTGAAGTTCAAGAGGATCACTTTTCATGATTCAACAATTTCCCCCTAAGTGACCTCTTTAACTTTTCTTCAGCTATCAAGTTTAAGAAACTTGATCAGGATCCACCAAAACTTCCTGATGTTTTCCAACCAAATGATACTCCTTAAAATCCCGAACTTGACTTCGGCAGTTGTGTGCTTTGATCTTTCAACTGCGGTTCGACAGATTTCAAGTTGCTTCCTAGTGAGGCGATTCATGGCAGTCATAGGAATGAAGTATTTGACTTTATCGGTCTTCCTTTTGAAAATGACTCTAAGTTCAGGGAAGTTGGTTGCACCTAAGGATCTTTCTTGATAACCTTCGGTAGGCATCGATGCACGATCGAGTGGTGGTAGATCGAACTTTTTGGCAATGGTGGGGTAGATGTCTGCGTCGATTTTTGCAAAATCACAGACAGTTTCCTTTAAAAACGTACTAGCCCTTTCAAGCGCTATCTTCATCTTCGGGTGCTTCTCCGACTTGTTCTGGAACACCTTTGCTATGAGAAAGACTTCTTCAGGATTCATGCAGGGGAAGTCAGCTTGGGTGCGGACATAGTCGTGTTCCCTTCTAGTGAGAGTGTATTGGATGAAGTCAGCCTTCATGAACTTCCGAGGCTTGTAGTTTTTGACTGCGGATGGTATATCGTTAGACCATATTTTCTCAATGGGAGAGGCATGCTTTGCATAAAAATGGTTAAGTCTCTCGAATTCCATTGGCAGTCTTTTGTGGTCTGGAAGGCTGCGGTCAAACTGCTCAAACACTGTGAAGTATTTAGCATTTGGGGAGATTGAAACATCCCAGTAGCCATCCGAGGGGGGTTCAGCATATGTGAGATATGGTTTGTAGTCGTCATCCAGAAGTCTGCGGTGGGGATTGATCCAAGAGTTTATCAAGGATTCATCCATGACAGTGCCAAAACCACATTCTCTCCATATGAGCTCAGCAAGTTTAGATGCTTTCCAGTCTTTTTTCTTTTGGTTGGTGGCAGGGGAGTCATTTGAGCTTGGAGAGGACATGTGATCCACCAGATTTTTGAAGTGAGGGGGAGTCTCTGGTTTCTCAGGAGTGATCTCTTTTTGTGGTGGAGTCTGATGAGATAGTGGCGGTGAAGGTTGCGGTGAAGGAATTCTTTCTGTAATGATGGGGGGACTTTGATGTTTTGAGATGCTTTTGGAATGATTGGAGTGATGGACTTCTTCTTCACTTCCCCCTCTTGAGGAATGCAACGCAGGAGCTTCCTCCAGCCATTGTCTTAGGCCATCAACTTTGGCATAAACTTCTTGAAATTGGGCTTTAAGGGCATTTGCCAGTTGTTGATTGTTGGGGATGGTGGAGTTGAAGAGCAGCCTGTGAATTTTCTTAGTGAGTTGAAGGATTTCAGGACCATGGAAGTTGGTTGACAAAGATCGTTGCAATCGGTTGATAGTAGCTTGAAGAACTGAGATAGTGGACTCATATGCAGTGTGAGTCTCAGCTATCAGCTTTTGAGATTGGAAGGATTGGTCCGCAATGGCTGTTTGTAAGTCTTTCTTGATTGCGGTTACCTCAGAGATGAGGCGTTCCACAGCAGCCATGAATTCCTTGTGACCTGCTTGGCGATTGTTATCCAGGGACCGAATTCCCATTTCTACCTTGAGAGAAATTCTTTCAGCAGTCAATGTCTCACGAGTTTCCAAGCGTTCTATCATTTCGATCAAGGACTGCGGTCCGATCATGTCTTCTGGTTGCGGTTGAGTTGGCTTGACCGCAGCGAGAATCTGATCGACCTTTGCTTGCAGGCTCAAAAATTCTTTTCTTGTTATCGCATTCTTCTTCTTTTTCTTCTTATCTTTGGGCTTAGAAGTTGAATGATGAGAGCCACTGGATTCTTCTTCTTCATCAAACATCATGAGATCATCATCAGAAGGACTGGGCTTATTTGTTGGATTAGTGTCTAAGTCCGTAACTATATTTGGTATGTACTTGACCCGAGTGTGCATGGTCCTTTTGGGTTGCCTTCACCAAAGCAACTTGACAAGGTAATTTGATATGAGAGAGAAGATATTATGGTTTATTAATATATTATAAGAATAATATATTAAAGGAGAAATCATATTTATTTAATTAGTATTAGTCATAAATTAATTAGGAATTAATTTGGTGACTAAAAGAGATTAATTAAATAAAGGGATATAAACTGTCAAATGTGTGATAGTTGAGTTTTGGGCTGGGAAACCTAATGGACTAAGGGGGAACGAAATTATGATGAGGGATCATCATATTTTCGTCCAAGGGCCTCATTCCAGAAGGTTCCTTGGGCTGCTTGGTGGCTAAGCTATCCATTAGGGTTTAGACTGAAACCCTAGCACCCTACAGTATAAATAGATGCCCTATGCTTCAATTTTAGGCCACTTGATTCCAAGGGAAACCCTAGGGCCGAAATTAGCATCCTTCCCCTCTCTCTCTTAATTGCCTTCTTGTTTCAAGGTGTTTGTGAGCCATTAGAGGCACTACAATTGTGGTGCTTGCTTTCAAGAGTTCAAGAGATCAAGGAAACTAGTTGTTATTGCTATATAACAACAAAGGTATGTCTACTACACTTCTATATAATTTTCAAAAATTATAGAAGCATGCTAGGGTTTATTTTGTGTTCATATAGTTGTATGTCTTATAGTGAAAACATAGATCCAATTAGGGTTGCATGCACACATAGGATTGTTTGTATAAAACCTATCAGTGGTATCAGAGACTTTGGTTTTTGTTTTCAGTTTGATTTGATACATATTATGAATTTGACAAATTAGGGTTTATGGCAAGTAAACCCTAAGGCTTGGTGTTTTTCGAAAATAGGGTTAAGAAACCCTAGTTGGCGATTTTTTGTAGGGTTCTTAAACCCTTTTTGCCTAGCCTCCAAATTTCGAAATTAGGGTTATGAAACCCTAGGGATTTTGAAAATCCCTTGCCCCCCAAGACAAGATCCCAAAATTTTAGGGATTTGGATAATGCCATCTTTGTGATTATCAACTTAATTGTTTAAACTAGATAATTGAAGATCTTGAATTATCCTTTCCATAAATTTCGAACTCTAAGGGATAAAAAGGATTAGGATAAATTAATTGTTTAATTTTATGATAATCCTTCATGATTTAATAATTTAAATTAATTGTTTAATTTTGATAATTATTAAATCAAAGATTTTTGGTGTTTAAAATTTTAAATTAAATTGTCTAATTTTCGAAAATTTTAAATGCAACAAAGACACTAGTATTTTAAAATGTTTTAAAATACACCCTTATACAATTATGATATTATAAGATTAATTATTATATATATGTATAAGAATAAGCTAACCTTATCGCTAGTAGACCTCATTCACGAAGTCAGTCTATAAGGTGGGTATAAGGTTGCTGCCTATAAAATGGCGCTTAATGGATGTACACTCACATCTACCGCTTGCTTGACTGGTGGAGGGTCGTTAGCCGAACGGATAAGATAGGGCACTTAATTCCTCATTATAAGTATAATGGAAATATTAAAGTAACTACATTGTTTTACAAATTCCCACTCTTAGTTACTTTAGGGTAAAATGTGAAAATGATGCTATTCCATGGAATTACACTTTGTACTCCTGTCAAACGTTAGTGGAGCGTGCGTGGTTAACCAGCATACTAATTTGGGATTGACATTGGTGACAAAGGGTGGCTCGATGTCTTATCATAGATCAATGGAGCGTGCGTGGCTAACCAGCACATTGATTAGGTGATGAAGACATTGAGTGCACCATGATGATTCGCATGGTTATTCACAAACTTGTTTGCGATCCTCGGCATCCCAGTCGCAAATTTGAAGTGCATATCGAGATTTAAACATGCCATTGAAATGTTCAATGAATCTCAAAAGAAATCTAGGAATTTTCAAATACATTTAAAACTTAACCTCTTTCGTTTTTCATAGTGAAAATTAGTGAATCGTCATTCACTTACCTTCAAATTATTTACTTTTAGATTACGGCATCCTTTTTTCTAAGTTGTAAATAATGTTGTTGGATCCTAGCCCTAATTTCTCATGTGGGTTTTTAATTAGGGATTCATTCTAATCAAACTTTGTTCCTTTCTATTTCAGATGTCAAACGCAAACGCAAACAACAACACTTCTGGGTCATTCTCGTTGATGAACCTGTGTCAAAAAGTGACATTTGATGGCTCGAACTTCAACGAGTGGATGAGATACATTCGCATGATAACTCGTTATGAGGACAAAGAATATGTCCTAGACGAAAAGCTTGAAAGGATCAACCCAGAAGAAGCTACTCCTGAAGAGATGGCCGCCTTTGAGGCCCACGAGCGTGATGCAACGAAAGTTCATTGCATCATGTTGGCCACCATGAACCTCGAACTCCAAAAGTCCTATGAGGACATGTATCCATATGAGATGCATCAAGATTTGCTGGACAGGTACCACCAGAGCGCGAGGCAAGAGCGCTATGAGATCATCACCAACATGATCACCGCTAAGATGGGGGAGTGGAGAATCCCTAACTGCTCATTTGCAAAGAATGCAAAGATATGTTGATCGTCTTCTCAAACTTAATGTTAAGTTTGATGAGGATTTGGCTATCGACATCATCCTCCACTCCTTGCCTTCCTGCTACAGCCAGTTCAGAATGACCTACCACATGAATAAGGAAGAGGTCACCCTAAGTAAGCTTCAAGGGCTCCTGAGGACAGCTGAGAGCAACCTCAAGGACAAATCTGTTGCATCATCCTCTACTGTAGCTGCTCCTGTGTTGGCAATTGGCCAAGGAAAGGGAAAGAAGAGGAAGGCTCCTTACAAGAGCCACCATAAGGGTAAGACCCAAGATGGTTCTTCTTCTAGTGGGACCAAAGCAGGTTCTGTTAAGCCCTCTTCTGACCCCAAGGAAGCAGAGTGCTTCTATTGCCACCAGAAGGGCCACTGGAAACGAAGCTGCCCTAAATATCTGCAAGATATTAAGGATGGGAAGATAAAACCCACCTTCGCAGGTATGTATTTAATTAAATCTAATAACTCATCATTTGCTACTTCATGGGTTCTTGATACAGGGTGTGGTTACCACATTTGTTCTGATATGCAGGGCCTAAAAAGAAGTAGGGAAGTGGAGCATGGAAGGATAAGCTTGATCATGGGAAACAAGAAATCTTCACCAGTAACCAAGATCGGAGTTTATTCCTTAGTGTTGAGTAATGGGTTAGGGCTAGATTTAAATAATTGTTGCTATTCGCCAGATATGGCAAGAAACATCATTTCTTTTCATGGTTTGTTTAGACAAGGTTTCAGATATTCATTTGATAATAGTAATGCTTCTATTAATGCTTATTTGAATGGTGTCTTTTATTTCAATGCATTACCTTGTAATGGGATTTATAAATCTGTGTTAGTTATTGATAATTTAGGAAATGATGTTTTGAATATTGATTCGTCCACAAGTTTGGACAAAGCATGCTTGTGGCATTGTCGCCTTGGCCATGTGAACAAGAAACGCATAGCCCAACTCCAAAAGGATGGAGTCTTGGAGTCTTTCGACCTTAGGGACGATGACGTGTGTGAGTCTTGTTTACTTGGGAAGATGACCAAGTCACCCTTTACTGGCACATGTGAAATGGGTGAGGGTGTATTGGATCTCATACACACAGATGTATGTGGACCCTTTAGATCCACCACAAGGGACGCTTGTCGCTTCTACGTGACTTTTACAGACGATTATAGCAGATATGGATATATCTACTTAATCAAGCAAAAGTCAGAAACTTTTGAAAAGTTCAAAGAGTTCAAGAATGAAGTGGAGAATCAGTTGGGCAGGAAAATCAAGATGCTTCGATCTGATCGAGGGGGAGAGTACCTAAGTCTTGAGTTTCATGACTATCTGAAAGAGTGTGGAATAGTTTCACAATTGACGCCTCCTAGAACGCCACAATTGAATGGTGTGGCTGAGAGACGTAATCGAACCTTGTTGGACATGGTTTGCTCTATGATGAGTCGTGCTTCGTTACCAATCTCATTCTGGGGGTATGCCTTGGAGACTGCCGCCCATATCCTTAACTTAGTTCCCACCAAGAAGGTTACCAAAACGCCTCACGAGATGTGGACAGGGAAAGCTCCCTCGTTAGCACATATCAAGGTTTGGGGTTGTGAAGCTTTCGTAAGACGAGAGACTCACGACAAGCTAGAACCTCGTAGTGAGAAGTGTTATTTCATCGGCTATCCACAGAAGTCTTTTGGTTATCTCTTCTATAGACCAAATGACAATGTTGTCTTTGTTGCTAGGAGAGGGGTTTTCATAGAAAGAGAACTCATAAGCCAAGGAGACAGTGGGAGTCAGATTGACCTTGAAGAGCTTCAAGAGTCAGGAGAAGAAGGAACCTCTGACACTGGCATGCAACCTGAGGAGGAAACTCCTGTTGAACCTATTGACCAGTCCTTACCTCTTAGACGTTCAAGTAGAGTTGTTGTTCCACCCCAGTTTTATGGTTTCCATATTACTACTGACGGGGATACGTTTATTAGTGATAGTACACTAGTAAATCTGGACGAACCTAACAGCTACAAGGAAGCCATGGCAGGCCCAGAGTCTGTTAAATGGAAAGAGGCAATGGATATCAAGATTCAGTCCATGTATGACAACCAAGTTTGGAATTTGGTTGACAATGTGCCAGGTCGTAAGACGGTCGGGTGCAAGTGGATCTTCAAGAAGAAGACAGACATGGATGGGAAAGTGCACACTTATAAAGCGCGATTGGTCGCGAAGGGCTTTACTCAAACTCCTGGAGTTGACTATGATGAGACCTTCTCACCAGTTGCGAAAATAAAGTCTATTAGGGTAATGCTTGCGATAGCTGCGTTTCATGATTATGAAATTTGGGAGATGGACGTAAAAACCGCTTTCCTAAATGGGAAGTTGGCTGAGGATGTTTACATGAATCAGCCAGAGGGTTTTGTCGATGCAAAGCATCCAAATAGAGTGTGCAAGCTTGAGAAATCCATTTATGGATTAAAGCAAGCGTCTCGCAGATGGAATCTTTGTTTTGACGAGAAGGTCAAAGAGTTTGGCTTTCTGCGAAATGAAGATGAGTCATGTGTATATGTCAAGGCCAGTGGGAGCATAGTGAGCTTCCTCGTATTGTATGTCGATGACATACTACTCATAGGAAACGACATCCCAACATTGCAGGAGGTCAAGTCCTGGCTTGGGAAGTGTTTCGCTATGAAGGACCTCGGAGAGGCTGCATATATTCTGGGAATAAGGATAGTGAGAGACAGAAGTAAGAGACTGATAGGACTCAGTCAGGATACATACTTGGAAAGGGTACTAAAACGTTTTAGTATGGAAAATTCCAAGAAAGGGGAGTTACCAATCCAATGCAATACCAAACTGAGTAAGACTCAGAGCCCGAGTACAGAGGCAGAAATAGCTGATATGAGCCGAGTACCTTACGCTTCCGCAGTTGGCTCAATTATGTATGCTATGACCTGTACTCGCCCTGATGTGGCTTTCGCTTTGAGCATGGTCAGCAGATATCAAGGGAATCCTGGTAGGGCACATTGGATTGCTGTCAAGAATATTCTTAAGTACCTACGAAGGACTAAGGAATGGTTTCTAGTCCTGGGTGGGAGTGATGAATTAAGGGTGCGAGGGTACAGTGACGCTAGTTTCCAGACAGATCGGGATAATTACCGATCACAGTCGGGCTGGGTCTTTACCCTGAATGGAGGAGCAGTGACTTGGAAAAGTTCCAAGCAAGAAACCGTAGCTAATTCAACGTGCGAATCAGAGTACATTGCGGCGAGCGAGGCGTCAAAGGAGGCTATATGGTTGAAGAACTTCATTGGAGACCTTGGAGTTGTGCCATCCATAAAAGAGCCCATGGAAATTTTCTGTGATAATGAAGGAGCGGTTGCCTTAACCAAGGAACCAAGGGATCATGGCAGATCTCGTCATATCGACAGGAAATACCATTTTATTAGACATCGAGTAGAAGAGGGACTCCTCGTTGTGAAGAGGGTATCGTC
This sequence comes from Lactuca virosa, assembly GCF_052849685.1. Classification (NCBI taxonomy): domain Eukaryota; kingdom Viridiplantae; phylum Streptophyta; class Magnoliopsida; order Asterales; family Asteraceae; genus Lactuca; species Lactuca virosa. The sequence goes on from NC_136433.1 coordinate 67,116,266, forward strand.
AGAAGATAACCCAGCAGATCCCCTCACGAAGGGACTGAGTAGGGTTAAGCATTTGCAGCACGCTAGGAGCGTAGGGCTGAAGGACGATATTAGTTTAGATTAGATGGGTAGGAAACTTGTAATGGATGATCATGTATTCAACATTTGATGATTAAATAAAGGTGTGTTATTTATAAGAAAGCTTCTATCTTGTGTTGATTATTTATCTATTGTTTCAATTTTGCATGTTTTGACTTCCTGAATAATAAGATTATTCGAACAGTCCACAATCGTTCATATGTTGGAAGTAGATATGAAGGAAGATTGTCATAAATTTGTTTGTAGATTGTCTGAAAAGTTTTAGACATAGCAAAGGTTTGCTGCAAAGTTTATGAGTGCTTATGAAATTTGTATTGAGCATTGGAATAGACCCACACTTGCTGGTATCACTTCATGAATGTTATCACAAGTGATCGCAAGATGATAATATCATATAATCTTTAAACCTAGAGATATGGTTATTGTTTGCTAGTTGATTATACATTGATAATGCGAAAACACATCAGTAACTTGATGTTATAAAACGCATTATTGTGTGTGGTTTAACTAGTAAATGATAAAGGCATATTAGTCGACGTTTTTCTGTTCCTTTTATTCTATGAGAATAAAAGCGATATCTTGGCCACTTGATGATTTGGTTTGACTTATGTGCCGGGCCCGGTCAGGATGAAGTTGATGTGTTCAACTGAGTTCTATGTCGAACAAATTAGAGATCAAGAAATAAAATGCTAAACAATAAGTATTGTTAGCATGATATCTAGAACAGAGGATTATACGATCCCTTATCTGAAGGACAAATTATTGGTCAGAGTTGTCAGCGGCTACTGAAAGCTACGATTGCTAATCGGATACGGAAGTCATATGTGAGATGTAGTTACTAGACTTATCCAAGTGGGAGACTGTTGGATTAGTGTCTAAGTCCGTAACTATATTTGGTATGTACTTGACCCGAGTGTGCATGGTCCTTTTGGGTTGCCTTCACCAAAGCAACTTGACAAGGTAATTTGATATGAGAGAGAAGATATTATGGTTTATTAATATATTATAAGAATAATATATTAAAGGAGAAATCATATTTATTTAATTAGTATTAGTCATAAATTAATTAGGAATTAATTTGGTGACTAAAAGAGATTAATTAAATAAAGGGGTATAAACTGTCAAATGTGTGATAGTTGAGTTTTGGGCTGGGAAACCTAATGGACTAAGGGGGAACGAAATTATGATGAGGGATCATCATATTTTCGTCCAAGGGCCTCATTCCAGAAGGTTCCTTGGGCTGCTTGGTGGCTAAGCTATCCATTAGGGTTTAGACTGAAACCCTAGCACCCTACAGTATAAATAGATGCCCTATGCTTCAATTTTAGGCCACTTGATTCCAAGGGAAACCCTAGGGCCGAAATTAGCATCCTTCCCCTCTCTCTCTTAATTGCCTTCTTGCTTCAAGGTGTTTGTGAGCCATTAGAGGCACTACAATTGTGGTGCTTGCTTTCAAGAGTTCAAGAGATCAAGGAAACTAGTTGTTATTGCTATATAACAACAAAGGTACACTTCTATATAATTTTCAAAAATTATAGAAGCATGCTAGGGTTTATTTTGTGTTCATATAGTTGTATGTCTTATAGTGAAAACATAGATCCAATTAGGGTTGCATGCACACATAGGATTGTTTGTATAAAACCTATCATTATTTACCTCCTGAAGATCAACATCATCAAAACCAAAGGTGGGAGCAGAGCTGACTTCTATTGCGGTACCTTCATCTTGTGATTCTTGAACAGTTGGAATTGGAGGGACTTTGGAAGCACCAGCACCGTCATGAGTGGACTGAGCCTTGCGGATTGTCTCAGCTATCTCAGACATCCAGTCTTGAACCTTCAGTATGGTGGCTACGGTATTGGCATTGTTAATTGCGTCTGCCCAATACATAGCCACATATTGGATTTCCTTTTCCTTTTGCTGCTGTTGCTTGATTTGTTGATCTTTTCGTGCTTGGAATGCCCTATAGAAAACGGCATACTTCTGGATGTCGGCCTCGGACACGGGAGTGTAGTGTAACCATGAGTCGTTTGATTCTTCATCGTCAAATCCTTGGTATCGCACCGAAGTTTCCTTCGGGTCCACGGATCCTTGCAAATTTGTGCTCACCGTTCCTAAACCACCTGTTACTGATGTAAGCAGAGTAGGATTTACTGAGCTTCCTCGGTCTCCTTGACCCGTAGTCAAGTTTGACCTCGGCTCAGTTCCGGCAAGGGCGGAAGAAGTGCCCTGCGGTTGGGAAGGTGTTTGAAGTGTTTGGGTTACATTCAAGAGGATGGAGTTCAACTCCTCAGGAGAAAAGAAATGCAGCCGGGAAGCCTTGGAGACCTTAGGGCGAGAACCAGTGTTATCCTCTTGGGATTGAACTGGTGGGGAGTCTCCACGATGCGGTGAAACAGACTCACTTTCTGAGTCTGAGTGGTATTCGATTGTGGTGTTAAATGGATCTGCGGCCACCCCAAGGACTACCGGAGCCTTTTGAGAGGCCGAGGTATCAGTCCGGTCACACATTTGGCCAGTGGGATTGCTTTTTCTTTTCTTAAGGATGGCAATTGGTTGCGCATCCTCATCAGAAGCACTATCATTTGTGGGTGTGGTTGGGGTGATTTTGTGTTTCTTTGAGGGTGCGGTTGGTTTCGGAGCATCTTTCTTTGGGGTTCTTTGTTTCTTGGAGACGTTGCGGGGGCCTTGATGGGTTGAGGCTAATTTCTTTCTTCTTTGAGAAAGATTGGAGAGAGTAGTGGAAGATGGGACTGCGGTACTTCCAGGGGTAATGAATGCGGATGGGGTTTGAAGAGGCGGGGTAGGAAGGTATGGGGCAATACCTTCTGTAGCCTCAATATGATCTGAGACATCAGTAGTCTCAAGACCAAGAGTGGAGAGAATATGGGTTGGAAGTCTTCTAATAGGTCCAAAAATAGATTGATCAGATGAGGGATTGTACCTTTTGAGATCCTTGGTGACAAAGAAGTTGATGTCGTTGCGCATGTTGATTCCTGCATCCGCATGGAGGTCTAAAATGCAGAGGGACCAGAACCTTGCAAATGTAAGTTCGGTAGGGTTCTCCCTTGGGCTCTCCTTGGGATTGTATTGCAGAAAATCATCCCATAGTATCTGACCATAGTTTACGTCATGGCCAGTGAAGATACTCCATATTAACTCTAGGAGTTTGAGTCCCATGTTATCCGTGCCTCCGGTTCTGCCGGATAGACTGCGGATGAAAAAATGGCAAACGAATTGCCAGACCGCAGGCAGTTGGTTTTTCTTGAATTCCCCAATGCCCTTGATTTTCTTTTGATATCCCATTTGGTAAAGTGCAGAAGTGATGTCTGCCATGGATGGAGTAAAAATCTTGATTGAGGGATGAACAAGAAGGTTAATGTAGAGAGAAACTTTTCTTTAGACATAATGACCAAAGAATCATTAACAAGGTTAAGATGCACTTCTTGTGGGTTCTCGAGTGGTCGATAAGCTGAAAAGGCACATTTGAATAGGGTTGAAAGCGGGACAACGTCTGTGAACGAATCGAATGGACCAAACAGAGGGTGATTGTTCAAGAACTTGATCATTAGCTTGATCAGAGCATTGTAAGATGAATGGTCTTCGAATACAGCTCTAAAATTACTTGAGGCAATCGTAGGTGTGGGATGTCTTGAAGTAGAGTCTGAACCAGTAGGGTTCACTGATCCAGATGCTTTGGAGTGTTTCTTGGATACACCGGATTTCACCATTGTAGGAGTTTGAGAGAAAGTGTAGAAACAGAGTGTGAAAATGGAGAAAGGATTCAAAGTTCAAAGAGCGTAAACTATTCTTGGGGAAGAAGAAAGGTTTTTATAGGGGCTGATGGGAGCGAGAAACGTTTTTACCCTAGGTGAAAAGGATAAGGTAACAAAAAGTTTCGGGGTTCTTTTGATTTGGGAGGTGAAATCTCAGCCACATATTATGAAACGGTTTAAAATTTTGAGATTTTACCAAAAAGGGGTTTGCATTTAATGAAAAGTCAGACGTACAACATCACGTCTGGTGATCGTGTGGTGAGGGTTGGTTTGATCCGTTGTGCAAAGAGAAGTTGTAACGGATTGGACGTGCTGGGTAAGAGGAAAAGACAGATTAAGGATTTGTTTATGGAAAAACGTTCTTTTTGTCATCATACCTAAAATAGGTCTGACACAAGGTTTATTCAAAAGGAGATTGGAGAGTTTCTCAAGGAATGTTTTTATTTAATGTTTTTCTTATTTAATGAAGGATCATTAACTAGCACACCATGATTCAGAGATTAATGAAACAGTTGAGAAACTATTAATGTGATTGCGGATGGAAACTTCATTGCGGATGGATCCTTTGCCATTGCGGATGGGTCATTTGTCATTGCGGATGGGTAGATGTATGACTGCAGTAGAAGAACTGAGGAAAGCACTTGTACAAGAAGTTAGTAACAACAAACAATAAGGACCAATGAAGGATAAATATGATATATGGTTGCGGTACATAGACTGCGGTGCACAGGATATACCAAAACCATCTATCATAAGTAACTTCAGTTAGGACCGCAACAGAGACCAAGGATGGTCTGCGGTACCTATCAATTCAGAAACAATTGTGGGTCTGGATTCATCATTCCTAACATTTGTAAGAAACTGTTGAGTTTTGTAGAGTCAAGTGCGTTTGTGAACACATCAGCAATCTCTTCATGAGTATGGACAAAGATGAGTTCAATGTTACCTTTCAGGATGTGGTCTTTGATGAAGTTATACCGTAGTTCAATATGCTTGGTCTTGGAGTGCTGAATAGGATTGTCAGAAATCGCTATTGCACTTTCAGAGTGACAGTAAATTAGTATCCGCAGCATTCTGTATCCGTAGTCCATAAGTTGTGTCTTCATCCATAGTACTTGTGAACAACAGCTGGCTGCGGCCACATATTCAGCTTCTGCGGTAGACAGAGATACACAACTTTGTTTCCTTGATGACCAGCTGACGACTCTTCCACCCAGAAATTGACATCCACCTGAGGTGCTTTTCCGATCTAGTCTGCATCTGGCGTGATCCGCATCTGTGAATGCTTGAAGGCTGAAGTCATTGCCTGCGGGGTACCAGAATCCAAGAGACTTGCTTCCTTTCAGGTACCGTAGTATTTGTTTGGCTGCGGTCATATGTGACACTTTTGGGTCAGCCTGATACCTTGCGCATACACCTGTTGCAAAGACAATGTCTGGCCGACTTGCGGTGAGGTATCATCAAAGAGCCTATGATACCTCTATAACTCTTGTGATCCACAGATTTGCCTGAGGGATCAGCAGAGATCTTATATCCGAAGGCCATGGGGACCTTAGCCGAAGAACAGTTGTCCATAGAATATTTCTTTAACAATTCAGTGGTGTATTTCTCCTGATGAATGAATATCCCTTGCGGAAATTGTTTCACTTGAAGTCCTAGAAAGAAGTTAATCTCTCTATTCATGCTCATTTGGAATTTGTTGGTCATGAGCTTAGCAAATTCATCTACCATTCTTTGATCAGTTGATCCGAAGATGATATCATCCACATATATTTGTACAAACATAAGGTGATCACCATTTGCTTTTCTAAATAAAGTGGCATCAATCACTCCTCTTTTGTATCCGGATGAGACAAGAAATTCAGAGAAAGTCTCGTACCACGCTCTTGGGGCTTGCTTCAGACCGTAGACTGCCTTTTCAAGTTTGTAGCAGTGGTCTGGGAATTCAATACTTTCAAAGCCTGGAGGTTGCTGAAGATAAACCTCTTCTTTTAATTCCCCATTGAGAAATGCACTCTTTACGTCCATTTGGTGTACCTTGATGTTTTTGTGGGCTGCGTATGCTAAGAAGATTCGGATGGCTTCTATTCCTGCCACCGGAGCATACGTTTCATCATAGTCCATACCTTCAAGTTGACTATAGCCCTTTGCAACTGACCTTGCCTTGTTTCTGACTACCGCACCAGATTCATCCAGCTTATTTTTGAATACCCATCTAGTACCAACAATGGTGTGGCCATGTGGCTTCGGGACGAGCTGCCACACTTTGTTTCCTTTGAATTCTTCTAGCTCTTCTTGCATTGCGGATATCCAATCAGGTTCTAGTAATGCTTCTTTGATCGTTTGGGGCTCGAACGAGGACATAAATGCTGCGTAGTGACAATGATCACATAAGTCCTTGGAAGATCGAGTCTGGATACCTGCGGATGGGTTGCCAATGATTTGACCTGGTGGGTGGTCCTTCGTCCATACGTGTAGACGGGGTTGCAGATGATCAGCAGCTTCGGTAGAGGGAATGTCTTCGATATCAGAAGACTCTGCGGTTGGAGATGGCAGTTCCCCCTGGACTTGAGAACATCCTGCAGAATCATCTTGGATTATTGGAGCGAGAATGGAATTTTCTTGAGCAGTTGGAAGAGGTTCCCCCTGGATTGCTGATGGGAGTTCCTCTGGAACCTGAGAAGGTTCCCCCTAGACTGCGGATGGTAGAGTGATAATCCTTGAGTCTGTTCTTGTGTCAATGTTCTCTATGTTTTCATCATCAGAGTCCGAAGATAAGTTTGATGGTAATGATTCTCTGCGGATGGGAACTTGAGCTACATCAAGTACTGGAACCTCGATGGTTGTTGCTGGATCCAGAGTAGAGCTTTCCCCCTTAACCAGCGAGGCGGAAGTATTGAGAGATGCTACTTCGGATAGTGATGGACCAGATACATCAGCGTGCTGTTGTTGAGCTTCTTGAGACACAAGAACTTCGGATAATTTGGCTGTTTCTACAGGGTCGAAGATATCGTCATAGTTGACTTCAACTAGGTTTAATGGACTCGAAGAGGCAGGAATATCACTTTCCAGGATTGCTGTGGTTTCAGTGGATGGAGGGGTGTTGCGGATGTGATAGTCATCAAATTTCACATCGAAGCTTTCAATGATCAACCTTGTGCGTCTAATGGAACTCGATAAGCAACCTTCTTAGTGGAGTAGCTAAGGAAGATGCCTTCATCAGACTTCGGTGCAAACTTGTTAAGATGATCTCTGTTGTTGATCACAAAACATCTACACCCAAATATATGAAAGAAGCGAACATTTGGCTTGCGGTTGTTAAGGCCCTCATACGGTGTTTTATTGAGACGTTTGCACACAATGCTTCGGTTTTGTACAAAGCATGCGGTTGCTACTGCTTCAGCCCAGAAGTAGAGAGGAAGGTGTGCGAAGTTGAGCATGGATCTGGCTGCTTCTACTAAAGTGTGGTTCCTTCTCTCTACTACCCCATTTTGTTGCAGTGTGTAGGGAGCTGAGAAGTTGTGAGTGATGCCTTTGGACACCAAGAAAATGTTGAGGAAATGATTAGTAAACTCGGTTCCATTATCACTGCGGATACGTCTTACTGGCAGCTTGATCTGAAGTTCTATTTCCTTGTTGAAATTGATGAGAATCTGCGGTGTTTCTGATTTGAGTCTAAGAAAGAAGACCCATGTGAAGCGTGTGAAGTCATCTACTATAACCAATATGTATTTCTTGTGATGGAGACTGGCTACGGTGGATGGACCGCATAGATCAATGTGCAAGAGCTCTAGTGGTTCAGAAATTGAAGAGTCAATCACCATGGGGTGACTTGCTTTGGATTGCTTTCCACATTCACATGCAGGACAGAGAGTATCATTGCTGAACTTGAGAATAGGGAGTCCTCTGACTAGTTCTCCAGTGACCAAATTGTTGATGTATCTGAAGTTGAGATGAGCTAGCTTGCGGTGCCATAGCCAACTGACTTCGGATACGGCTTTGGATAGGAAACACAACTGCGGTTTGCCTATGATCAGAGAGACATCCAGAGGATACATAGTACCTTCGGATCTAGACTTGATCAAACATGTGTTCCTATCACTTGTCATTACATAGCAAAATTGATCATCAAATTCAACTCGATGGCCTGCCTTACATAGTTGGCCGACACTGATGAGATTGTGTTTAAGGCTTTCTACATAAGCAACCTTTTGAATAGAGAAGTTCCCCGTAGTGAGAACACCATAACCTCGGATGATCCCATTCGCATTGTTGCCGAATGTAACATTTCCACCGTTGCAAATTGGCCTGAAATCCCGAAGGTATTCTAACCTTCCGGTCATGTGCAAGGAGCATGCACTGTCGATTAACCATTCTTCTTCTTGTTCGTCCTTGCACAAAGCCTGAGAATTACACAGTTAGTTTACGCATCCAAACTAGTTTGGAGCCTGGGACAACAGATGAGTTTCTGAATGATGCATGGACCGAGGTTGCAGGGACTGGTTTCTTGTCAACTCTTAATCCTAGTCCTGGGTGTTTGTGCAGTTTTGGAGTGTTGTGTGTTTTTGAAAAATTACGAGGTTTCTGACTCTAACTAGATTTGACATAGGAGAAATCTTTTTGGCAACTACACTGAAATTTACAGGTTGAGATTTTGTCTTTTGTTCTGACACCACGTTTGGTCAGCGGTCTAAAGGATGATTTGGGCTTGTGACCGGTCCGAGGTTGAAAAGATCTGACATGAGTGTTGTTGGGTTTCTGAAAAGTTTGTTTTGAAAAAGGTTTAGCACGTGTAGATCTTTGAGTCCTTTTTTTGGATTTGGTAGAATACCCTTCCACTTGTTAAAATTTTGATGTGACTTTAAAAGTGTTGGAGTGGGTAAGATATCCTTCCATTTTGGATCATCTGAGGAATATACTTGAAAACCATTGTTTCGAAAAGACTTTACACTCTTTTGGTTGTGTCAGATGAGTTAGGAATGACTGTTGAAACTGTACATTCCTTTTTGTATGTTTTCTTGATGGGAGAGTTTTTCGAAAAATAGTGTGAGAAAACAAATTTTTCTGGACTTTTGGACTTTGGAAATCTAATATGCTTCTTATTTTTCAAAAAAGTCTGTCTATTTGTGCCTCGGGATCGAATTTCCTCTTTGAAAACCCTTTTTGCTAAAGTTTTTGGGGAACCGCAGTCTTTTATGTTCAACTGCGGTTTCCTGGAATTCGTAGACAAATTTTGAAAACGTGGGCTTGAGTCATTTGAACTTGAAGATTCAGGGGTTTGAGAGCATTGACCCACTTCAAAGTTCTCTATGGGTAATTCATGATGAATTGGCTGAAGAGTCACAGTTCCTTTTATTGAGGACTGCGGTAGTGATGATTTGACTACCGCAGAGTAAGTATGAGTTGGGACTTTAGTGGGACTTTTGTGGGACTTTTGACTACAGTGTGAGACACTGCGGTCTGAGGACAGAGATGGGAAGTCTTTCGAGACTTCGGGGCCCTCAATGACAATTTCTTCATCAACTACGGATCAGGTTTGAGAATTTGGGTAAATGGTGCCACAGATAGGAATTTGATCACTTGTGTGACCCGAAACCTCAGGCACAATTTCCTCAATGACACAATTATTTCTTAGATTATGAAGTCTACCGAAGTGAGTTTTGATGTCTTCGGGAAAGGTCTTGTCATTGATTGGGAAATGAAATTCTCAGTCTGGAGGGACATACAGTCTGTCTTTGTTGAACCGGGGTGAGGAATCCATTGCGATAGGATATCCATTTGACCAACCCCAATTGTATGTATTGTCCACGGTTCCATTATTTACAAAATTTTCAATAGCTTCACTTTCATTGAACAATTTTTCGATTAAGAGATTTAAGCGTACAATTTCACTCTGAGCTAAATCTCTCTGGTTCAAAGCTATCTCTAATTGTGTTTCACTCAACATTCTTGCATCTTTTTCTAACTCTAAGTCCTTTTCTAACATAGCCATTTTGAGTCTTTTGTTATCCAGTCGTCCTCTCACATGGAACATCTCTTGGGATGCAATGTTCTTCTCATCTAAGGCTTTGTTATAGTCTGTAAGGACGGCATCACAAGTGTCATTAAGATCATCTATGTAGGGTTGACAGTCATGCATGCTATAGTTTAGAGTTTGGAACATGAGTTTTACCTGTTCGACGATGCTTAGAGTTTCATCCTTTGCCATGTAGCAGTAATTCTTTTCCAACTTTGTAGACCCATCATCATCCGCAGTTGCCAGCATGCAGATTTTCCCTTTTCCTTTGACACTTCTGATGGCTTCATCTTCATCTCCGGATGACCAAACTTGATGGTCTCTTTTGACATGGGCTACATATGCCCTTGCCTTTTCCTTATCTTCCAACTCTTGAGCCATTCTAAGGTAGAATGCTCTATCTTTTACTACATTGGCCTTACAATCTCTTGCAAAGTGATTCTCTTTGTTGCATTTGTGACAAATCACAACATCAGTCTTGTATTCTGAGGGAGTACCGGAGTCAGTGGTTTGAATAGACTACGGTGCCTCCTTTGGTTGAGTATTTTGAGATTGCGGTGGTGGATGAGAACTTTTGGGATAACGAGAATGATTATTTTGTGGGTTGAAGTTATGGTTGAATGGAGGTTTGTTGAACTGCTGATTCTTGCGAAAGGAAGAAGGTGGTAGTCGATTGAACTATTGGCTAACTAGAGCAATAGCCTTCTGAAATTCTTCTTCATCATCATACTCTGAATCAGCTTCGTATGATTGCGGTGGAGTGTCATACGAGGGAGAGTAAGATTGATTATGTGGAGCTTGTGCTATGAGAGCAAGTGGTCCTCCGAAGTCAGCACAGTCTTTGAGTACGGTGGATTCTTGTGATTGCAGTTCTCCATAGAGCTTGTAGAGAGACAAAGAGTGAATCTTTCTATCGCCTTAGACTATCATCTTGGCCGTAGTCCAATGTCTTCCCAAGCCATTAAGAAACTGAAGATTTGTTTCATGGTTACTGTAGATGGTGTCCGCATTGGATAACTTGGTGACTATCAGGTTGAACCTTTTGAAGGAGTCTTCCAAACTTTCGCCAGTATGAGCTTTGAAGTTGTTGAACTCATTGAGTGCGGTTGTAAGCGTCTTGTCTTGTGCTTGTTCTGAGCCTTCGTACAAATTCTTGAGAACTTCCAAGATCTCTTTTGCTGATTTGCAATTTATGATAATATCGAAGTTGTCAGGAGCAACTCCACAAGAAATTTCATAAAAAGCAACAGCATGATTTTCCATTTTATCGAGATCATCCTTGGTGGGACGATTCATGACTGGTTGACCTCCTCCTAGTCTGGTTGTAGCGCCATCAGTTTGGACTGGTGTAAGAACTGGAAGATGTGGTCCTTCTTCTACGGATCGCCATACATCTCTACCAAGTCTCCTTAAGTATCTTTCCATTCATTGAGACCAATGATGATATTCATTTGCTACCAATATTGGGGCTCGATTAGAACCACCAACACTGTTGGAAACATTCAGAGATAACGATTGTGCCATATTTCCCTTTTTTTTGAAGTTTTTTTTTTAAGAAATGAGCTTCAGTGGTATAGAAGGCCCTTTGAAAATCAGAGTTCCGTTTTTCAAAAAGCAACCACTATGGCTCTGATACCAATTGTTGAGAGGAAAACTTTGAGACACACTTGAACAAACGTTAGAACAAGTATATTGCAAAATAGTTAATCTCGAAGGATCTAAAAGCTCAACAATAATATTAATAAGTTAGAGTTAGATAGTTAGAGAGTTAGTTGCGGAAAAGTAAAGAAATGGAAATGACAACAATTGTTATATCAAGTATACACATAAGTTGATTCATAACGAGGAATGAATTCAAGCCAAGTTAATAAGTGAGATCAAACTTAGTGATTAAGTCACAAGAGACTTGCTCCGAAGAGAGATTGTAATCAGTTATATTCTAGTAAGATTTGAGGGTAAGAAGAGATGCGTAATTATATAGTGAGATAGAAAAGATAGCTTCAGAGATTGATTGATTGAATGTATGTGGAATAAGTGAGTATGAGCTCTATTTATAGAGTCTCAAGAATTACATTTGATTCACTCTCTAAGAGTAGCCATGCAAGGCATACTGGACAATAGAGAGTATTACAGAAAGATGAATAAACTAAGTAAAGTAAGAATGACTGCGGTTGGCTAGATGACTTCGGATGCGGTTGCTGATGAGGGAGCTTGACTGCGGGTGCTTGTAGGCTGCGGTAGCTGAAGTTTAAGAGGATCACTTTTCATGATTCAACAATCGGTGTGTACACACGGTTCATAAGATCCATGAACGTTGTTGGTACATTGGTAAGCCTGAATGACATCACCACGAACTCTTATGACCATAATGAGTCTTGAAGTCTGTCTTTTGGACATCATCGTCCCTGGACCTCATTTGATGGTAACCTGATCGCAAATCAATCTTGGAAAACCAAGATGCACCCTAAAGTTGGTCAAATAAATCGTTAAGTGTTGGAAGTGGGTAACGGTTCTTCACTGTTAGCTTATTCAACCCCCGATAGTCAATACACATAGTGTGTGAGTTGTCCTTCTTCTTCATGAACAGGATCGGTGATCCCAATGGTGAACTACTTGGTCGAATAAACCCCTTGTCTAGCAGCTCCTAAAGCTACATAGACAACTTCTGCATCTCCGGTGGTGCCAAATGATACGGTGCCTTGGCTATCAGGGCCACACTAAGAACTAAATCAATCTAGAACTCGACCTGTCTCTCGGGACGCACTCCAGAACAATGGACACCTCAGTCAACGTCATTGTGCCCCCAACCCGAATATCTACCACATAAGCCAAAAACCCAGAACATCCCTGCTAAAGATATATATTGGCCCTCGCAGCTGAGTAGAGAGTCAGCCCATGAGAAGTTCCCTTTCAAGGAATAACCAGTTCTCCCCCACTTGGGGTTCAAACTCACACTAGCTGATGCTCATAGTTAATCATGGCCCCATTGGGACCCAACCAATCCATCCCAATGATAACCTTCAATCCTCGTAGAGGAATCAATACCAAGTCAATAGAATATTTCTCACTGAACAGATTCAGGACACACCTATGATGAACCCTTGAAGCACTGACACAATACTCATCATCAATCTCAACCTCTAACGGATAATCCAGAATCCCAGGAGCCTCACTAAACTTCTTTCCAAGAGCAAGAGAAATAAAGGATCGAGTAGCATCCAAATGTTGGATAATCTTCCTTTTTATGTCCGGTTTGATTGCAATGAAAGCAAATTAGCACACCCCGGTCGCAATTCCTACTAATATGACCCGTCTGACCACATCTGAAACAACCTGAACCCATTGCTCGACATGCCCCGCCGTGCGGCTTCCTGCACTTGGTGCAATGGCTCTGGCCTTGTTGGCGTCTGGTGTGAATCAGAAGCCTTGGGCTTTTTAGCCTGGCCCACTGGTGTCTGCACCTGCTCCCGCTTGTGCTTCATCCAAATCTCCAGCTCGATCCCTCGTTCTCGGGCCCTCGCAATCATATAATTCAGGGTCTTGCACCCTAAATAGCTAATAAACTCTCTAATCTCATCCTTTAGAATGTCATGATACCTCGTCTTCTTCATCTCCTTGTCCGCAACATACTGTGGAACCAATAGGGCCCTCTCACAGAACTTGGCGCTGATCTCCGCCACGGTCTCAGTAGTCTGATGAAGGTCCTGAAACTCCCTCACCGCCTACTATACTCGACCACTGGTGCAAACTCCTCGTGAAATCTTGACACAAACTCCCCCAAGACATGGCCGTCATCGCCTTAGTCCCTACAACGCGACCGACCTCCTCCCATCAGTCACATGCTTGGTCTCTTAGAAGGCGGTAGGCAAATCCCACTTTCGCCCCCTCGGGGCAGAAGCTCATTCGCTGAGCATTCTCCATGTCAACGATCCATCAGTGGATGGAAATGGGTCCTTGGCCCCAAAGAACTCTGGAGCTCCACATGCCTTAAACTTCCAAAACGAGAGAGTCTGAGCTCCTAACTGTCCCGATGCGATGTCTACCCGAAGGGCACCAAGTCACTCATCCAGAAGCTCCATAATCCCCTCCTTGATGGTACCGAAAATCACAGGGGTGGTCTCCATGATACCGCGAGTGATCTCTGAAGTGATAAACTCGTGTAACCGCTCATCAATGGGTTCGTCTCTAGCGCCTGAACCAGATCCAGAAGCTCTTTCTCGAGTGGACACCATGCTCAAAATTGGCTGAAATATAAACATGCAAACGATCAAAAAATATCAAAGATATTTCCACTCTACTAGGCCCTTAGAAGTTTCAAGACCATTCTTGTCTCAAGTATAAATCCTATGATTTTAGTAATATGGTCCCAATACTACCTTCCACACCTATCTGTACTTTCCTCAAGAACCATCCTGAATCCCCTAAATCACCATACTAAATCTATAAACTCCATATCTATGCTAACAACATACAAATCCTACCATAACATTCTTAGGTTCTCCTCAGAATTCTCAATTCAACTGATCTGCTATACCAAGAACCTCAACCAACACTGTTGGTTACCTTATGCACACATGTTCCACATAAAGTAGGATCACCTAGAGTGTCGAATAATGATTATATCTTAAATCCACAACCAAACAAGGAACAAGAAATGATGCTAAACCGGTCATTCTAGGGCTATATGATCCTAATCGTATACAACTTTTAAAGCATACACGTAGCAAATAACTGAGTCGATGTCAACTCCAAGTAACACATAGAATCAAATCCTCCTAGGCTATAAGGCATCACACAAATCAGGAAATTTTGTCATATGATTCTTGACGGTATCCTTAGCCCTACACTAGCATGCAATTCACATATTTGAAATACATGGGTATGGGTAATTTGGGAACCACTTACTTGAGCTCAGCTGACTGCACGCATCACACCCCCTTTTTCATTTAGCAAAAATATTTTTACAAATTAAAACATTCTTTTTACAAGATTAGCATTTCCTCATTTTGAGTTTTGATACATCTGGGAGTATGCCTGAATCCCTCAAACCAAGGCTCTGATACCAACTTGTAACGAGCTAAAATCAGTGATAAATTTTTGTTTTTAAAACCATTAGTTTATTTTATCGAATATCTCCAAGTCAAACACAATATACAATATCAAAACATTAGAGTAAAATTACCCAAATAATGCGGAAATCATGAGGGGATGATGTTGTGCCATCACATCGGGCCCTTCCCTTTCGTACCAGAAGTACCTGAAACCATAAACATAAAATGTAATCATAAAGCTTAGTGAGTTCCCCAAAGTACCACATACCAAACATACAATGGGGCCTAGCCCTGGGGTGTATTCCAACCCAATATACAATCATGGGCCTAGCCCTGGGGTTTCTTTCAACCCATCATATATTCATGGGCCCCACCCTGGGGTTTATTTCACCCCAATCATAAAATAATGGGCCAAGCCCTAGGATCTATTTCAACCCAATCATACAAACGTGTAAGAGTCACATAATAGTTAGCATTCTACATAAACTATTTTTTGGGCCCACTTTGGTGCCTTTGACCCACAACCACAGTGAGAAGGCTCACCTCAACTAATGATGACTGAATCACACACTCGAGCTGTTGCTATCACGAATCCATACACTAATTAAATCCCAAAGACATCCGAAATTAATAATCAGGGTTTAACACATAAATAATGGTCCAAACCATATTTTAGCATACTAAGGGCAAAATACCATTTTTCCCTTCCCATGCATGACCCGATAAACAAGGCCCAAAACCCCTAACGACCCAAGGCCCAAAATGGCCGAAGTAGGTTTGCGAGGAATACGCCCTACATACTCCTAATTACGCCCAACATATGTAACACCGTAAATTTTCAAACAAATTTTTCATTTTTGATTTCACATAATTCTCGTAACACATTTCACACAAATCGCATTTATTTAATTTACAAAACACAACTCCATAATTATTTAATTAATAATTCAGGATCCTCAAAACATAACTCTTTCTCTGGTGTGTACAATCAAGCCGACGCCTTCTCGCGACCCTGAAAAGAACCTGAAACACATATCACATAACACTGTAAGCACGAAGCTTAGTGAGTTCCCCAAAATACCACACATATCTCATTAGCCTCTCATGGCTATAACTCAGATAATACCCTCCGGTCAATTTGTCTGAGTGGGACCCACTGGTCCCACAACTCGGGTGGACCCTCCGGTCCTAACTCAGATGGACCCTCCGGTCCTAACTCAGTAAACTCAGAATAATACACAACATAAATAAAATAGACATGATGCATGATATCACAGTACTCAATATAAACACATAAGACCCTCTGATCACACATAGGATACCACTCAAGGTAAGTATAGTGAGAAGACTCACCTTGGATGATGCACAATCCCTATAAACGCGACTGCTACACACCGGCCACTAACTCTATGCCAAACCCACAATTATCCCAATTAAGAACTAAGTCCAAACTCTCACTCATTAGGTCTAAAGGTAGTCCACTAACCATCCCATCAATGACCTAAAACCCATTGGGTCTACCAAGGCCCAATAATAAATGGGCTCTCCTGAGGCCCAACTCTCACATCAAAAAGGCAATCCCAACTCCATGGCCCAAAACACATATATAATTATTCCTCTGGTCCAAGAGTCTATTGCAACCGGCCCAACTCCAGGCCCAACACTCAAGGCCCAAAATAAGACTTAACCCAAAAGTCCACAGTGAGGTTACGCGCGACGTACCTCCCTTGGTACGCTCAGCATACTCACGAATTCAGTTTCGCCATCGGGGACACTCGGGCAGTACGCGGGGCGTACTGGAATTACGCTCAGCGTACTTCCCAGATTCACTCTTTCTACTCATTTGGTCTTAACCCGTTAAGACATTAACTTAAATCCCAGATCTGGACTCCATAATGGTTCTTACTCCATAAAGTCAGTGACTTTAACCCCTTGCATGGCTGATAAGGTCACAAACACACAAAACTCTTACTCTCTTAACTCAAAATGCTCATATCTCATGCATGGGTTGATTCTCACGTTCAAGACCTCATTTTTATGGATCCTCTCCACTAGAAACACTTAAAAGGACAGATATTAAGCTCTAGAGTGCAACAACTCATAAAGCCTCAAGCTTTGGGACCAAAAACCCTAAATGGACCATATCATGCACAAAACAAAAGGATGGGAAAGCTATGAGCTTTATACCTTCAAATGATGCTCCAACCATAGAAAAGCTCGGATCCAAAGCCTGGACTCCAACTCTATTCTCTTGCATGCTCATTCTTCCCTCCAAAAGTACCACAAGAACACTTATAAGCTCACAATGGTCACACACAAGCTCAAGAACGAGGATTAGGGTTTGAGAGAGTTTATTGACTGAGGATGGTGGCCAGGAATGAGGCCATCTCATTCTTTATATAGGAACACTCCTCTCAATTAAGGTTTTCCTTCTGTGCCTAGTACGCCCAACGTACCCTCTGGTACGCCCAGAGTACTAGGTGGCTCCGCTTAAAAGTCACGCACATGAGTACGCTAAGCGTACACACACGTACGCCCATCTGTAACATCCCATTTTAAGTAGGAACCCCGAGAAGTAATTATTATTATTATTGATACTATTTTAGTCCAAGATCAATTAATAATTATTGGAATGTTAGTTTCGAGGGTTAAAGAATGATCTTGGACTTAATTTGAAAGGATCTTGAATGACTGGGGTTAAAAGAGTAAATTTTGGACCTATGTTGAAAGGATTTGTTGAGTGAGGGGCTGTTGTGTAAATTACGGATTAGATTTGAAAAAGATTCTTGAAGCTAGGGTGTAAATGGTAAAATTTGGGCCTGCCTTGAAAGAAATAGGATGGGGAGGGGCTAATGTTGTTGTTATGGGGTGCATTTTGGAGAACCGGGTATATAGTCTTCAGTCTTCCGTCAAACCCTAACCCTACACACTGAAGAAGCAGGCGTCACCCTCTACCCTTCTTCTCCAGCCGCCACCATGTTCCAGCCCCCTACCTCCTCTGTCGAGGTCGATACCACCGCCGCTGCTGCCGACGTAAGTGAGGACCGAGAGCCAACGTTTAATGGTGGAGTTGGTCGGTTGAAGCAAGGCTGCGGGTGTGATTGTTGCTGTTTGCTGGTTGACTCGTAACCCTATTTTCTTCTCCCCGTTCTTCTATTGCAGCGAAGTCACCAGACCACCGCCCCTCCGCTGTGGAAGCCGAGAATCTCCAAACCGACGCTGCCATTCCCCTTCTGTTTCGCTGTGTTTTCATTGGTGCCACGTCCCAGATCGATCGCCGCCACCTGTGTGGTCTTTCTTCTACTTCAGTCGACATCCGTCACCTCAAGGGTGGCTGTTGTGCGCATGCTCAGCCCATGTGTCGCAATGGCATGTGTTTTGGGTTGCTGACTGTACGAGGATGTCTTCTTCTGGCGAGAAACATCACGGGAACCACCACGGTGGCCCGCCATGGTGGTCGTTATCTCGCTGTCGCTGTGCATCACCATAAGGTGGGTGGTTGTGTGCGTTTTTCCGAGCAAATGGTTGTGGGTGTTGAGTTTATTTCCAGGCAATATGGGTGTGTGTGTGTGTGAGTTTCAGCGTGTCACACAAGCTTGGATGTCTCGGGTTGCTGCTGCCGAAGAAAAATCAAGGAAAAACCACCATGGCCGCCGGCCATGGTGGCGGCCGCCTCAAGACCGCCATGGAGGGTGTGTATGTTGATGTGTGTGTTTATTAGTGTTTGTGTGTGTGTATTGGAATATCGTGTTGTAATGTGTAATCTATCGGAATAGTAAAGAAAATCCGTCACCACCACCGTTAGGTGGTGGTTGCCGCCTTCTGCCGCCACCGGCCGCCGTGTCGCATGACGGTGTCCTTTGATTGTGTTCGGACCTCGTCTGAGGGATGTTTGGATAATGTAGGACGAAAGAAACCCTAATGGGCCCAAAGAAACCCTAATGGGCCAATAAGGCCTAATGTGACCTAAAAGCCCAACCAATGGACTAATGGGCTAGTATTGGGTTGGATAACCCTAATTAGGGTTTGGAAAACCCTAAGGGCATAAAACCCTAATTGAAGAAATCGTTTGGGAGACACACGAGAAATTAATTATTAAACCTAAAATAATAATTAATAATCATTGACAAACTAGCTTAAGGCAATAATGGACTTAATGGATTAAGTCCTTAATGGGTTAAGTAAGAAACACTTAACCCTAATCATCATTTCATGTGGAAACCCTAATTTTGGGATTAGGGGCTTGGACTTATCGGGACCCACATTTGGGCCATTGGAATGGAATTGTGTATTAAGCCCAATCACACCATATGACTTATTTAGTAAAGTGAGAGACTTAATGGATTAAGTCCTTAATGGGTTAAGTTAGAAACACTTAACCCTAATTGTCATTTTATATGAAACCCTAATTTCACTTGGGCTTTGTGTTGGGCCTTTCCTTTGGGCTTTGGTAATTAGATTATTAATGGGCCATCCAAGAATAATCATATGGACTAGAATATGTTGATGGGCTTAGGGTAAGGCCCATATGAGGGTGTGGGCCCAATTTGGAAAATTGGGCCATATGTTGGGCTTTGGCCCATTACTTTACTATTGAGCCTTTAGTGTGTGAGTTGGACTTTGGGCTTGGAACCCAATTATTAATTGGGTGTTGTTTGATGTTGACAGTTCGGGAATCTGTCAACCAGCAGCTGGAGTTTTATCGGCGGGACTTCAGCAGTGCCAGGTGAGTTCTCCTCACTATATCAACATGGTCTAAGGCACCAAGGCCGGCCCTTTATGGATTGTATTCGGATTATTGCATGTTATGCTTACTGATTTATATCCTGGTAGTTAGGATGGTGATATGCTATGCTTTAGTGACCCGGTTGGGTCGGTATCCTGGTATATAGGATGATGCTATGTTAGTGACCTGTTAGGTCGATATCCTGGTTATAGGATTGTTGTTATGCTTTGTGATCTGTTAGATCGGTTTGACTGTTATATATATACATGCTAGTGTTATATGATGTCTATGTGCACATGATTGTCCTGGTTATAGGATGATGCTATGTTAGTGACCGCTAGGTCTGTATCCCGGTTATTGGGATGTTGCTATGATTGGTGATCTGTTAGATTGGTTTGACTATTATATGAAATGAGCTAGCGTATGATATTTATGTGCACATGTTTGTTTGATTGGGGGTTGGGTTGAGGCAGTCCTTCTTTGTGCTGTAGGCCAACATACCCGGCGAGCGGTCCGGATACGCTGTAGGCCCTGCGTGGCGGTCCAGACGTGCCGAAGGCTCGAAGAGCAGTCCAGATAGACTGAAGGCCTGTGAGGCGGTCCAGTCAGGTTGATGACTCATTATGCATGCTGTTCTGTATTGGTTATATGATATGGTTATGTTTGTATAGCGTTGGTATTTTGGGGAAACTCACTAAGCTTCGGGCTTACAGTTGTTGATTTTGTTTCAGGCACTTCTGATGATTGCGGGAAGGCGAAGGCGTGATCGTGCACCTCCTCATATTTTCATGATTGATTCTGGGAATACTCTGATGTCTAAACTATTTTGAAAACAACCTGTAATAATTTAATGGTTTTAAAATGTGTTAAAAAGTTTAAATTTGGCTTGAATTTTATGGGTGTTACAAGTTGGTATCAGAGCCTTGGTTTGAGTGAATTGGAGGAACACTCGTGTGAATCCAGTCTCAAATCAAGGAAAGGATTTTAAAATGAAATTTTAAATGGTTTTCAAAATAAGTAAAGGAGGATGCAGGGTGTACGATCAGCCAGAGCCAGTAAGTAGACCCCAAAATACCATACAGTTATTTGATTATGTGATATGTTAGAACAACATGCTAGTACTAGGCTAGGGATCTTCAGGAATTGCATGATAGAATTGCCTGATTACATGATGCCTGCTAGCCTAGGTTTTCTTTATATGAGATTGACATCATTACTGTAGTTGTTTAGTGTATGCATCACGGCTGTACATAACTAAGATCTTATAGCCCAAGAATGTTTGATTTGGCCTTATGTTCTGTTCTTATTGATTGGGGCTTAGGGTAAGATTGGATATTCGAAAGTCTATAGGGTCCAGCGTTATGTATGGCTAGCATACACTAGTGCTGCAGGGTTGGTGGATGTTTCATGGATGGGTGGGTTGTGTGAGGCCAGTAGGCCAGTTACGAGATATTTAGCATTCCTCTAGGAGTGAGGATTGAGCGCTCGCCATGATTATGTATATTGATTAGGGCGTTGTGATGACACTTGAGACAAATATGGGTAGGTGTGGAAGGTAGTATGGGCCCGTACTACTGAAAGCACATGACCCATACGCTTAGTAAGGAAGTCACAACCCCTAGGGTTTGGTTGGGAGTAGGTTCCCTGTTATTGTATGGATTATCAGAGATCTCTCTGGTGTATTATCAGAATGGTGGTTACGAGACGTCTTGAGACCGGATCCGGGTCAGGATCGGGAGCTGGCAGCCGAGACAGGCCAACATTGTCAGAGGACCGTGTTAGTGAGATCATCCCGTAGGAGGTGATCGGGGTCGTCAGGGAACAGTTGTCGGAGATGTTTGGGTCTATCAAGACCGTCATGGTTGAGTATTTCAACGAGCGCTATGCAGCCATTGCCGAGACGGTTGCCGCAGCAGCTATAGCAGCTGTAACGACGACAGGGGGAGGAGCTGGTCGAGCTTTTCAGTACCGGGACTTGTTACTGGGGCATATTCTGACGAGTCGAGGGCTGCAGTTACTTGGGATCAGGGAGATGTTTTGTACTTGTTACATTCTGCAGGTTAAGCGGGAGAGTCTAGCACATTAGTTTCTAGATTTTAGGCTTCGAGGGTTTGCGCGAGGCCGGAATGTGAGTCGCAGGGACTCCGGAAAGGAGTAATGATTATGTTCAGCTGGAGTTATGCAGCTGGAATTAGAATGGTTAATTGATAGGATTGTAATCTTGTCTTCCAGGGCAAAGATTTTTCCCTTTCAGTTTTCGAGCTCGAAGGAGTGAGCAGACTTGGGACCCTAGGATCAGGTTGTGTTCCAGCTCGGGTCAGTTGGTCGCCGGGATTGGCGACATTAGTTCAGCGCTGGTGAGCGCGGGTGGGTCGATGTGGCATAAGTATCTTGTGAGATCTGATTCGCTTTGGATCTCTTGTATCAGGCGGTAAGGATTGATTGTGCAATCTATTGCACTTTTGGGATTGTAGACAATGTTTTGGGAGTAGCTATAGCCCGATTTAGGGTAAAGGTTGTTTCAACTATTGCGGTTCAGTTGTGGATGATCGAGTTGGTGAGTGAGTCAGGGTGCGAGGCCCTGAATGATATGATTCATGGAGCCAAAGCGGGAAAATTGTTGAAACACTTTGGGAAGAGGGGTATTATGTGGGAGGTCTGCGGACAGGGTCCCACATGATGGTTATTCAGCATCATCAGGATTCAGTAGTTCAGTAACCGTTATTTGATAGCGGAGGAAGACGCCAATGGAAGTAGCTCGTTGCTGAGATGCTAGTTGGAGCATCTATCTTTTGGACTTCAAGATTTGAGTGTGGGATCATTCAAGTTTTAGGGACTGTCGGTTTCCCTGGGATTCAGGAAGTGTTCAGCTAGTTCTTAGAAGTATGTGATCACTTGCGATTGGCTGGTAATGAAGCACTAGTTGGAAAGGTCTGGTTGTCATCAGATCGATCGTTGGAAAGTGAGGAGGATTTGGAATTCTCCAAATTATCATGTATTGTGAAGACTTAGTCAAAGCTAAGTGGGGGAGAATCATCCCGGAATGCAGAAGCAGGATCGGATTTGAAACTGGGATATGTTTCGCATCGTTTTCAGGAAGGAAGACAACCCTAGTGGCGGTTTGGTTAGAGTGTTGTCTGAGTTGGGAGTTCGGTAAGACTTCCCAACATGGGAATCGCGTCTTCTCGGTGCTTGATAGCAGAATTTGGGGATCAAGTTGGGATTCTAGCCATGAATTAAGTTCAGTTGTGTATTTGGTCGAGTGCGTGTTCGACTAGTATGGAAAATGCTGTAACACTGCGGGGATAGCCGTAGCATTCACTAGCGATCAGGTAGTGTGGAAAGTGTTGTAATACTGCGGGGGTAGCTATAGCATTCACTAGCAATCAGGTAGTGTGGAAAGTGTTGTAAGACTGCGGGGGTAGCCGTAGCATTCACTAGTGATCAGGTAGTATGGAAAGTGTTGTAAGACTGCGGGGGTAGCCGTAGCATTCACTAGCAGCAGACAATGCTTGAGTGATGTAAGTCTGTGGGTATAGCCGCAGCCTTCACTTGGTTGGTAGATAGCATGAGCGCGTTGTTAGATCGTGAAAGGGACGATAGTACCCACCAGCTCGGGTGCAACATTGAGGACATGGAAATCCACGGATTGGATTTCGGATTTACCTAGAAGGATTAGATCAGGTTGAGACAGTGATAGGACTGTAGGAGTGTCACTACATTTATAGGATCAAGGAAGAAATGGAACGTATAAGATTGCGTGTGATATAAGGCTACCATCGGTTAGGTAGCAATCACTTTTAGCCTGAGCTTGATGACGTCAGGATTCGACGTATAGACCCGATCGGTTGGATCGGGAGGTAGTTAGAGCCACAGTGGCATGATAACTAGTGGCAACTAGTCCTAGAGAAGGATTTCGTTCAGAAGTTGTGTGAGGCAACTATGTGGGAGACCTTTAGCTCCGCGAACGGGCTGGAACCCGGTATTTCAGATGAGTGTCACTCGGTTGTGGTGAATCAGAGGATTATTGGATGAGATGCAAGGATAGGTCCTTGGTTTTCAAGTTATGGGTTAGACCCGAGTTATGTATAAAGTGGTGTTCCAATATAGGGTATTCCATCGTGAGGATGACCGGACCCTACGAGAGAGTAGGACTGACGTGATTGGTATTCCAACCCGAGGGTGATTGGACCAAACATGTGCGTGATACGAGGGTATTCCATCCTACGGATGACTGAACCCGTTGTAGGCATGCCTAGTATTCCAGCCCGAGGCTGATTGGGCCAGGGATGAGTGTTTGTGCTTACGAGCCGGTTATTATAGGTATGTGGTTTGGGAATTAAAGGAAGCATAGTCTTGTTGATCTAAAGGGGTTCATCTCCCAGTTTTCATCCTGTTGTTTATTATATCACTGGGAATTGGTTATCGAAACGAGTTTCTCTTGAAGGAGTGTCTGATTTCTTGTCAAAAAGAGGATTACACGTAGCAGTGTGGGATTTGTGATGCTGTTATCGGGTGGGAATCCCAGGTCGTTAGCGGTTGAGTAGCCAATTGGGGGTTAAGTGCAATGAATTCCATCTCCAGACTTCAGATTTTGGATGGAGTACATGTGATCATATTGCAAGGGATTCGTTATTTCCAGGTTTTTAGAACCCTGCGAGGGTTGGTTGCGGTTGCCTTGGAAAGGCAAGGGTTATGCTCGGGATTTTAGCCAAGTAGTTCAAGTTGTTGGCGTGTAAAGTATGATAAGAAACGATTTCGAGGACGAAATAAAATTTAAGTGGGGGAGAGTTGTAACATCCCATTTTAAGTAGGAACCCCGAGAAGTAATTATTATGATTATTGATACTATTTTAGTCCAAGATCAATTAATAATTATTGGAATGTTAGTTTCGAGGGTTAAAGAATGATCTTGGACTTAATTTGAAAGGATCTTGAATGACTGGGGTTAAAAGAGTAAAATTTGGACCTATGTTGAAAGGATTTGTTGAGTGAGGGGCTGTTGTGTAAATTACGGATTAGATTTGAAAAAGATTCTTGAAGCTAGGTTGTAAATGGTAAAATTTGGGCCTGCCTTGAAAGAAATAGAATGGGGAGGGGCTAATGTTGTTGTTATGGGGTGCATTTTGGAGAACCGAGTATATAGTCTTCAGTCTTCCGTCAAACCCTAACCCTACACACTGAAGATGCAGCCGTCACCCTATACCCTCCTTCTCCAACCGCCGCCATGTTCCAGCCCCCTACCTCCTCCGTCGAGGTCGATACCACCGCCGCTGCTGCCAACGCAAGTGAGGACCGAGAGCCAACGTTTGATGGTGGAGTTGGTCGGTTGAAGCAAGGATGTGGGTGTGATTGTTGGAGTTCGCCGGTTGGGGTCGTAACCCTCTTTTCTTCTCCCCGTTCTTCTGTTGCAGCGAAGTCACCGGACCACCGCCCCTCCGCTGTGGAAGCTGGGAATCTCCAAACCGACGCTGCCATTCCCCTTCTGTTTCGCTGTGTTTTCGTCGGTGCTACGTCCCAACTCGATCGTCGCCGCCTGTGTGGTCTTTCTTCTACTTTAGTCGACATCCGTCACCTCAAGGGTGGCTGTTGTGTGCATGCTCAACCCGTGTGTCGCAATGGCGTGTGTTTTGGGTTGTTAACTGTATAGGGATGTCTTCTTCTGGCCAGAAACATCACGGGAACCACCATGGTGACCCGCCATGGTGGTCGTTATCTCGCTGTCGCTGTGCACCACCGTAAGGCGGGTGGTTGTGTGCGTTTTTCCGAGCAAATGGTTGTGGGTGTTGAGTTTATTTCTAGGTAATATGGGTGTGTGTGTGTGTGTGAGTTTCAGCATGTCACACACGCTTGGATGTCTCGGGTTGCTGCTGCCAGAGAAAAATCAAGGTAAAACCACCATGGCCGCCGGCCATGGTGGCGGCCGCCTCAAGACCGCCATGGAGGGTGTGTATGTTGCTGTGTGTGTTTATTAGTGTTTGTGTGTGTGTATTGGAATATCGTGTTGTAATGTGTAATCCATCGGAATAGTAAAGAGAATCCGTCACCACCACCGTTAGGTGGTGGTTGTCGCCTCCTGCCGCCACCGGCCGCCGTGTCGGGTGGCGGTTTGCTTTGATTGTGTTCGGACACACACGAGAAATTAATTATTAAACCTAAAATAATAATTAATAATCATTGACAAACTAGCTTAAGGCAATAATGGACTTAATGGATTAAGTCCTTAATGGGTTAAGTAAGAAACACTTAACCCTAATCATCATTTCATGTGGAAACCCTAATTTTGGGATTAGGGGCTTGGACATATCGGGACCCACATTTGGGCCATTGGAATGGAATTGTGTATTAAGCCCAATCACACCATATGACTTATTTAGTAAAGTGAGAGACTTAATGGATTAAGTCCTTAATGGGTTAAGTGAGAAACACTTAACCCTAATTGTCATTTTATATGAAACCCTAATTTCACTTGGGCTTTGTGTTGGGCCTTTCCTTTGGGCTTTGGTAATCGTATTATTAATGGGCCATCCAAGAATAATCATATGGACTAGAATATGTTGATGGGATTAGGGTAAGGCCCATATGAGGGTGTGTGCCCAATTTGGAAAATTGAGCCATATGTTGGGCTTTGGCCCATTACTTGACTATTGAGCCTTTAGTGTGTGAGTTGGACTTTGGGCTTGGAACCCAATTATTAATTGGGTGTTGTTTGATGTTGACAGTTCGGGAATCTGTCAACCAGCAGCTGGAGTTTTATCGGCGGGACTTCAGCAGTGCCAGGTGAGTTCTCCTCACTATATCAACAGGGTCTAAGACACCAAAACTTCAAACTTCCATTACTTCCTTGATATAACTCCGTTTTCAACGAACCTCATATCCACGGAAAGGTGACGAGTTGCCCTACGCTTCTAGCAACTCGTCGCAACCCCGAGTCTTCCTCATGCCCGTGTTGCAGCCCACGAACCCTGATCTCGGACGATCTGAAACAGGATGTTACAACTCTCCCCCACTTGAATTTGATTTCACCCTCGAAATCGCTCCTTATCAACACATAGATCGAACCCAATAAAAATTCCCAATCTCAAAAATTGACAGACCCTTCTGCCGCTGTGGTACTCGTTCTATCTCTTTAGAATTTGAAAACTCTAGTGGTCTGTCTCCCTGCCAGACCACCCTCGCATATCATCTTGTTAACCGCTCATCGAATAACAAACTCTAAGAACACTCTATCAACTCTGATTCTCTAATCGACCCCGGTCGTAACTCAAAAGGAACATAAATGTCATATCCCACCAAGGACCCACCGCCTGAGAAGCTATCAGAACTCTTTTGAAGGAATGGTCCTCAAACTCTCATAATCATAAGCCCCGGTTCCTCTTAAATGTTCCTTCCGACACTGAACACCAGTTCAACTCCCGAACCGACGATTGGACCTTCAGGGCTACTCATTTCTTGTCCAACCAATCATTCTTTATAACTCCCTTTCACACTAGCTATCTCAGCCCTTCATGTGACACGCGAAGTCACGAAGTTCGCCTTTCCTCAAGCGATCACTATAATCCCCTCCTGGAGTCACCTCACTCCCGACCTCGGTCGTCTCCTATTTACTAGTTCTGTGTGTCTCGTGGTCCTTCCCAAACCAACGAACTAGGTCACTCAAATCTAAAACATCAGACGGAAACATATCTCTCTAAGAATGAGATCCACCCGAAGTCTCAACTGCTCGTCCTCCACACAGATAGAACCAAACTCACCCACCAGAGTCTGTTCCGACACCGAATTGGAACCACTCGTCCCAATCTAGCACTCAACTCATGACCCATGTTCCACGATTATACGCATGCATTACACCTCGATCCGACCGATTCGTCACAACCCTCATCCATGATTATACGCATGCTCTGCACCTTACCTCATCCACATATAACCCAAGTCTTACGTGTCCGTACCGAAGATCTCCATAGCCAGTTCTCTAACCACTCTCGAACAAACCTCTGATCCTCTCAATAAAATACCCAGTTCTCCCTCACTCAGGGTTCGAACCATCACCAATTGACATACCCCAGTCTACCCCATGGACTGGCTCGCCAAATGTACCAATTCCGTCTCATAGAATGTACCACACTGCACTCGAAGATCTTCCGGATAATGATCAAATAACTCCAAGTATCCCGTAACTCAGACGAATATCTCAGAATTCTCCCGACGTGACTGTCTCTGGTCATCTCGAAGTCTCAGACCGACACACCACCGGATACCCCAACTATCCCGAATTAGTCCTGACTCTCAATCTGAAAGTAAAGCACTAGCACGCACATCGTCTCTGATTCCTCGACCAGCCTCCCATTGTGGGAATCATCATAAAGCATGAGACCACACTCTCACAGTCGATACGCGACGTAGACAACAGGGGATACTGCCCCAGTATACTCCTCTTGATCACTTGAAACCGCTGCTGAAAGCATGTCGAAATCGACTAAGGCATCTCTTTGTCCTCATCTCAGTCTCCACTAATAGCTCTCTCATGGTATAAGGAATACCTCACTGCAAACATACTACCCAAATACTCTGGTGAAAAGGTTGCAACCCTATGCTACCCCACGGGGTTTACCTCCAACCCTGAAACCGGAAGCTCAAATATCTCGTTTTGCTTCTCCCAAGAAATGGGAACAGTGCAACTCTTTTCACAGAAAATGACATCTCAACTATCGGCCGATAGCTCAACTCAGGCCGCAATTGTCCATAAAGTCTCATCTCTACTCATCTCTGTGTCTTGCGACTCCAATTGTAATCTCACCAATGAAAAACTCTCAAAACTAACTCAATTTTCCTCTCAAGGTATGCTCCATCAATTTTCCTCCCAGTATAGTCCTCTTGATCTCTTGAAACCACTGCTAAAAGCATGTCGGACTCGACTAAGGCATTTCTTTGTCCTCATCTCAGTCTCCACTAATAGCTCTCTCGTGGTATAAGGAATACCTAGCTTCAAACATACTGGCCAAATACTCTGGTGAAAAGGTTGCAACCCTATGCTACCCCACAGAGTTTACCTCCAACCCTAAAACCGGAAGCTCAAATATCTCGTTTTGCTTCTCCCAGGAAATGGGAACAACACAACTCTTTTCACAGAAAATGACATCTCAACTATCGGCCGATTGCTCAACTTAGGCCGCAATTCTCCATAAAGGCTCATCTCTACTCATCCATCTATCTTGCGACTCCAACTGGCATCTCACCAATGAAAAACTCTCAAAACTAACTCAATTTTCCTCTCAAGGTATCCTCCATTAAAACTCGCTCGACATGGCCCTCTGGCCCCACACTCTATCGTATATGATCTCAGTCTAATCAATCACAACGGAATAACTGGTAAAACCAGAAGAACTAACCGCCACGGACCATGGTACTCGAATCACGTTATCTCTTCTCGATCTGCTACGAATCATGGTACTCGAACCATGTTCTCTTCTCAATCTGCTGCATAGAACCTATGGTATTCTCCCTGTTTCGAGTATGGGTCCTCTGTTTTCGGTAGTATGGGCCCATACTACCTGCCACATCTACCCATACTTTCCACACGGATCGTCCCAGATTTCCTAAGTAGCTGCTCAACCTTCTCGATCACCAATCCTGTTACACATGTTCGCCCTCCAGCGAATACCCTCATCCCTCAGTGTACTCATCCTACTCAAAACACTTCCTAGGCTCTTCCTAGGTTCTTACTCTCCTCTGCCATCAGCTGCTGAAGAACTCCTTATGATAACAGCCATCTACCTCCTAAATATCCTCATATTCACTTAGTAGCTGACTCCCATGATGAAGAGTTCCACAAAGCACAAAGCAAGCAGCATTCGGGCATCGAATAATCTCCACCAACACGTAAAACCACTCTAGGTTACAACTCTACTTGCTCTACTCATACTCAAAAGGTATCACAACACTCAAGCAACTCTACCTCTCGCAGGTATCTAACTACTCCCTCAGTAGGCTCCTCAATGCTCATCTAGGTATCTCTCCTAGATTATCACTCAACTCAGAACTCTCTCTAGGTGATTCCTGTTAAATACTCTTACTCAACTCATACTCAAAAACTCATCTCAAATAGCGGCAACTCTTAGGCTAAGGAATCACAAATCAGGCCACTCTAGTCCTAAAATATGAAATACCTAGCCTACCCTATAAAATGCATAATATCTTATAAAGTATCTCATAAATATCTCATAACACAAAAGTAAGGGTATTTTGGGAAATCACCGTTCGGGCTCTGGCTGATTGTACACATGGCTCCAACTCGTTTTCTATTAAACTCTTTCTCACTTTAGAAAAATTTATATCTTTTGAAAATTTTTCTCAAATCCTCAGTTTGAGTCCAGACGCATCCGGAGGTGCACCCGAATCCCTCAAACCAAGGCTCTGATACCAACTTGTAACACCGTAAATTTTCAAACAAATTTTTCATTTTTAATTTCACATAATTCTCGTAACACATTTCACAAAAATCCCATTTATTTAATTTACAAAACACAACTCCATAATTATTTAATTAATAATCTAGGATCTTCAAAACATAACTCTTTCTCTGGTATGTACAATCAAGCAGGAGCCTTCTCACGATCCTGAAAAGAACCTGAAACACATATCACATAACACTGTAAGCATGAAGCTTAGTGAGTTCCCCAAAATACCATACATATCTCATTAGGCTCTCATGGCTATAACTCAGATAAGACCCTCCGGTCAATGTGTCTCAGTGGGACCCTCTGGTCCCACAACTCGGGTGGACCCTCCGGTCCTAACTCAGATGGACCCTCCGGTCCTAACTCAGTAAACTCAGAATAATACACAGCATAAATCACATAGACATAATGCATGATATCACAGTACTCAATATAAACACATAAGACCCTCTGGTCACACATAGGATACCACTCAAGGTATGCTCCATCAATTTTCCTCCCAGTATAGTCCTCTTGATCTCTTGAAACCGCTGCTAAAAGCATGTCGGACTCGACTAAGGCATCTCTTTGTCCTCATCTCAGTCTCCACTAATAGCTCTCTCGTGGTATAAGGAATACCTCGCTCCAAACATACTGCCCACATACTCTGGTGAAAAGGTTGCAACCCTATGCTACCCCACGGGGTTTACCTCCAACCCTGAAAGCAGAAGCTCAAATATCTCGTTTTGCTTCTCCCAAGAAATGGGAACAGCGCAACTCTTTTCACAGAAAATGACATCTCAACTATCGACCGATTGCTCAACTCAGGCCGCAGTTCTCCATAAAGTCTCATCTCTACTCATCCCTGTGTCTTGCGACTCCAACTGGCATCTCACCAATGAAAAACTCTCAAAACTAACTCAATTTTCCTCTCAAGGTATGCTCCATCAATTTTCCTCCCAGTATGCTCCTCTTGATCACTTGAAACCGATGCTAAAAGCATGTCGGACTCGACTAAGGCATCTCTTTATCCTCATCTCAGTCTCCACTAATAGTTCTCTCGTGGTATAAGGAATACCTCACTGCAAACATACTGCCCAAATACTCTGGTGAAAAGGTAGCAACCCTATGCTACCCCACGGGGTTTACCTCCGACCCTGAAACCGGAAGCTCAAATATCTCGTTTTGCTTCTCCCAGGAAATGGGAACAGCACAACTCTTTTCACAGAAAATGACATCTCAACTATCGGCCGATTGCTCAACTCAGGCGTCAATTCTCCATAAATTCTCATCTCTACTCATCCACGTGTCTTGCAACTTCAGCTGGCATCTCACCAATGAAAAACTCTCAAAACTAACTCAATTTTCCTCTCAAGGTATTCTCCATTCAAACTCGCTCGACATGGCCCTCTGGCACCACACTCTATCATATCTGATCTCAGTCTAATCAATCACAAAGGAATAACTGGTAAAACCAGAAGAACTAACCGCCACGAACCATGGTACTCGAATCACGTTATCTCTTCTCGATCTGCTACAAATCATGGTACTCGAACCATGTTCTCTTCTCAATCTGCTGCTTAGAACCTCTGGTATTCTCCTTGTTTCGAGTATGGGTCCTCTGTTTTCGGTAGTATGGGCCCATACTACCTGCCACATCTACCCATACTTTCCACAGGGATCGTCCCAGATTTCCTAAGTAGCTACTGAACCTTCTCGATCACCAATCCTGTTACACATGTTCGCCCTCCAGCGAATACCCTCATCCCTCAGTGTACTAATCCTACTCAAATCACTTCCTAGGCTCTTCCTAGGTTCTTACTCTCCTCTTCCATCAGCTGCTGAAGAACTCCTTATGATGCCAGTCATTCCTCCTGAATATCGTCATATTCACTTAGTAGCTGACTCCCATGATGAAGAGTTCCACAAAGCACAAAGCAAGCAGCATTCGGGCATCGAATAATCTCCACCAACACGTAAAACCACTCTAGGTTACAACTCTACTTGCTCTACTCATACTCAAAAGGTATCACAACACTCAAGCAACTCTACCTCTCGCAGGTATCTAACTACTCCCTCAGTAGGCTCCTCAATGCTCATCTAGGTATCTCTCCTAGATTATCACTCAACTCAGAACTCTCTCTAGGTGATTCCTGTTAAATACTCTTACTCAACTCATACTCAAAAACTCATCTCAAATAGCGGCAACTCTTAGGCTAAGGAATCACAAATCAGGCCACTCTAGTCCTAAAATATGAAATACCTAGCCTACCCTATAAAATGCATAATATCTTATAAAGTATCTCATAAATATCTCATAACACAAAAGTAAGGGTATTTTGGGAAATCACCGTTCGGGCTCTGGCTGATTGTACACATGGCTCCAACTCGTTTTCTATTAAACTCTTTCTCACTTTAGAAAAATTTATATCTTTTGAAAATTTTTCTCAAATCCTCAGTTTGAGTCCAGACGCATCCGGAGGTGCACCCGAATCCCTCAAACCAAGGCTCTGATACCAACTTGTAACACCGTAAATTTTCAAACAAATTTTTCATTTTTAATTTCACATAATTCTCGTAACACATTTCACAAAAATCCCATTTATTTAATTTACAAAACACAACTCCATAATTATTTAATTAATAATCTAGGATCTTCAAAACATAACTCTTTCTCTGGTATGTACAATCAAGCAGGAGCCTTCTCACGATCCTGAAAAGAACCTGAAACACATATCACATAACACTGTAAGCATGAAGCTTAGTGAGTTCCCCAAAATACCATACATATCTCATTAGGCTCTCATGGCTATAACTCAGATAAGACCCTCCGGTCAATGTGTCTCAGTGGGACCCTCTGGTCCCACAACTCGGGTGGACCCTTCGGTCCTAACTCAGATGGACCCTCCGGTCCTAACTCAGTAAACTCAGAATAATACACAGCATAAATCACATAGACATAATGCATGATATCACAGTACTCAATATAAACACAT
Source organism: Lactuca virosa (assembly GCF_052849685.1). Classification (NCBI taxonomy): domain Eukaryota; kingdom Viridiplantae; phylum Streptophyta; class Magnoliopsida; order Asterales; family Asteraceae; genus Lactuca; species Lactuca virosa. The sequence goes on from NC_136433.1 coordinate 67,149,345, forward strand.
AAGACCCTCTGGTCACACATAGGATACCACTCAATGTAAGTATAGTGAGAAGACTCACCTCGGATGATGAATAGTCCCTATAAACGCTGCTGCTACGCACCAGCCACTAACTCTGTGCCAAACCCACAATTATCCCAATTAGGAACTAAGTCCAAACTCTCACTCATTAGGTCTAAAGGTAGTCCACTAACCAGCCCATCAATGACATAAAACCCAT